>NC_133658.1:145985090-146354032 GCF_037893015.1 Macrotis lagotis | reverse complement strand
TTATCTTAATAAATTCTAGACTGTTAAGATTGTCCTGGATTATGATTATTATTCAATATGCAATATTGACTATTATAATTGACATAGATTCAGGTCATCCATAACTTTGATAAACATGTCACCTATGTCTTTAGATCTTTCATGAAAATGGTGGCCAGCATAGCACTAAGGCAAAATCCCTGAAGCCCCCATACCAGAAACCTGTCTCTGACTTGATATCACCCATTAAGGACTATACATTGTCTCCATTCATTCAGCTTGTTTCAAATCTACCTAACTATATTATCACTTAACTCATATCTCTCCATCATGTTCATAAGGACTACATGAATGACTTGGCAAACACAACTGAAATCTAGATTATATCTGTTTACAGAATATTGACAATCTGGATAGAAAAGGAAATGAGGTTAATCTGGCATGACTTGTTCATAATGTCACTCATGTATATCAAGAATCTCCAAGTAAGTCCTTCTTGGCTCTCTAAAAAGTTTCACTACTTGACAGCCTCCAGTGCATTTTTCTACACCTTCAACACAGCACATACTCAGGTCCCCCATGGCAGATTCACTTACTCTTATTTTAAGAGATGTACCTCCTACACAGGCAGTTCAGTATTTCAAATAGTTTGTTTCCTTTTTTTTAATGTGACACTTAAAATTCTCTCCAAACTTTTCTTTGGCTTAAGGACTCTATCAACTATAATTTAGAACAATACACAGTTATTAGAAGACTAAGCTGAAAGTGCATATTTAACCCTGGGAGCTTTTTCTGCTGCAGAGAAATCTTGGGCTTCATCTAATTACTATAATTCTGTGATTAAAAACAGCTCAGATTTGGTACCCAGGCACCTCACTGTTTTTAATGAAGTCTCTTAGATGAACTCATTATATCAATGTATTAAATTACCAGTGAAGGCATGTTATTGGGTTATGTTTCCACTTTGAATTAAATAAGTTATAGCTAAAGACAATAGAAAAACCACAAAAGAAAATAAAACTAATAAAGGTAACCTGAAACATGATTTATTCCCAAATTGTTGAAATTTCAGACCTATAAGATTAGTGTTTCTTCTGTAATACCATGGGGTTCATGGTAAATAATGACCTTGTGGAAGGGAAGCTCACATTTATACCTGTAAGAAAGCCCTAGGAACTGACTTTTAAGTGGATCTTCTTATAAGACCACCTCTCTGCTAATTCCTGGATTCTGTCACTCAGCTCAAAATCAAAAGAGAGAAGAGTCATTTTTTTCTTCTTCCTTGCTCTCTTCCCTGATGATGATGATGTGGGGTCTTTTTTTTTAGGTTTCATTAAAGTTTTATAACTATGGATACTGTGGAGAAAATGGATTAAATAAAGTAGTTAGTCGATTGGTCAGTATTTCTTAAGCACTGTGCTAAGCATAGAGGATATAAAGAAAAGGAAAAACAAATAGTTCATATTCTAATGGAGAAGATATCAGGTAAACAACTAGGTAAATTAGAGACAAGATATATATGAAGTAGATGAAGCATAGCTTTCTACAGAAGGAGGAACTTGATCTGAGGCTTAAAAAAGGTCACAGAAATGCCCCAAAAGCAATAAAAATGTTCATTCCCTTTGACCCAGCAATTCCAATTCTAGGCCTATAGCCAGAAGAAATCATAAAAAAAATGGGAAAAGTCCCACATGTTCCAAAATATTCATAGCAGCTCTTTTTGTAGTGGCAAAGAATTGGAAGTTGAAGGGATGCCCATTAACTGGGGAATAGCTAAACAAGTTATGGTACATGAATACTATGGAATGCTATTGTTCAATAAGCAACCATAAATGATTGGACTCTAGAGGAGCATGGAATGAGTTACAGGATCTAATGCTGAGCAAAGGGAGCAGAACCAAATGTACACATTAACAACACCATTGTGAGATGATCAACCTTGATGGAAGCAGCTGCTCTCAGGAGTTCAGAGAGCTAGGACAACTGTTTTAGATGGGATATGGAGAATGTTATCCCCATCCAAAGGAAGAAAAACAAAACAAAAAACAACCCTCCAGAATATGATGAACATTTTATAAAAATTATTTCTTATGTGTATCTTTCTCTTAATCCTACTTTCTCATACCAAAAATAACTAATATGTAAACATGTTTATCAGAAATATGTATGTACAATGCTAACCTGACTGTTTTGATGCTGAGGGGAAGGGGATGGGAAGGGAGGATGGAAGGAAATTTTGTAACTTAAGAATATACATGTGTATATCAATGAAAAAAATAATGATTTTTTTTAAAAGGTCATAGAAACCAAGACGCAGATATGAGGGCGTATTCCAGGTACTTCAGACAGACGGTGAAAAATCATGGAGGTGAGAGATGGAGTATTTCAACAGAAAAAGAAAGTAGGCCAACTTAGCTGGAAACAAGTCAAATAAAGAATTGGAAAGGTAGGAAGAAACCAGAAAATGAGAAGCTTTAAATGTTAAACAGAGGGGTTTATATTTAATCCTGGAGGTAAAAGGGAGCCATTGTAGCCCATGATAAGGAGGATGTAATATAATTGGAACTATACTTTAGAAAAATTACCTTATTTGTTATGTGGAAGAGGGGTTAGAATAGAGGTTGGAAGTAGGGAGACCAACCAGAAGGTTACTGCAATAACCTAGGTGAGAGATGATAAGGTGAATTAGGGTTGTGGCTATGTGAGGGGAGAAAAGCAGACATATAATAGAGATAATATAAGACAGAAATGATGAGATGTGGCATTGGACCGGATAGGTGAGGTCAATGAAATGATGAGTCACGGTTTACACTATGGGCTTGGGTTACTGGAAGGATGGTGATGACCTCAAAAGTAAGATAGGCAAGGGGCAGGTAGGTGGTGTAGTGGATAAAGCACCGGCCCTGGAGTCAGGAGTACCTGGGTTCAAATCCAGTCTCAGACACTTAATAATTACCTAGCTGTGTGGCCTTGGGCAAGCCACTTAACCCAGTTTGCCTTGCAAAAAAAGAAAACCTAAAAAAAAAGTAAGACAGGCATTTAGAAGAGGAGAAGGATTAGAAAGTAAGATTAATAGGCTCTGTCTTAGACATATTGAATTTGAGTTGCCTACAGGACATCCACTTTGAGATAACCAAGAAACAGATGGTGGTGTCTATAGCTTAGGTCTAAATATAGATATGTAAAGATCTCGATCTCTCTCTCTCTCTCTCTCTCTCTCTCTCTCTCTCTCTCTCTCTCCCTCTCTCTCCCTCCCTCCCTGTATACACATCTGTATACACAAACATATATACATATACACATATAGACATGTCTATATGTGTGTATGCATATCTTGGAATCATCTGCCCAAGAGTGATAAATAAACCTATGGAATCTGAGATCACCAAATGAGATTGTAGGAAGTGAAAAGAGAACATAGGTAGGTAAAAGTTCTGGGAAACATGCAGGGTTAGTGGAATGCTGTGGAAGAGAAAAACTTTAAAGAGTCTTGAGAAAGCTCTCTTTCTCCATGCCAGGGAGAACATTGGCTCTTCCTCACACCGGCTCCCTCTTGCATCTTGCATGAGCTCCTTTAGACAGGCCTTATTCTTAGATATGGCACTAGTTCTAACTTGCAAAGTTGTGGAGTTGATCTGTTAAAGCTGTCTGGCATTTCAACCTTCTGGAATATGCTTTCCCAAACTTTAGCAAAAGGTTTGGAAATAGCGGATGTAAAACAGATGTCATGCTCCTACAAACTCCCTAATTCATTTGGGTTGCAAGTACAGGCTTCCTTTGTCCCTATACTCATTAACCTTCAACCTGAAGAAGTCCTCAGATGATAAGCTGGAAGAAAAACAATTACTTCTTTGACCCCATACAATATTAATCTTTCAAGTTTCAAAATATATACTCCCTCATATTCCATCTAGAAATCTTAATATTCTGGCCCCTGAATGTTCTTTCTCTCTCTCTCTCTCTCTCTCTCTCTCTCTCTCTCTCTCTCTCTCTCTCTCACAAACCTACCTCCCCTAAACTACTAGCTTGTTTCAGTAGTGTCCGACTTCATGACCCCATAGGAAATTCCCTGACAAAGATATTGAAGTGGTTTGCTACTTCTCTAGCTCATTTTACAACTACAGAGACTGAGGCAAACAAGGTTAAATTACTTTCCCAGGGTCACATAGCTAGTGAGGCCGGATATGAACTCAGGAAGTCTCAACACTCTTTCCACTGTACCTACCACCTAGCTGTCCATCACTACTTGGTTGGACAATCTCAAACAAATTTTCCCTAGGAAGATTAGGGTGACTGCCTCTATAGTGGGTTTATACATCTCTTCCTCCATCAAAGTCTTCAGACTGATATAAACAGGTTATTCTATGAGTCCTTCCTTTCTAATTCTATATTCCTCCATCCCTGTCCCTCCCTGAAAATGATCATCTACCCTACTTTTGTCCCTCAGAACCTTCTCCCAGTTCTGTTCTTAGAACTACATCTGTTCAAATGTAAAACTACGGATTTGTCACTTCTTAGTAGTCCATATTCATTATCCTTTCAAATCTAGTCCAACTATCAAAAAACTTATACCTCTAGGTAAGAAGGAATTATAGAAAGGATCTAGCACATATTTTCCTATTGTACCAGAGAGGCACTCATGATAATAGAAATAGTAAACACCCCCCTGCAGCTCTGACTTTTACATTGTTGCTTTTAATGACTCCAGACATCTTTTATCAAATTCATCATCTCTGATCTAACCTTGAGGTTCCTTTCACTTTTGTAATTATAAAGTGGTTTTCAGCTTCTTCAGTAATGATGCACAGAAGGAGAAAAGGAGGGCTGGGAATGGGGACAAGCTTGTATTGAGGATCTACAATGTGCTAGATAGGCACTGTACTAAGTCAAATATTATCTCATTTGAAAAAGAGAAGGATTTCTCCAGGTCTTTAGCCACTGAGCATAAGACAAAGTAGGCTTAGATCTGAATCAAATGAAGAAACTGAATTAAGAGAGGAGCAGAATCTGTTCCAAACTCTAGGTCAGCCAATATTTTCAGTTGAGGGTTAGGGAAACATATTTCTAATGGGTGAAATACTGAACAGTCTTATTAAACCAGATCCACAAAAGAGTGAGTTGAAACCATTCTAAGTGGCTGAGAACAGAACCTCCTAATGCTTGTTGCTTTCATCAGTTCATCAGAGTCCCTGGTATAGCCTAACACCACAGGTAAATGATAGTGCCAGAACTACAACCTACAACTTCTTCCTGTAAGGCTGTTACTTGAATTAATGAGTTAATGTTTATAAAATGCTTTCCTTTTCTCAGATGGGAAGCACTATATAATTACCCAGCAATATTACATGTTAGAGATGGCAGCAAAAATATAGCCTTCTATGATTGCAATGGCACTGAGTTTCAGTTAAAATACTGAGAAAAAAAGCATATGAAGCCCAGAATATCTCCATCAATTTCTGACTAGGCAGGAGAAGAGTAGTAATAAGGACCTGGTAGATCTCAAATAAGCCTCTCAACTCTAGGGGGAAAGGAGAAAATTTTGTGATTCAGAAGTACTATCCTTTGGAATAGAAGTAATAATACTTTCCACTCATTCTACCCTTCACTGGATCCCCTCCCCACTACCACAAGAGAGGATATAAAAGCTGGAGCAACTCCTTAACTTGTTTCAATCATTTTGGCTTTACTAGGTCTCTCCAGACCTAAATTTTTTAGATCCTCATACACTATTAAAGCCCCATTACATTATTAACCGCTCTCTTCCCGCTTTCCCTTGACCCACAAGTGAGGCTAGGTTCTAAAGCATGTGAGGGAGGAAGCTAAGAAATTGTGAGAAAAATATAGAATTTCGAATCAGAAAGGCTTCAGTTTAAAATCTCATCTCTCACTCTCTATCTGTAGGATGAGTCCCCAAAGTTCTCTCTCAGTCTTAGCTTCCTCATCTATAAAATGGATGTTAGAGTTTCTGTAATGACTACTTCACTGACCTGTGGTGAGGGATAAATGAGATAACTGCATCCTGGGGCTGTATGTTGAAATACATTCTGGTATTATTAAGGCATTGTATCTCTCCCCACTACAAAAGGCACCATTACAATACCAACAGCTTCATAACCATTCTGGTTGTGTAAATGTCCCAAAATAAGAGAGGAGTGTTTCACAACTTCTCCCCCAGGCAAGCCACAATATACTGGAATGCCACACAAACTGCATGTCCTTCTTCAAAAAGCTAATAATTATTATTAGTAATATTAGTTATAATAATAACAATAACAATGATGGAGAAAAGAAATGCTTATATCACGCTTACTAAGCATGTGCTAAACACTTTGCAAATATTATCTCATTGGGAAAACTAAGGAAAAATAGAAGATAAGTGACTTGCCCAAAGTTAAACAGTGAGCAAGGGTCTGAGGTCAAATTTAACTACAAAATTAACAACAATAGTAGCTAGCATTTATAAGGCTCTTTCAGGTTTGCAAAGCACTTTACAAATACCTCATTTTGCCGCCAAAATAACCCTGAGATGTGGGTGTTGTTTTTATCTCCATTAAAGGATAATGCGGAAACTGAGGCACTCCCTTGCCCTGGTTACAAAGCTGGCTCTTGAGCCTTCCTGACCCTACACCAGCTTTGATCTATCCACTACACCACAACAGCCTAAAAATGAATCCAAAATCTTCATGAATCCAAAGCAATTCTGGCAAGTCTGTGTGAAAAGTCTGAAGAAGCTGAATGAAGCATTCTAGTCCTCAAACTCTTCAGTGCCCAGAAACTATATAGAACCATGAGGATGTGACCATAACACTCACCTATATAGCCTCTAACTTTATATAAGATATATGTTTTCTCTGCCCTGACCAAATCATTGGGCACTGAAAAAAAAAAAAAGATGAAATTTCAGAATTGAACAGCAACAAGGAGAGCTAACCAAAGGCTCCACAGTAAGCTATGGTAGGAATTTTACATAGGAAAGCAGTACTTTGTCTTTATCAGACATTTGTTCTCTTAGGTTTTAGGGTTCCAAGCTGGCAATGGGCACTCGAGAAGTAACATTGCGTATCTGGATACATGACTTCACTCCCAATTCCCACCCTCCATCTTCTTAACTAGCAGATGCTTCCAAACTTTGGTTCTTTCTTCTTATTGGCTGATTCCCTAGCCTGGACCACCATTCTGTGAAGAGTCCAAGTCATGATAACCTTACTCTTAGCTCCCCTCTTCACTCTCCAGACTTTTTCCAAATACTTCACAGCAGAAAGGAATCTTCTCCAATTCCTATGTCTTATCTTTGTCTTCCAACTCCCCTTTTCTACACTGTCTTTTTCCACTGTCTTCTCCATTTCTTGAGTTTCAGCACTCTTTTCTGGCTCATATTTACATTACCACCATTTAACTATTTATGTTTGGAATACAACAAGCAGTTAATTAAAGTATCATCTTCGTCAGTCTATAGACCTATTTATCTGTCTCTCTGTCTGTCTACCTGTCTACAGAAGCCTGCTGGCCAGCCCACAAAGACACTGAACAGCAGAAAGTGATGGCTGTGAATTTAAAAAGGAGACCCGTATAGAAGCAATAGAGTGTGCACAGAAAAAAAACAGTATGAGCTAAAAGAACAAAAGAAATTACTGAATGTGATACTCTACCACCCTGGGTTTTGGGAGACTCACATCTTTGGTGCTATAAGAGGAAATAGGTGAGGTAATGCACAGAAAATGGGAAAAGATTATTAACAATTTAATTTTTTTTGCTTTATTATTGCCCCCATCTTTACAGAACAAGCATTTTTCACTAATTACCTGCAAAAGATGATGACTTTGTCTCTCTTTGTGACAAAAGAAAACAATTAAGCAAAAATATCTGATACAACTATATTTGATAATGTACATAATATTCTATCCTGGTAACCCCTCACCTGTGAATAGGCCCTAATGTGTGGAAGAAATATATTTCATTAAATGCATTATTTACACTGAGACCTGCATTGATTTTTCAATATTTCTGTCATTGTATATCTTGTTCTTTATATTTCTTTATTTTACTCTATATAAGTTTGAAATTTTTCCCACATTGCTCCAAATTCCATATATACATCATTTTTTATTACTCCTGACTATTCCATTATAGTCACATACCCTAGTTACATTGTCCTTCCTGAATTAATAAGCATCTACTTTGTTTCTAGTTCAAAGACTGATGCTATGAATGCTATGGTATACATTTGAACTTTGTTCCTGTTTTTGACTTAGAGTATTCATCTAATAAATGGATCACTTGCTCTACAAATCTGAGCAAATTAGTCACTCTCCTTGCATTATTGCAAACTAGAATTCAAAATGACTGAACTACTTTATAATATATCAACAAATGCTTGTCTTTCCACATTCCTACCAACACTGAATATTCCCATCTTTTCCAATATGTATGGTGTGAGATAAAATCTTATAACTATTTTAATTTATCTTACTATTATTAGCAATTTGCAATTCTAATTTGGAAACCAATTATATCCTTTGATCATTTGCCAATTAGGGAATGTCTCTTGCTGGTTATTTGTGACAATGCCTTTTATATTCTGAATATCAAAACTTTTTCAGGGATAAATGATGTGTTTTCCCACTGAATTCTTTCTAATTTTGTCTTTAATCATGCAAAAACTTTTAAAATTTATATAGTTAGAACTGTTTAATGTATTACTTTGTATAGCTTCCTTCATCCTTGATTAGCTAATAATTCTCTCCCTATATATGGTTTTAAAAAACATATTTTATTATCTTCTGGGTTTTTTAATGGTGTGACTTTTATAATCAGGTCATATTTTCACTTTGAGTTTTCTTTGGTATATGGTATAAGATGTTGGTCAAAATCTAATTTTCTGCCAAACTGCTCTTTAGTTTTCATCGCAGTTCTTGGAGCAGTACTTTGTTACTTTAAATTTTGCTTGAATATATGAATTTTAATCTGTATATAAACCAAGTAGGCTGACTGGATCACATTACAAAAAATAGGAAAAAATATGATTCTGTGGGATAGAGGATAATGCAAGAAAGATAACCGGAATGAGATTAATCATACACTTAGAAAAATAATCCACAGCAGTAATGGAATTGGAAAAGGCTAGGGAGACATGAAGACCAAGTAGATCCCATCTCTGTATATATGGAATAAATGAAAAGCACCTAGGACTTAGAGATGTTATATTCTGTTTGCCATACATAGTTACTAAAGCAGATAGCGCAAGACTTAGATCACCATCTGGTGGCTTACTCAGATATAGCATGCAATCACTATTCCACCCACAAATTTTCAACAATTTTATGAGTGGAGAGAACTGCTTAATATAGATTCCTCTTGTCTTCTATCCACAGGAAAGACTACACCAAGCTAGATTAGAAATTCAATGAAAAATTTAAGAATACCCTTCAAATGAAATCAATCTAAAGTGATTGTAGATTGAATTTGATGTTTAAGTGATTTAAATGATTGGGGGAAAGGCAATATTGGGACAAAAATATGTGAAGAAGAATAGTTCAAGAGAGGCCAACAACTTTGAGATTATATGAAAAATTAATTCCCCAAGTCGTAAATATTTTCTTCAAAAAAAAAAGAACTGGTCTGGATTGTACATAGAAAACCCTAAATAATCCCCAAAAGAATAAAATATCTTTTATTTTAACAGATAGGATACTGATCCAATTCACCCCTCCTTATGCAACTTTAATGGCTCCTTGCTCCAGAAGACTTCTCATACTGTAACTGGTCTTTCTTCTGACACCCAATTGGCTTAATCCTGTGCAGTTCAACACTCCTAGGCTCAAATGATCAACCAGCTTCAGCCCTCCTTGTAGAGATTATAGGTATGTGCTAACATGCTTAACTCAAGAAAACATTTTTATTTGGCAGAACAAAATACTGCCTTTTAGGTTCCTTGAAAAAGATGATTCAAGATTCCTTGGAATAGACTTCTTTGACCACAAATATCAAAGATGGCATAAAAAAGAAGATATATGCTCATCTAAGTTGTTAGGTACTGAGATGGAAGAGAGAAGAGGACTTCTCCATAGACGGTTGAGATACTATATTTTTTTATTTATTTAAGGCACTGGGGTCAATGCCCAAGGTCATGTAGTGAGGTAATTGTTAAGTGTCTCAGGTCAGATTTGAACTCAGGTCCTCTTGACTCCAGAGCCAGTGTTCTGGCTGCCACCTCGCTGCCCCTGCTGATATACTACAGAAGTTCATTTGAGGAAGATACCTTGTTGACTCTATCTCACACCTGAACATTGCAGAACCTCCTAGGAGAGGGTATATAACCACTCAAACAAGGAAGACTAAGTGGAAGAAAAATGTTAGTACAACTAATAATCATATTTCAATATGCATTTGAATGGATACTCTATTGAATTCTTCATCTGTATATGTATTTGTGTGTATATATATACACACATACACAAATACATATCGATCATGAGTTGAATGAGGATTTGTACAGGAGGAGAAAAGTGGTCTGGATTGCCACTGGGAAATTGCAAAGCTCCTTTAAGGATCCCAAGTTTCCCATGAAAGAAAGCAAAGGCCCATTAAAAAATATATACATATACATATATATATATATATATATATATATATATACATATATACATATACACATAGATAGATACACACACTAGCATTACATCAGAGTCATTCTGTGATAATTAGACATGAATATCAGTATTTCTGAAGAAATAAAAATGAGTATCACACAGAAGGTAATGGAGAGGCATGTGATAGTCAAAAGCAAACTGTAAACATAAAACCAGTAGAGAAATCAAAGAAAAGGAGTAAAATATGCCATCAAATAATTTTAAAAGAAGAGAAGATGGACTAATCTATGACTAGTAAAAAGATTTACAGGGTATCCTTGCAGTGTTGAGAGAAAGTAGGGAAATCCTGTAGCATATTCAGTGGAGCCCTGTAAGGTGAACTTATCAGAGGACATGAACAAAGGTTGTATAGGATAGGCAAGAGTACCATCAGTAATAGAGAGAACCCCTGAACTGATGAGATTGTAGAACTATCTGAACACATATGCTGCTCATCATGATCATGCTCATCAAATTTTGAGAGGACAGGAGTCACAACTAGCAAAGGAAATTCAGTCCAATGAACATTTAATAAGCACACCACCAAACAATCGCAACCTATCCTGAATGTTAATGATGTGCTGACTAACCTGCCCTCCTGAATAGGAGAATTTCAGCAGCAGAAACAGAAGTAGATGATCATTTCAATTTCCCTTGCCATAATGAGTAACCAGTGAGAACTACCAACCATGAGATGTGACCTGTCAGAAGAGTTCCATCTAAGGCCAAAGTAAGAGCAGAAGCAGGAAGGGCAGGGCAGTGCTGCCTACATATCTCCATAGGCACAGAGATGCCAGGGAAAGCAGTGACATGACTGCTGCCATTGCCTCTGAAAACATGGCTATGACAGGCTTTTGGTCAATAAAGGCAACATTTTTCTAGAAGTAGCAATAAATTCAACACAGCATCTCCACCTTCTGGGGATACAGCCAAAAGAGCTATTGGGAGGAGGGAAAAAGAGAATAAGCAACGTCTAGTTAGGTCAGGAAGTGGTGACCCCAGCACCTCACAGGGTTGCATAAGTATGTTTCATTTCAGGCCCCACACAATGAGCTCTTTGACTTCAATGTCACAGGCTAACCTTACCTCAAAGGATTAGTTGTACTAACAGCACATAAACTGAAGTTATATCTCAGTGGCTTAGATAAACACCTCTTTGGGGGCGGGAGGGTGGAGACAAAGTAAGGGAAAGGAGTATCTTGCTAGAATTCTTGTTCAAAGGTTTCTGTGCCGGCCCTCAAAACTGCATAAAGGTACTACTATATGCTTGCTCAACCACATAGCTTTATTTGGAACTCTGTTCCTCATCTGTTAAATTCTGTCTTTGAGATCTCAGACTGTAAACACACCTAAAAAGGCGCTTCCAATTTTTCCATTTCCATTATTGTCAATTGTCTATGGAGTTCAAGGGCTCTGGCAAATAGAAGATCAGAGACAGCTATTGAGTTTTGTTTCCATGGGAATTCTAAGAGGCTGAACTTGGCAGTGATGTGCTCAAAGAAGAGTTTGCCATCCCAGCCCTGATGATGGTGGAGGCAGCACAGGCTGAGAGAACCCCAGCATTGCTCAATTTCATGTCTATGGCTCATCACCAACTCTTCGTTTTTCTTAGTTTAAGGCAAAGATTTCTCTGAATTTTGGGTAAAACTGATTTTAACTGATTTAAGACAATAAGGAAATATGATGTCTTATGGTAAACCAGAGTCTATTCCTTAGGTATTTCAAGACCCCTTCTCAGATATAAAGCAACATTGTGATAATAATAATAATGATGATGAAAATAATACTAATCATCATAGTATTATTTCAATGTGTGCAAAGTACTTCACATATGTTGACTAATTTGATTCTCACAACAAATTTGTGAGGTGGGTACTCTTATCATAATTTTGTAAATAAATTGAAGAGCAAAATTTAAGTGATTTGCCTGGGGTCACAAAGACTTACAAAGTGTCAGCAGGATTTGAACTCAGGTCCATATATTAGGTGGCACAGTGAATAGAGGGTCAGACCTAGAATCAGAGAGAGAGACTCATTTTCTTAGTTCAAATCTGATCTCAGACATTTACTAGTTGTGTGATTCCAAGCAAGTCACTTAACCCTGTTTGCCTCAGTTTTCTCGTCTATAAAATGAACTGGGCAAGGCACTTCAGTATCTTTGGCAAGAAAACCTCAAATGGTATCTTGAAGAGCCAGACATGATGAAAACAACTGAACAAACAATAGCAATCAAATGTTAACAGGAAAACAATGAAGTAATACCATCTATGGCCATGCTGTCCATCAAGCCTGTAGTTAAGCAAAAGAATGATCAGGGAGAGGAGAGAAGGGAATATATATAAAGGGAGGATATCAAACTCATCAGCAACAAAGAAACAGACTTCAACGTCCTGTAGTTACATCAAAGGGTCAATCATTAGTGATACCAAAAGGTCCTAAAATGGATATTGTTTCTACACCGTCTTTTCTAAATTCTATCTTTTCTGTAGATCACATTTACAGTTTGCTTTTAAAGTTTACAAAGCACTTTCCTTCACAGCAGATCACATAATCAAATTCCATCCCTTGGGTAAATACCTATAGGCTCGGCCCTCATTTCAGATCTCCTGACCTACTCCACTTTCTGATTCAAGGATTCTTAATCTTGTTGGTGTCATGAACCCTGACTACCTTCTACCCACCCCCAAGCTTTGACAGTTTGATAAAATATATAGATACTTCATCAGAATAATGTTGTTTTTTAAAAATCCATAACTGAAGGAAACAATACATTTCAGTTAGATATTAGTAAAAATGAGGTTTCCTCCAGGTACCTTTGTGAATGATTGTTGCTGCTCATTACTTGCCTTGATTTTTTTCTATAAATTATCATCTTGGTTTCAAATCTAACTTCAGACAGACGCCATTCCTAGAATAAGTTACAACTGAAATCATGTCTTTACTAACCCTGAAAGATTTGTCTAGGCTCCAGATCCTCATCTACCTTGTATGACCTGTCTCCATTCTTCCAATCCCCAATTATTATACACATGTCCCAGAGTCATCTTGACCAGTTTTCATGTTCTAAAGCAGAAACAGGGAGATTTAGGATAAAAAAACAATATTAAAAAGCTTCAATAGATCGATATTGATCATGCTGTGAGAGAAGAATCAGATCCAAATGGAAGAAAGAAAATAGAGAGCAAAAAATGATATAATACATAAGATAATTTTTAAAAATTGAAGATGAGTTTGGTCTTCATTTAAACTCCACAGTTTCTATTCTAGATATGGATGGTATTTTCCATCACAAATCTTTTAAAATTGTCTTTTATTATTGTACCACTGAAATGAACAAATCCATCATGGTTGATCATCACCCCATGTGGTTGTGAATGTGTATAATGTTCTTCTGGTTCTGCTCATTTCCCTCAGTATCACTTCATGAAAGTCTTCCCAGACTTTTCTGAAATCCCATCCCTCATGAATTCTTATAGAACAATACATATAAATATACCAACACATACACATACCACAGTTTGTTCAGTTATTTCCCAATTGATAGGCATCAGCTCAATTTCAATTCTTTGCCACTACAAAGAGCTTCTATGAATACTTTTATAGATGTGGAATTTTTATCCTTTTTCAAGATCTCTTTATTGCTGAATCAAAGGGTATTGCATGCACCTTTTTTGCAAGTCCCTCATTAAGCACAAGGTCTGACACTACTATGAGACTCTATATATGTCTACTGAATGATTGCTTCCATTCTCTCTCTAAGAACCTCTTAATATGATCTGACAGTGATTCCTTTCCTTCATTCT
This sequence comes from Macrotis lagotis, assembly GCF_037893015.1. NCBI lineage: Eukaryota > Metazoa > Chordata > Mammalia > Peramelemorphia > Peramelidae > Macrotis > Macrotis lagotis. The sequence continues at coordinate 146,339,622 of NC_133658.1, read as the reverse complement.
CTAAGAAAATGGGAGCCATTTCAGCATTGTTTTCTAGTCAGGTCCCATGCAGATATTTGTAATCACTGCACTTAGAGAAATTTAATAAATGTGTATATGTAAACCTTTAAATAAAAAGCTTCAAAAATCAGTACAAAACAAAATTACTTTTCCTAGGACTCAAATAGTGAACCCTAGACCTCTTTCTGTTTTCTGTTTTCTTTTCTTTTTTCAATTCTGAGAGAGTTATTGTGAGTAAACATCTAGTTTATTTGCTATAGCCATCAGTATAATTCTCTTAGTCCTAAGACAAGAGGGAAAAGAGAGTATAGTAGGAGCCATTATGGGCAGAACTCATTCAACTTAGACAAAATGATATAAATATTTACACCAAAATGATATTTTGAACCTGTGTGCTTAGACACTTCTGGTGGGTGCCAGATGCTCAGACACATCTGTTTCAAGATAAAACTTAACTAAAAAGCATCCAGACCAAATGGTCCTACGTCTCAAATTTTTGTCCATAGTTTTTAGTTTGTGGCCCGGGGAAATGCACTCCTGCAAAACACCTAGGGCTCCTCATTCTTTTTTGTGAACTCAGAAAAAAATCTGATACCTCTATGGTTGCTATGCATGATGGGTCAAACCAAAGTTCTCACAGGTCAACCAAAAACAACTGTTTAAATTTATCCAAATGGTCAGTGAGACAATGTCCCTAGAGCCACTAGGCCATATAAAAGTCATGCAGCCCAGACTCCAGAGAGAAGAATACAGTTAAATAATTAGATAAATGAAAACTGAAGTGTACTAGACAAGCCAAGGAATTTCTAGGGAAGAAATAACAGCTTAGGGTGTAGTTCAGCATATTGTGTATAGAAACTTCTAGTTTGTTAATGGGAGACAAAGAATTGACAAGAATAGGTCAAAGGTGTGAATCACACAGAACTTCTTTATCCTGTGTCAAACCATATGAAATACCTGTCCATTTGATTTACTGAAGAGAGCAGGAAGAGAAAAGAAAAACGGAATTCTCTTCCCTGGTAAAATGAGCAGTGTAAAAATTTGCTGCCTAAGTGAAGGTCAGTGTTTTACCAAAAAAGATTGAACTTAAAATTTCTTTTAACATTCTAAAATGGGCCTTGCACAGAGGTGCTGACCTGCCTTATGGCCCACATTAATGCAAAAAAAAAAAATCACTATGCACAAACTGGCAGAATAGGAGCAAGAACTCAATAAGGAATAGAAATAGAAATCTCATCAATGAGGGGACTGCAGAGAACAAAATGGAGGGGCTGAATGCCAGGAGAGGAGGAGGTAAAGTACATATTAATTCTGAAGCCAGGACCAAATTATGATTTCAAAAACTATTCCACAGAAAAAGATTATAAGGGGAATAAAGCCTCCAAACTTTGATTCTTTGCTGGTGAAGAAGGGGATCAACCTGTAACTCTCTCCTGCCCTTCCATGTTCCATACTAAGTGTGAGAAGAGCTCAGCCACTATACTCTGCTTTCCCAAGGAACTTTTGCACATTGCCCCCCCACCCTCTGGCTGAGAATAGAACTCAAATTTCTGTCATTAGTTCTGAAAAACAGATGTTAATAGATAGTTTCATTGTTCTACTCAATATCTTTTTAACTTTCTCCCAAACCATCTTCTTCCTTTCCCTTTCTATCCCCTTCCCTTTCCTTCATTATTATGTTATTTCCTTCGAAAATATAAGCTTCTTGGGGTGGCTAGGTGGTGTAGTGGATAAAGCACCAGCCTTGGAGTCAGGAGTACCTGGGTTCAAATCCAGTCTCAGACACTTAATAATTACCTAGCTGTGTGGCCTTGGGCAAGCCACTTAACCCCATTTGCCTTACAAAAAAAAAAAACCTAAAAAAAAATACAAGCTTCTTGAGGGTATAGACTATCTTGCTCTTGCATGTTTGCAACCTCAGTGTCTAGCAGATAGTGTTTCATGAATTTTTTCGTTAAATCATTCATTTTTACAACCTAAACAGGCACAAAAGTGAATTTTCTCATGCAAAAATTCATAACCTTTTGGAGCAGCTAGGTGACACAGTGGAAAGAGTACCAGCCCTGGGGTCAAGAGGACCTGATCAGGTCCAACCTCAAATGCCTAATAATTACCTGACTGTGTGACCTTAGGCAAGTCACTTAACCCCATTGCCTTGCAAAAAGAAGTTAAAAATTTGAGGAGAAAATAATTTACATGTCATAGATCCCCTTTGGCAATCTGGTAAAATCTATGGACCTCTTCTCCAGATAGGATTACCAAAAAACAAACAAACAAAAAAAATCAAACAACCAAATTATACAGAAATACAGTTATCAAAAAAGAAATCTAAGTTCACAGACCAGGTTAAGAATGTCTGTTCTAAAGTCTTGTGGTAATTCTGATAGGCTCCCATAAATGCAAATTCTCCTGTCACATTGAGATATGAAGAACTTGGGCTTCTCAAAGACCTACCAATTAGGAGTAAGCAGTGGTGGATGGAACAGTCTGAACTTTGCAAGATAGATGCTGCAGATCAAGGAGTCTGGATACATTGAATCAGGCAGAACCAAGGGCCTAATATGTGTTCTTAATTAAGAACAATTACTCAGGGAAGAGTCCAGTTAATGGGAAAGCAGTGTGGTCCGAGTTATAAACCAGAGGTCATGTCCAGTCAAATTAAAGTTCACTGAGACAGGAAAAGAACTCCAAACGGAAGTCTAAGGCTTGAAAAGGTGGCAAGTTGGTTCATCAGCCAATAACCGTTTATTAAGCTCCTATTGTATGTCTGTCTCCTATTGTGTGTCCTATTGTATGTAAATGCTAGGTCAGAAAGAATATACTATGGAGGTGTTTGTGTCAGTTTAAAATATCAGTTTGCCTTATGGAATTTTCTTGCCAATGAAAGTGTTTTTTTTTAGACTAAGCACACGCTCTTATCCTAGTACTCAGATGGCTCGGTACTGCATCTCCTTTCTCAACTGTGCCTCATGTTGTGGAGGATCTGAACACAATCAAATTAAAGAGATTTCAAATATTGGCAATGTCTACCATGTGAAAAAACAACCTAGCTTAAGTGCTAAGGGCTCAGGATGCAAAGACTGTCTATCAGGTGATGAATTTGGAGGCCACTAGAACTCATGAAACAGAGAAAGGTTGTGATGTGTCCATTGGAAGGAATATCCAATGATGATGAAAATCAGGTATCTCCCAAAGCTCAAATTCTGACAGTAGGGTTAGAGATAGCAAGATTCAATAGAAATTTGCTCATTTAATTTGCTGATGACACAAAATGGGGGAGAGAGTTGAGAAGTTGATACAAAAAGAACTTGGAAGACTAGAGCACTGGATTGAACGTAGTATGATGAAATTTAACAGGGACAGATGTAATGTTTTAAGTTTAAATTTAAAAAAACAAAATTCACATGTACAAGATGAAGCATGAATGGACAGATAAGAGTTTTTCTGATCTAGATCTAGGGTTAAAGGACCTACAGTTGATGTGGCAGCCAAAAAAGTTAACGAGATCTCAGTCTGACTTAAAAAAAATGGAGCTTCAAGCTCCTGGAACAATGTCTATACAGTAGGCATTTTATAAATATTCAATGATTTGTTGATTGATAGTTTCCACAACAATAAGGAGAGGATAATCCTTTTAATAATGTTTGTCCCTCAATTTTGGGCTGTCTGCATTGGAGAATGCCATCTGTATCCAGATAAAGAGCCATGGAGTTTGAACAAATTTCAAGGACTATTCCCTTTAATTTAGAAAAAAACCCAGATATCTTATTGTCTGATCTTGTTATCTCTTATACTTTTTGTTTCTTCCTTAAGGATGTGATTTCTCTTTCATCACACTCAATTTGGATCAATGTACAACATGGAAACAAAATAAAGACTGACAGATTGCTTTCCATGGGGCGGGGGGGGGGGGAGTAAGATGGGGGGAAAATTGTAAAACTCAAAACTCAAATAAAATCTTTAAAAATAAAAAAAATTTTTAAAAATGTTTGTCCCTTATTTTCAAAGAAGTCAATTCACATATGGAGCACAGTATTGAGCACTGAGTAGCAATGTAGAAAAGACAATGATTAAGGAGAAAGGATATAGAAAGTGACAACCCAGCTGGTGAAGGGATTCATGATCATGAAGGTCATGTAGATTAGACTAAAGAAAAGAAGTTTCAGGGGGGCACAATAGCTTCAAGTATTCTAAGGACTATTGGATACTTTTTAACCCTAAGAAGAAGAACTAAGAATATTGGGTAGAAATGGTACAGTTGAAGATGGTTCCTTTTAGGCATGGATTTATCAGACTAGAAGGGTACTACAATCTTTCCCAATTCTCAAATCTTGTGATTCTATGAAGTATTAGAATTAAAGTCAAAACCCATAGCCATTCTTCACTTTGACACTGATTCACAGGGTAAATTGGCAAAAATCACAGCCTCACTGGCCTTCAGTTTCCTGAACTATAAATTGAAGTTATCTTCCCTTGCATTCCCTATCTCAAGAGATGTTGGGAGCACAAATGGACTAATATAGATGAAATCTATAAGATATCCAAATTGGTTTATTAAAAGAGAATATAATATTCTTCCTAAAATTTCTAGGTCACTTTTGTTTCTTGCTTTGTCTTAATACAAGAATATAGCAGATGTGGCAAAGATGGCATTTGAAATTGGTTCCCCCCTTCTTGTTAACTAGATGCTCCTACCACACCAAGAGTTAGAAGTCTGTGGGTTAGTGCTCATGATTCCTTATACTATCCCCCCAGTCCCTTGCAAAGAGGCAATGGTTAGTGGTTTTTGTCCACCTCTAACCTCCCTCTGCTCACATAAGAGTTATTTTATCTTCTGACTGCTACTTTTATTAATAAACATAAAAGTGCTCTAAAAAACACATTCTCAGACAACCCACACTAGATGCTACTGAACCTAGTGGCTTGACTCACTAAGGACCTGCTTCTGAATCTCACCCATATTATTCAAGGGCATAAAGACAAAAGGATCACAGAAAACCCCATGAGGGAACCTGATGTTTTGGGCCATGAAGCTCTATCTGCTCTACAGTAGTGTCCAGAACTTGGGTCCACAAAGAAACACACACAATCACTAAAGAGAATGGAACCCTGAATGCAACTGGAGCTCTGTAACAGAATGGACACAAACATAAGCTCCCCAGCTCTGTCTTGCTCAGAGGAACAACTTTCTGGCAAGGATAGAGAACAGCCATGTTAGATAATTATCATGAAAGACAATTTCCACTGGGTTTTACAGCTGCTGCTCCTGGGTGGGAGGAGTGGTTCCCTTGTGGCAAGACAGCAGGTGTGGGATGTGGCTGGCTGCCCCCAGATTCTGTGGTTGCTTTGAGGCATGTGATTTTTTTCTTGTGGCCAAGTGGAGGCTGGTGGCAATTGAGAAGATTGCAAAATATGATCATTCAGCATCCTGCCACTGTGACCTAAGCATGTGAAAACAAAAAACCTGTAAAATCCAGGATATTTCTGTTCAAAGTTCATCAAATTCTGCTAGGTGTTTTAGAGACTGGAAAGAAGGAATGAGATGGCAATTGTGACTTGCCATCAGAACAAAGGAAGCCCAGTTCAGTTCTGTTTCATATAACTCATTTCAGTTATGGTTCATCTAAATTCTTGATACCAGCTATCAATGTGACCTCAGGTAAATCATTTCATATTTCTGGGCCCCAATTTTTTCATGTATGAAGTGAAGTGTTTGGACCACATGCTCTCTATGATTCCTTTATTTTTTAAAAGTTTTTGCAAGGCAATGGCCTTGCCCAGGGCCACACAGCCAGGTAATTACCAAGTGACTGAGGCCAGATTTGAACTCAGACACTCCAGACTCCAGGGCCAGTGCTCCATCCACTGCGCTACCTAACCGCCCCTATGATTACTTTTCAATTGTAATATCCTATGTTTCTCTAATTTGATAATGAAGCATACAAATAAGTCCTGTGAAAATGTCATGACTGCAAAGCCATGATGCATGGGACCTGAGAAATAATTCTTCTAAAGATTATTTATTATAACCAGATCAAGACTGGGGCAGCTAGGTGGCACAGTACATAGAGCAACAGTAGATAGAGCACCGGCCCTGGAGTCAGGAGTACCTGAGTTCAGATCTGGCCTCAGACATTTAATAATTACCTAGCTGTGTGACCTTGGGCAAGCCACTTAACCCCATTTGCCTTGCAAAAAAACCTAAAAAAATAATTTAAAAATAACCAGATCAAGAAGGCATTATTGTTGATTTGGGTGTGGGGGGGTGGTGGTAGGGGAGAAGTCATCTACTTCAACTTGGAAACAGAACCTTTCTTTTGCAACAGTATTCTGCCCTGAGCAATGGAATTTTGGGAAACCAACCATTGACATAGCCTTGACATTCAAGAGCCTCTATTGTTATACCAGATCATAAGATTAAATATTTAGATCTGGAAGGATAATTGGGTAGCTAGGGGCTATAGTGAATAGAATGTAGGATCTGATATTAGAAAACCTAAGTTTAAATCTGGCCTCAGACACTTATTGGCTGTGTGACATTTAATTGCTGCCTCTCTGTTTCTCACATCTGTAAAATGGAGATAATAATGGCACTTAACTCTGAGATGTGAGGATCAAATGAGGTAATGTTTGTAAAGCTTTTTGCAAACTTTAAAGGACTATAGAAATATTAGTGATGATGATGATAATGATGATGATGGTGATGATAAAGCCCTCTCATCTTAGAGATGAGGAAACTGAGGTCCAGAGAGGTTCGATGGCTTGTCAAGGATATATAAGTAGAAAGTTGCAATCCAATGCTCATTTCATTGAACCATGATGTCAGATCTTAAAAGTGAGAAGGAACAAAGGGAGAGTTCAGCAACATGGTGAAGTACATGGGATCATTTCTGGTGCCCCACACTTTGCTCTTCTCCCATCTTGTTATATTCCTCCATTCTCCTTGACTACTCTTCCTCCAAACTCCTGTGCCCCTAAACATGCTGATATATTCAGATAACTATCTAGAATTGAGTTCTTAAGCTTTGTGGTGTCATGGACACCTTTGACAGCCTACTGAAACCTAAGGAACTCTTCTTGGAAGATTTTAAAATAAAAAATAAAGACACATAATTATTAAAATAGAAATCAATTATGAAATTGTGAAAAAAATAAATTTAAATTTTGAAAGAATCAAGTAAAAACTCTTGATCTAAGGAATCTTGGTTCTATGAATTTATTAACTGATATTCAGGTGTTAATGGGTAACAGGTATGACGACTGCAAGCAATCTATTTTGACTTTGTTATTTAATTCATATTTGATGGCTTAACTTTGTTTAATGTGTGTTTGGATTGATGACAAAATAAACTGACTCTTGGGGGAAGAAGGGTGGAGAGAATAACCATGCTTGGTTATTCACTCAAAGGATACCTAAGGGAAATAATTAGAAACAGAAGCCAACCGTGCCAGCATATGCCACCACTATAAAAGTCAGAAGAGAAGTTATGGTACCAGGTGTTGCCCTTGTAGAATGTTTGCTATTATACACTATACATCATAAGTATTTAAAAAAAACTTATTATGAAATCTATGCTCTAGAAATCTACTTCCTAGGAAAGAAGTTTAAGATCAATTTTAAAACAAGTCAAGTCAATAAGGGGTAGCTAGGTGATACAGAGGATAGACTGCTGGACTTGGAGTAAGGAAGACTCATCTCTCTGATTTCATATCTGACCTCAGGTAGTTACTAGCTGTTTGACTCTGGGAAAGTCCCTTAACCTTTTGACTTAGTTTGCTCATCTGTAAAATGGGTACATATCTCCCAGGGCAGTTGTGAGGATATGAGATAAACACTGCTTAGCAGAAAGTACGTACTATATTAATGCTAGCAAGTATTATTGTTGTTATTATTTTTATAACTGATGATGATGATGTCTGCCCCTCATTCTCAAAGATGACCATGACATCAGGAGGTGATGCCATGGCAGGCACATGAATTGGATTTGAGTGAGGGAATACTTCTCACTTTTTCCTTTGGCACCATCTGGGTCCAGTGGCCAGATATGAATCAGGATGATCAGATGGATCAGATGGATGCAAGGCAATTAGGGTTAAGTGACTTGCCCAAGATCACACAGCTAGTAAGTGTCAAATGTCTGAGGTCAAATTTGAACTCAGGTCCTGTTGACTTCAGGGTTGATGCTCTATCAAAACACCACCCCACTGCAACTAGGTACAAACAAGATCTACATAGGAGAAATTACAGATGATCTCAGAGGGTAGTATTGAGATTAAGGAGGACTTGCAAAAGCTTCTTAAATCTTATAGGTCTTTAGTTGTGGCTTGAAGGAAGTAAGCTAAGTCCATTACTCAGAGTATTCCTCTTTCTTGACCCCATACAGGTACTAGATCACAGCCCCCCATCTCCTCCTCCCCATTTTCAACTCTCTTTTATATATCACCTTCCCCCAGAAGAATGCAAATCCCTTGAGGCAAGAACTTTTTTTCCTTGTATTTGTATACTAGAATATTATAATAAGGGCCCTCTTGCTTTCTCTCTCTCTCTCTCTCTCTCTCTCTCTCTCTCTCACTCTCTTGTTTTCTCTCCATCTGTCTATGCCCACAGGGGAGAGTTAGCCCATTTTTCTAGAAAACAGTTTGAGTCATGCACATGACTAGAATTTCTAACCTACAGTTAAGAAAAGCAACTACTGAGATGCAGTGATTCTTAACAATAAACAATGTGCCAGGCACACTATGTGAATTACTTTAAAAATTTTATGTCATTTGATCCTCATAACAACCCCGGCAGGGAGATGCTATCTATAGCTCTGTTTCACAGAGGAGGAAACTGAGACAGATAAAAGTTAAACAACTTGCCCACTTGTAGGTAGTAAGTGTCCAATGTTTGATTTGAATTCAAGACCTGGTCCTTTCTAAATTCTATTGACACCTGTCAGTGTTGGGGTCCACTGATCCCAGGCTTTAGTGAGTACATGAACTTGGGTGGGAAAAAATTGTCTTTTTTTTCCCACTAACTTTTAAATAAAATTTTAGACAACAAACATCATACTAAGGAGGGGTCCACGAGCTTCACCATACTGTCAAACGGGGCCTCTAAACAAAAAAGGAAAAGAACCTGTGATCTAGATCAATTACTCAATCCCTAAGCATTAATTAAGTGCCTACTGTGTGCCAGATACCTTACTTGCTAAGCACTAGGGTTGTAAAAAAATGACAAAAGACAGTCCTGCCCTCAAGGAGTTCACAGTCTTAGGAAACAACAACAAACAAACATATATCTAATCTATCTAGATAGATTTACAATAGAAAAATTTGTAAATATATTTATCTAGATTTAGATATATTATAAATCAATAAATCTATTTATTATCTATTATCTATACATTATATAATTATCATGTAGTTAATATATTATCTATCTAAAATATTATATAATTATCTATATATCTATTAATTATCTATAAGTGTACAGCTATACAAAGTTATATATACATATATAGGACCATATTAAAAGGAAATAATTAAAAGAGAGCAAGTAATAGAATTAAGAAGGGTTGGGAAAAATTTTCCTGCAGCAGGTGGGATTTTTATCTGGGACTTTTAAAAAAGGAGAGATTAGGAAGGACAGAATTTCCAGGTGTGGTAGATATCCAAATACCCATAGCCAAGAGATGGGAGTATCTGGTTTAAGGAACAGCCAGAAGACCAATGTCCCTGGATCTAAGATTACTTGGAAGGGGATAAAGGTGTAAGAAGCCTGGAAAGGTAGGAAAAGGTCATGGTTTTTTTTTAAATGCATAGAATTATACAGGAAAACAATTGTGTTGAAATGTTTGTCAAAATATTTTTGAAAAACAAACTTGTGGTCCCTGTTGAATGTAAGAGTAAGTAATGGAGAATCATTTCAGACCATCATAACAGAGATGATTCAGGAGAACTTCTAGAAGGTAAAAACTTCACATATGTCCCAGAAAAAGAAGGAAGGAGATTAATTCATGTAGAAAGTCTCATGAGCACCTGTCAGGAGGAGGGAAGGAGATGAGAAAGAAGGGAGGATATTTCTCCTCAAGGAACTGGGGGCAAGATGGGCTCCTTTCCTGACCAGTCCAATAGAAAGCTTACTAGAGGTAGCCAACTGGGAAGAAGAAAGATGCAAAGCACTGAGAAGCTTCTAAACCTACAGATGAGGGCTAAGAAAGTGAATTTTTCAAAAGGGTTAGATTGGGGTCCATCACTTCTTTGGCAGTCTAGTGAAATCTATAGGCCCCTTTGCAGAATAAAGTTTTTGAATGCATAAACTACAAAAGACTTGTAAAGGCAACTAATTATATTGAAATTCAGTGGTTGCTTTTTTTTAAGTTCACTGACATCATGTTGAAAACCTATGACTCTGATACTTTTTTAAATTGAACCTACTGACTAAATAAAGACCAATAAATAGCGGCATCTTATTTGGGCAGCTGAAAGCTGATTAGGTAGACAAAAGCAAAAGAATGGGGTTGAATCAGATATAAGGAGAGCTGAGAGAGAGAGAGAGAGAGAGGCCCAGGCATCTGCACATGTGCATAGGCTCCTGGAACTGACTGAAAAGTAATCTACCCTTGCTTGTTATATGCCTTCTAAGACATCAGGGGATGTGAAAGGCAGAGAACACAAAGGAGAAATCTAAACATTCACTTTCTTCAAGAAGATTACAATCTATCAGAGGAAACACTATGTACTCACAGACAACTAGGTGAGCAGTAGATAGAGTACAGGCCTCTCAATCTGGATGACCTGAGTTCAAATTCTAATTCAGATACTTACTGGTTGTATCATAAACAAGAAGGCAAAGAAACAAGAAAGCAACTATTATGAGTGAGAAACTGGACGAATCACTTTTACAAGTATTATCTCATTCAATTCTCCTAACAACCTTGGAAAGGAGGGGCTATTATTATCCTCATTTTACAGTTAAGGAAACTGAGGTAGACATGTTAAGCACCTTGCCTACTTACAGCTGCAAAGTGTTTGTGATTTGATTTGAACTCCAGGCCCAGCATTCTATCCGCTCTTTCTAAATCCATTCCACCTAGCTACCTCTTAAACTCCTAAGGTCGCAGTTCTTATACACAAGCTGTTTTGCAAACAACTTTGTACAGACAAGATATAAAAGTCATCAAACTTAACTTCCCTCTGCCTCAGTTTCTTCATCTGTGATATGAGGACAATAAAAGCATTTATATTCCAGGATTTTGAGGATAAAATAATAAAATATTTGCAAAATGATTTGCAAATCTTAAAGCACTGTATTAATGCTTATTATCATCATCATCAATTTTATTATTTTCAATATTACAGATAAAAATATATACAATGTAAAAAACATGGAAATTTCAGGGTAAGGGTCCCAGGAGCTGAGGGAATCTTGAAAGGCTTTATGTGAGAGTGGCATTTAAGCAGAACTTTGAAAGAAGTCAGGTCCTCTAAAAGAAGAGGGAAGAAGGGAAAGCATTCCAGACATAAGGGGAGGAGATGGGGATAGCTATGCCAAGACCCAGAGACAAGGGATATGAGAGGAACAGTAGATGGCCCAGTTGGATTGAAGCACAAAGTACACAAAGGAGAGTAATATCTGGAAACAGAGGCTGTAGCCAGACGGCAAAGAAGAGTTGAGTGCAAACAGTGGCTTATATTTAATCCTAGAGGTTACAGGGAGCTTCCTGAGCCAACAGTGAGGAAGATCTCTATATAGTCTAGGGGAAAAAGAGGTTTATCCAGTTTTGTCTTTCTACATCTGAAAGACTGGTTATTTCTTAACTATTCTTCCCCTTCCCACCAGGTGTCTCTTCCTCTCAGCCTAAACAATTCTCTGAAATGCGCCATATTTGTCACCTATTCTAAAACTTTGACTTTTCCCATCTGACTTCATGGGGGAGAGCATCTGAGAAGGACCCTTCTTCTGGCTCCTTCACATAACATACCTGAGAACAGTCATGAAGACCCCTTCCCCTTGGCTGAGTTCCTTGTCCTGAAGTAAGTACCCAATCAACAATCAACCAATATTTATTAAGCATTTACTAAGGGACTAAAGAAGCTTTTCAAACAAAAGAAAAAAACAGCCCTTTCCCTTCAGGTATTCACGTTCTAGTAGGCAAGAGATCATGCAATCTATGTATAAACAAGATATATAGTCAAGTTGACTCAACAAACAGGTACTATGCCATAATCTGGGGATGGAAAGAAAGGGAAAAAAAACCATTCTTCCCTCAAGGAGCTTACCCTCTAATAGAGGAATCAACAGGTAAACAACTATATACAGTATAACTATATATGAATGAAATTGTATAAATTATATATTATAAAAATTATGTATAAATATATAAACTAGATAAACTTTATAAGATGTTAATTTTATATATAAATTATATAAGGTATATAAATTTAAATGTAATCTATATTAATTTTATAAATAAAATATATAAAATTTATAATTTAGAGACCATATCAGAGAAAAGACACTAGCATTAAGCAGGGACTGGAGAGATTATTTGCAGAAGATGGAGCTTTAGCTGAAACTTGAAGAAAACTGGGAAAACCAGAAGGTAGAAATGAAGAGGGAGAAGTTCCAGGAATGAGGAGCAAGTCAGGGAACATACTCAGGAGACTGACTGGCCTATGCAGCTAACAGCAAGGATATCAATCTCACTGGCTTACTTGGAGTAAAGTGTAAGAGAAGACTAGAAAGTAGGAAGGGGTCAGGTTATGAAAGGCTTTGAAAGTCAAAGAGAGGGTTTTATATTTGATCCTCAAAGCAAAGGAAGCCACAGGAGTTTATTGAATTGGGGAATGGGAAGGAGGGAAGACCGAAGAAAGAGGATACTGTCAGACTTTAGGAAGATCCTTTTGCCAGCTGAGTGAAGAATGGATTGGAGAGTCTTGAAGCAGGGAAACCTACCAGCAGTCTATACCAACAGTTCAGAGGTGAGGTGAGGGCTTGCCCTTGGATGGTGGCAGCGTCAGAGAAGAGTACTACACAAGAGATGTTGTGAAGTTAGAATCAACAAGCCTTAGAAATAGATTGGATATGGGGATTAGGGAATGATGCCCAGGTTGCAAATCTGGATGACTAGAAGATTGAAGGTGTCCTCGACAGAAATAGGAAAGGTAGAAAGAGGGGAGAACTGAGGGTAAATATAATTAATTTCCTTTTGGTTATATTGTGTTTAAATGTGTTTGGAATTCAAGAATTCCATGCTTTTATAGACTCCCTCCTCCTATCATATCCTGAAGACCATTATTCTCAAAGATACTAGGTGATATCCTTCATCGTATCCCTTCTTCTTCCTTTCTCAATCTGCTTTGGGTATATTTGTCTTGGCCCTAGTATAAAGGAAGTCAGTGGGCTACCCTAGTGTGAAAATATCAGTACTGGCCCCAGTGAGATACTGGTTCATCTGCTTTCACATGGAAGTTTTTGCTTCTCACTCCTCAGGTCCCTCCAGTTAAACCAGTTGGTTTTGTGTTGCCTTTGAGTCTTCTCTTAAACATAACTAAAGAAAAGGTTCTATTCCTTTCAGCACTGAATGATTGATCAATTCTTCTATGAAGACTTTTTTGTCCAAATATGGATCCTAAGAGGTCAACAACCTCTTTTACAATCTTAACCAAACATTGGAGCTTTCAATTCAGAGGAGGAGATAAAGGTGAGGGAGGGGAAGACTAAAGCTAGAAGTTCATCAAGTCAAAACCTAGAGCCTCATGACAAAAAAGAATTATCTCACATGGTTCACCAGTAAAGTATGTTAGCTCATGTGTCATGGTGTCACAGAGTATGGAGACAATGCAGGGGACAGTAAAGAGCTATCTGCTTTGAAGGAAATAGACCAGGTGGATTCACATAGGTTGGTTAGGTCATTTTTTGCCCCTTGTAAGTAGCAAAGTAATATAGATGGATAATGCCCCATTTTAGCTACTTCACTGTTAATGAAGACAAGGTCAAAAACATGGAAAGGATTGAGATATCCTATTGAACAGGAGAAATAGGTAGCAAGGATACAGATCTTTAAGGTTTAAAAAGCATTTGTTTACATACGTTACTTCATTTGGTCCTTACTACAACTTTGTGAGGTTAATTAATATTGTCTTTCCCATATTACAGATGAAGAAACTAAGATTGACAAGTAATTTGCCCAATGTTGTACAGTTATCATTTGAGACAATAATTGAACTCAGGTCTTCTTACTCCAGGTCCAACATTCTAATCACCTGCCTCCATGATACTTTAATTAGATAAAATTATCTAAAATTAGATAAATAAAAGGTATAGATATGAAAATATAGCACAATTGAGTGATGCAGTACATCCTTTGCATTGAAGAGTTCTTACACATATTGTATTTATTGTGTGGTTTCATATTTGTGTGCATGCCCAACTCTCATACAACATCAAAAGCACTTTAGTACCTCAAAAAAGTTTAAAAAAAAAGTAAATTAAAGTATAAGGCTTTGAGTTCATGTTTCAGATACTTTGAGCTCTACTATTCTTCCAAGACTTATTCGCCTTTGCCTTTGGTGCTGTTCATAGAATCTTCCCAATGTTTTTTCAAACCACTAACTAGATATTAATACTCAGGTATTCAAGTCCCTAGGAATCCTTCATTGTTAACATCCCCATCAACAGTGGTTATTTAATGGTACTGCCTAACAACAATTCAACAATTCATATTTCAGAAAGCTTTAAAGGTGGCAGAGGGTAGTTAGTGTAAGTGCTGTTATTGTCAAATTACATATGAGTAAACAAATAAAAAGTCAATGCCTTACCCAGGGTCACATAGCCATGTGGTATCAAGTCAGGATTCTAACCCAGGTCTCTCTTTATTCAAGTTCAATGTTTGTTTGTTTTTAACTCTACCACATTATTTTTCTTTTGTTTTGTAGCTGGAAGCAATCAGGTTTAAGTGACTTGCCCAGTCACACAGATAAGATAGAATTTGAATTCAGGTCCTCTTGACTCCAGGTCAGGCATTCTATCCATTGGAACATGTAGCTTACTCTAAACTGTTTTTATTTAATGACCAACATCCTACTGAGTTAATGCCTCTAGATAGTCATGTTATGGCCTCAATAACAACAATTTAAAAGTAAATTTAGCTAATTCCTCTTTTGTTATTGTGAATAATTGTTTCTTTTTTATAAAATACTGGTGAATGTTTTTCATCCAAATTTTCCCATAAAAGAGAAGACATCCAAGTTTCATAATTTTTTCTATATTTAAAAAGAAGGCTTAAATTGCTAAACTAACACTCCCTGTAGTAATTCTACTAGTATTCAGAAGTGAAGGCAAATCCTGGGAGTGACAATCAATCACCTTAGGGCATGTCCTAAAACCACAGACACTCCCAAAGTGCACTTTAATAAAGAAATTTTAGAGCTAGAAAAGTCTTCAAGGTCCAGAAAAATAACCTGATAAAATGACAGACTGTAAAAATACAGGACTTGTACAACACAATAGCTTGTGTCTAGAGATAGTTAGCTGGACCTGGAGGTAGAAAAACTCAAGTTGCTGAAAACTGCCACACTGGAGCCTCAGACACTTTCTAGCTGTGTGATCCTGAGCAAGTTACTTAGCCTCAGTTTCCTCATCTATAAAATAGGATTAATAACAGCACCTCCCTCCCAAGGTTGCTGTGAGGATCAGATGAGATATTTGTTAAGTGCCTTGCAAATCTTATATAAATGCTAGCTATTTTTCTTCTTCTTCATTATTATTATATTATTATTATTATTATTATTATTTTAGAGGTAGTCACCCTCAGAAAAAAAGTTTCTTTAAAAATTTGTTGAGCTATTTTTTAATCCTTTAACCCTTTATTAGTCCATTTTATCAATGAGGAAACTGATGCACTAAGAAATAAGAAGAAAAAGATCACAAGAATCTGATTCAAGCTATATTATACATAAGCTGGACAACCCAGGACAAATCTCTCAGTACCCGGGGTCAGTCTCCAAGACAAGAAATTGCTAATCAAATGACACTTATTCCCACCCCTACTTGATGTTCCTTCAGATTTCCTCACACTTTGTCATTTCTTGAAGCATTCAGATCATTAGCATAGTGCTATTAAAAAAAAAAAGCATAACTTTTAGGAAACACCATGGTAGATCTGCAAGAGTCACCACAAATCCCCAAGTTGCCCTTTTATTTTCTACTCACCAGGTAGATCCCTCCATTGGGGTTCCCCAGTGTCAGCAGAGGTTTTGATTTCTAAATCACCAGTCTTCTGTTTCTCTGTTATGTCAGCCAAGGAAGTGGCTCAACCAGCAAGCTTTCCTGTACATAAGTATGAACAACATACAAGTGAGAATGGGAGCCTGTGTACCGGCCAGTTAACTTCTGACCCACACTTCCTCTAAAACTATTAAAAGTATAGTAGTAAATGCTGTATAAAGAAATTCAAATGTCTCTTGAGATGCTTTAAAAACTGCAGTTTTCCTGCAACTAGAAATGAGATGAATCAGGGCTTTGGATATATTTCCTAAAAAAATTAACTGGAAGAAAAAAAATGATGCTTTCTGAAATAATGCTTCAAGATGTCTATGGTGAGCTGTGTTCTCTTTCCACTGTATATCATTATCTTGACATGCAAACACCCTTTGGCTCAAAGCTACCAAGGACTGGCATGATAGGCCTTCCCCTAAATGGCAAAGAGGAGAATGATTGGGTAGGAATCCAATCATCCTTTTCATCATTGCATATGAATCTAAAACCATTGCTGAAAACTGCCACACTGGAGGCTAGGAATTTCACGGCAGCAAGGCAAATAGCCAGTGTGTACCACACTGCTCCAACCAGCTGTGTCCAACTCAGGTCCCTGGTGAAGACAAGCGCCCAGTCCCATTTACACAATGTAATGCATGCTGGTTTGAAAATCGAATGCTTATTGCTGCTAAAACAGTGGAAAGTCATTTCAAAAAGAAGTCCCCAACCTAGTAGTAATGTGGACATGAAAAATATCTTTTCTAAAATTCACAATAACTAAAATTCAATTGATTGACTATCCCTATCATTAGCATTCAGCCTCCTCCCTCATATGCCCCAGAGGAAGGGAAAGATAACATGAGTTTTGTCACACTTCTTATTTCTTTTTTAAAATATTATTTCTTTCCCTGAAGGAGATTGAGATGTGTGTATGAATATATGTGCATATATATTGCATGTATATAGATATGTATGTAATACAAATGTCCTAATGGATCCAAGGCTTCCCACAAATGCATGAATAGATGGTAAGAGTGGAGGATGCTCAGCTTTTAATGAACACTTATTTGTCTCTATTAAAAGTCAATATTAAGTATAAAGAGGGGTTAGCTAGGTGGTGCAGTGGATAGAGCACTGGGCTTGGAATCAGGAAGATTCATCCTCATGAATTCAAAGCTGACCTGAGACTCTCCCTGAGTGACCCTGGTAAGTCACTTGAACCTGTTTGCCTTAGTTTTGTCATCTGAAAAATAAGCTGGAGAAGAAAATAGTAAACGACTCCAATATCTTTACCAAGAAAACCCAGATAGATTCAGGAAGAGTCAGAGAGGCCTGAAAATAACTGAACAACAAAAACATCTTTTTTCAATTGAAAATTCTATCATAAAGGATGGACTCTCTAGAAACATAGAGAGATACAAGGGAAAATCGAGGTTACTTAAAAACAAAATATCAAAAACTTTTTTTTTCATAAAAGCTCTGTTCTAAGTTTTCTGCAAACACCTAATGGTGTTGCTGTCTTGAACTCCTAAGTATCTTTTATTCCTAAGTCTTCTGGCTCAGACATACTGGTGGTCTTTATTGAAGAGAAGAAAGGAAAAGCAAGTCATTATCAAGCATACTACTATATATATATATATATATATATATATATACACACACACACACACATATATATATATATATATAAAACCTTTGCTAGGGTGAGGTAGGGAAGGATGGGAGGAATGTTGAAAACTATCATTAAATATAAATGAAAAAATAAATTAGAATTAAAATTAAAATCAATAAAAACTAATAAAAATAAAATAATTTTTTTTTTAAAAAGATAATTTACAGACATCTGAGATACAGCATGCTTGCTAGAGGAGCAGGCTCATCAGACATCTAAATTCAAATACTGGCTGTCTCTTGCCAAGACATCAACTGACCAGAAGTTCACTGAGATTTTCACGTAATTCAGTTGCTTCTATTGAGACATCCCTCTACCAGTAGCAACATAGAAAAGCAACAGAGAGAATAGTAGAAGAAGCCTTGCAAATAAGTCCCCTCAACTGATCAGTTCCCCCTTTTTCTAGACAACTCATCAAGGTAATAACTGTCAGCAACAACCGGTAAAGTAATGATAGATTAACTTTGGGAATTTCTCACAAATCACTCTTTTTGGCTTATGACTCAAACTCATTTTTCCTGGAACATCAGAATAAAGGTCAATTTGAGGTCTTTTCAATACAATGGTAAAGTAACCTCAAGTACTGAGATTAACCAGACATTAAATATGGCAGATTTTACTGCATCCAACAGAAGATATGAATACATGGCATTGTTTATGTGAGTAAAAAAAAGTAACAAATCTAATTTTCTTTATAGAGATATGAAAGTACTTTGAAAAATTATTCAGTTGCATCTATGACCCCATTCTGGTATTTTCTTGGCAAAGATCCTGGAGTGCCTTGCCATTTCCTATTCCAGAAGAGAAACTGAGACAAACAGGATTAAGTGATTTGCCCAGGGTCAGAGCCAGAAAGTGTCTGACACTGGATTTGAACTCAGGAAAATGAGTCTTCCTGACTCCAGGGATGACACTCTATCCACTTTGCTGCCTAGCTACCTATGAAGCACTTAAAATTTAAAAGAGACTTGGGCTTTCACTCCATAACCAATACAAGTCACTTTACTACTCAAGGTCAGTTTCCTCTTCTTTCAAATGAAGGGATTGGAGCAATTGAATTCTCAAGTTCCTTTCAACTTGAAAATTATATTTAAAAATAATTGATAGTGGTAAGGCATGGAAATTAAAGCTAGCTGCCAAAAGAACCACAGCCAAGTGAACATCAAGCAGGAATTGAGGTAAAGCAGTTATTAAATCATAATGTAAGTCAGGAGAAGGGAGAGAAATAATGTGATTTTGATAAACTTCAAATATGACACAACTTTCCTGGAACACATATGTTCTATAAAGCAAAATGATATGTGGACAGACTACCTAGCTTGTCATTATCCATTACTGAAAATGGTAAAAATTCTGGACATATTCACCAGAGAAATCCTGAAGCTCTCAACTTAGCCTAATATTTATTCACCAAATCTCAAATGATATCTGTTGAAGAGTTCCTTGGAGGAACTTCTTCACTGACATGCATTGTTAATTTGAAACCAAAATGGTGCATTGACATTTGTGTTTAGACCCAAGAGCTGTTTAATTCTCCTACTGAAACAACTTCCTGCAGTTCTGAAATTAAGACCTCACTTATAGTTGAATAAACTGGGTTAAGATCATTACTGTACAACTCAACCAATTGTCAAGGAGTCAGTTTAAGGGGGCAGGGGGAACTAGATTTTTGTGGTGAAAGTTGGAAATGATAGGGGAACAGAAATGTCAGAAATTTAACAAGAGAAGACCTTAGGAAAATGTTCCCAACCTGCAAATGCCTCAACTGTGTATCATAGGATCACAGGTTTAAAACTGGAAGAGACCTTTGAATTCATCTAATCCATCTTCATTTTACAGATCAGGAAACTGAAGCGTAGAAAAGTACTGAAATCCAGGTCTTCCTCTTCCTGTTGCAACACAATGCCTCTCCTAGGCAGGCAACTATCCTTGAAAGCGTTCTGTCTCTTTTGTGCCAAATATCTAAAGACTAAGTCAATAGATATCTATTAAGTATCAGCTATGTGCCAGACACTGTATTAAGCACTGAGGATACAAAAAAAGTCAAAACATAATCTCTGTCCTCAATGAATCAACAATCTAATGGAACTGGATTTAATAGAGACCTGAGCTTTCACTCCAAAACCTATACAAAATCACTTTGCTACTCAAGGTATCAGTTTCCTCTTCTTTCAAATGAAGGGATTGGAGCTGAATTCTCAAGTTCCTTTCAACTTGAATATTAGCTAATATTAGCACTGATGTTTGAAAAGCACTTTACAAATATTATCTCATTTGATCTTCACAATAATTCTGAAAGGCACATGCTATTATTTTCCCCATTTTATAGATAAGGAACCTGAAGCAAACAGAGGCCAAGTAACTTGTTCAGGAATCACACAGCTAGCAAGTATTCAAGACAGGACTCAAAAGCAGATCTTCCTGACTTCAAGTCAAACATTTATCTGCTGTATCAACTATTATGTCTATT
The DNA here is from genome assembly GCF_037893015.1 of Macrotis lagotis. Taxonomy (NCBI): domain Eukaryota; kingdom Metazoa; phylum Chordata; class Mammalia; order Peramelemorphia; family Peramelidae; genus Macrotis; species Macrotis lagotis. Next base: position 146,319,234 of record NC_133658.1, on the reverse strand, counting down.
ATTATGTTTATTTAATTGAATTGAGTAAAGAAAACATACTGGGAATATCTAACCTAGATTAACAAATATTTAAGCAGACTATAATCATTGTCTTTAATCATATGTTATTATAGAAGAGTTAGGCTTACTCTATTTGGTCCCAGGTCAAAACTAAGATTAATGGCCAGAGGTTATTAGGAAGCAAATTTTGGTTCAATAAGACTTCTTAATAAGCTCATGTCGTACAATAGAACTGGTTGTGCTATGAAGCATAAAGTTCCCCAGCACTGGAAATGTTCAAGCAGAGAGTAATGTTGCATCAAGGATTTCTTTGGGAGGTGTCAGTTTTGACTAGATGATTTCTAAGCTCATACCTAAGCTTAATATTCACTGATTTTGTGATCCCTCTAGTTCAGGTGTGGCAACCCACAGTCTGCAGAATGAAGAAAAGAATGAGGGTATGCACCAATATTGCAACATCACAGACCAGTTTAACCCTTAACAAACACTTTTTTGACGTTTTTCACATAAATTAATATTAATATTGTGTAGTCTCACAAACCACCAGAGTTTTAGGGTTTTTGCAAAAGATATACATATGGAAATAGGATCTTCATTTTAAAACATTTTATGACTCATCATAACTGCTAGACAACTTTATTGAATGCAGCAATAATTGTTATTTTGTCACAGGACTTTGAGAGCAGATTTCAGGATTTTAGAAAACACCAACTGCATGTCAGTATATTTGCTACTCCATTCTCCAGTGACATCAACATGTTATCTGCAAACTTGCAAATAGAATGTATAGAGTGGCAATCAGATATGTCTTAAAGAAAAATTTATTCAACTGTTTTATTGAACTTTTATAAATTGTATCTGCCTAAAGAAAAATATCTGGCATTTACACAAATATGTCTTGTTCATGATGTCTCTTTTGGGGAGTATGTATGTTTACAAGCAACTTTTTTTCCTGCATGAAGCATAAATAAAATAAAAATAAGAAAAATTTCAGAGCATCTTGAAAATATTCTTCACCATGCTAAAACCTCTATCAAACCAGATATAGATGCACTGATAGCGAAAAAGTAGGCTCAAGTTCACATCAAAAATGGTATGCTCTTATTTTTTGTTAAAAAAGTAAATGCTTTATTATACTCATTTTAATTCTTATACTTTATTACATTTTACTATATTTTATTACATTATTACATATGATTATTAAACTCATGGAATTATGGATTACATTGTAATCATAAATAAATATTAACTCTACATGCAGGCCTTGACAAGTTTTTGTTGGGCAATGTCACCCAGAAGGGCTAAAAGTCTGGACGCCCATGATTTGGTTCATTATGATCTATTAATTTTTTGAACACTCCTATCCCTTATTGTCCATAACATTTATCCTTACTCTGATATGTCATTGTCTTATTCTGTTAGATAACTCTTGCATGTGAATAATTTATCTCTCCAACTAGATTCACAAATCTCTTTACTTCTCACTGTGCTTAGCATATTACCTATATAGTTTATAGGCACCGAGACTTTTAGGACACTCTGTATAACAAATATTTCATAATATATCTGAGGTAGCCTGATGCTTTGCAAAATATGCTGAACCATGAATTAAACATTCAACACAAGTAGTTTCTCAACACATGCTATATGCAAAGGGTATAACTAAGAAAATGAAAAACATTCCTCACTAGTAAGGGGCTTACATTCTATTTTGGGGAATGGGGAGAAATATAACATGAACATGGCTAAATAAATACAAGACCAGGGTTTCTGTCCTAGCTCTCACCTTTTCTAATTATAAGCCTGTGGACAAATCATTTCATCTTTCCTAGAGCATTTCCTCATCTGCTTAATGGGTAAATAATAACAATCCTGACTTGGACCAGGAAAATTATCATTATCAGCAATGTAATTTATAATCTATTTAATGAAATATTGTAACAAGACTCATTCCTTGAGAATATAAAGCATTTTTACGTAGGTAATCTTATTTGCTTTTTCCAACATGCTACCTCCATGACACAGGTTTAGTAATATCTCCTTTGTGCCCATGTGGTGGTGATATTAAGTTCAAAGTCATACAGAGAATGGTAAAATAATAGAATTTCAGACTGGAAGGGGTTTTAGAGATTACCTATACTAGGTTCTTCATTTTACAAATGAAAAAACTTATGTTCAATGTAGTAGTGAGATTTATTCAAGTTAGTAAGCAGCAGAGCCAGAAGTCAAAAGCCTCCAAATCTAGTACTCTTTCCAACATAAAAGAAATCCTGGGTCCAAAGAGTTTTTTTAATAAAATTTTATTTTTCCCAATTACATGTAAAAACAATTTTAATATTCATTTTTTAAAAATTCTGACATAGAATTGTTTTAATATTTTGATAACTATATCTCAATATATTTGGTTTTTTAATCCTGTACATTTTATTGTATGAATTTAGAAACATTATTCTAAAAAGGAATCTTTTGATAGACTGCCAAATGGAGTCTATAACATCCAAAAAAGTTAAGAACTCTTGTTTTAAGATTATTTATCTTCAAACATTTCATTTTACAAAACATAAACTGGGGTATTCAAGAGGTAAAGTGACTACCTAGGTCATGTGGGTAGGAAATGGTAAAGTCTAAATTCATTACCAGATCTTTTGATAACAAATCTGTATTCTTTCCACTACCCTAGCCTCCTCTTTTCTTGGGATCTTAGAGATCATCTAGTTCTGCAGGCCTTAATTTGGGATCCATGAATTTCATATATATATATATATATGTATATATATATGTATACATATATGTATACATATATTTACAATAATTTACAAAATATATTATATATATGTATATATATTTACTATATATATATATTTACAATAATTTTGAAATAGTTACTATCCTTTATAACCTTACCTTCTATCTTATTTTATGCATGCATAAGATTTTGAACAAATCTAAGTATAATTCTACAGGGGAAAAAAATGGACTTATAATAAAATAAGAAGTTCCAAGTAATCCTGATAAAAACACCAGAGCTGCAGAGAAACTTTGAAGTTCTACTATAGGACTCAAGAGAAACATAAAAAGGTAAAGATGAATGAATAATCATAAGGAGATTAACAAGAATAAATTGCTTTGTTTAAATATAAGGAAAAGAAACATGAACCCGATTATCATCAGAGGTTATAAAGGGAGTCTAAGTAGAGGGCCTGGGATTGGATATTGATCTTAATGAAAGAAAGGAAAGGGAAGGGAAGAGAAAAATCTCTAGGGAGAAGGGGAAAGGAAAAGAAAGTTAAGAGAAATTATTTCACAATTAGAGTGTGTGAGAAGAAAATCTATATATACAAGGAGGATGGAGTGGGAAGAGAATCTGACATTTAAACCTCACTATCATCTGAAATGGTCCAAAGAGAGAAGAATAAATATATACACACAGATCCACACACACACACAGGCACAGAAATACATTTCATTAAAGGCAAATATGAGGGAAAGGAAAGAAAAGGGATTTAGAGAGAGTGTTGATTAAGACAGACATTAGACCAAAACCAAGCAAACTCTAAGGATGTACAAAAATATTTATAGTTATTTTTGAAGTAGCAAAGAATTGGAAACTGACAGAGTATCCATCAATTGACTGAATAAGTTGCGTATGGCTGAATAAGCTATGGTATGTGAATGTGGTAGAATCTATTGAGCTATAAGAAATGATGAAGGGGATGGTGACAGAGAAACCTGGAAAAACTTGGGTGAAGTGATTGAGTGAAGTGAACTGAACCAGGAGAACAAATTATACAATGACAATACTATAAAAAAAAAAACAACTTAGAAAGATTTAGGAAATCTGATCAACATAATGAAAAATCCATGATTCCAGAAGCTTTATTATGATACATAATACCTATCTCCTGAAAGAGGTAAAGTACTCAGAAAAAAAAAAAAAGAATGAAAAGTATTCATTTTTTTTGACATGGCCAATGTAGAAATTTGTTTTGTTTAACCTACATATTTGTACGAAGGGTTTTGTTTTCCTTTCTTTTTCAACTGAGGGATAAGCATAGAAGGAAAAGAAAGATTTTTGCTGATTAAAAAAAATTTAATTGAAATATTATTCTGAGATTAGTTAACAGCATTTCTCTGTAACACTTTGCAGTTTACAAAGTATTTTACATATTATTTCATTTAATCCTCTCAACAACATCACATTATATCTGAGAAACAGGCAGAAAGAGGTTAAATGACTTGCCCAAGATCATGTGTGAAACAGGATTCAAACTCAGATGTTCCTGACTCTCAAAGTTCAGCATTCTATTTGCTGCATCACCTAGCTACCTCAGAGAAGAGATCCAAAGCCTTCACCAACTTGCTGCAGTGAAGAACCCCTTCCCTAAATCATAGTATTTCTATCATTTGAGGAGAAAGAGGAAATTTTATCTGTTCATTTCCACACTATCTGCAATCTACATGTATTTCTATGTACAACCTCAAACCCCTTTCTTCCTCTCTCTCCCAAAATAAAATAAAATGCACTATAAGGCAAAATAAATTTTATTCAATCTCTACTTAAACGCCCCTTTTTTGAAAAAAAAAATGTTAAAAGCAGCTTCTTTGATTCAACCATGTAAATTCTCCTGGTTTTCTTGGTCTGAGATTCCTTTTGTAAGCTGGTATTTTCTGCAAATGTTCTCATTAATAAATAATATTCAGCTGAACTATTCTGACATGCTACTCTCCACAGAGAGTTGTGCAATTTCCCTATTGACAAATACAGCATAGAATAGAAAATGGACTTATGCAGACCCAGAGCATTTTTACTTAGAAAAAGTATTCTTGGGGGCAGCTAGGTGGTGCAGAGGATAGAACACTGTCCCTGAAGTCAGGAGGACCTGAGTTCAAATTCAGCCTCAGACACATAATAATTGTCTAGCTATGTGACCTTGGGTAAGTCACTTAATTCCAATGACTTAAATTTTTTTAAAAAGTATTTTCAAAAACAATTAATTCTCTATAGTTTCTTCTCAGGTAGTTTACAGGTTTATTGTTTCTTTCTTCCCTTTCCCACAAAGTAAACTGTTCCATTGCTTTAGGTACATTATAAATACTGGCTTCCGATATACTATTTTTAGAATCATATTGATGAGCCCTTGCCATCGACACCTTCTGGTTTCCTGAACCCAACAATGGGGAAAAAGTCACACTGGGCACCATGTTCGTGTCTTAGGTTAGTTCTGAATTTCTGTTTTATGCTCACTCATTGCAATGATGTCCTTCTATTGAGCAACAAAATCTTGTGATTCTGATATAATAAGAACAAGTCAACATGAATAAAGAATAGAATGATGTAGAGGAGCACTGGACCTAAGAGTCAAAAGACAAGGATTTGCATGTTCCCATTCTATAAGATTCATGGAAGTAATCAAGGAAGCAAGCAGTTATTATCTACAATAGGCCAGGTAATTATCAGGTTCTGGAAGCACACACACACACACACACACACACACACACACACACACACATATATACAAATGAAACATTACCTTTATTTCCTTCTCCCAAAGAGATTACTATTTTTATTCCTGAGACTAATTGTGCTCAGTCTGGAAGTGATCTTTCTACTATGGCATACTACTTCATGCACGATTATGGGAAAGTGACTTAAATTCTAGGCACTTCATCTGCAAAATGATAAAATGATACATTAACTATCAATCTCAATTTGTAATGAGAACAATGCTTTACAAAATAAGGAAAACTTTGGTGAATTAATTAATAAGCATTTCCTAAGCACCTACTAAGCACCACTCTTTGCAAGGCACTGAAAATAAAAACAAAAATAGATAATCTCTGTCCTCAAAAGCCTCACTCACAGTCCATTTAGGGGAGACAAAGGTGCATATATAAATATTTATGAAATAGATGCAGGGTGATTGGAAGGGGAAAACACCAGGGCTAGGATGAGGAAGGGAATATCAGAAAAAACCTCATGGAGAAGAAAGTGTTTGAGCTGAGCCATGAAAGAAATTAATAATTTTGAGGAGGTGAGAATGAAATTGGTAAGAGAAACATCCAACAGTAAGGCAGGGAAACAGAATACTATTTGTAAAGAACAGTGAGAAAGCAATTTGACTGGACCACAGTATGTACAAAGGAAAGTAATGGGGAAAAAAGACTGGAAAAGGAGATGGGATTTGGAGACCACAGAGGTCTCATATAAGACCCTTTAAAGACCACTATCACTCCTTGCTCAAACTCAAGATGACTCATGAATAGTAAAGGAAAGGGGAACTGTTAATAATGATCATATTTTTCATTAAAATACGAATAGGAAGAGATGGAGGGAAATTAAATAGACATCATTTAGGGCAAATCTCTGGCCACAGGCTCAGAAGACTCAAGAATGAGGAAGGTCAGAAGTTGTGGTGTCTTAAATTGGGGTTTAGACATTAATGAAGTATAGAAAATGGTGAGAGAGAGAGAGAGAGAGAGAGAGAGAGAGAGAGAGAGAGGAGAACACTTGTGGCTAAGTGTAAAATCCTCTGAATCAGTTGCAAAAAAAGAGTTAATTTTTCAGGAACAGCCTGGTAAATAAGATCTCTGACCCAAGTCTGTTTTTTCACATGCTTTTACATTTAATTCCTTATAGTCTATAATAGAATATATCCACAGCTTAGACAACATTTATAAATCATACCATGATTCGGATGTTGGACAATTACTCAAGCAAGCATTTGAGATTCCAGACAATATGTCACCCCTCTACTCTCATACAGATCTGAGCATGAAAAGAATTACACTCAAAAACTAAAGCTATTTGTCCTTTTCAACTGATACACATTCTTTAGTTTTGAAAGGGGAGGAGAAGAGAAGATGGGGAGGAAAATAGGCACACCAAAATGGTCTATAGGGACATTTTTGTTTACATGCAATCCTGCACCTGTGAAATCATCCCTTCCAGCAGAGTTATACTGAGAACACAGCTGTATTCTCTTTTATCTCCCACCCATACCCCCTCCTGGGCAAGGTCCTTTTTACACAACCTAAAGGACACCCAATTTAGCTCAGAGTCAAGTATTCTGGCAAAACCCAGTATTCTCAGAGTTTCCATTTGTGTGTTTTCTTGGTAAAGTCCCTGTTTCCTGGGAGATGGAAATAATGATGATAACACCTCCTAAAAAACTTAAGACTCCTTCCAGAGAGTCCAAAGCCCTTGCATAGTCACACCAACAGAATTACATCAAAAACCACACCCCATCCTAGCAGAGCATGTAGATATTTATCATAGTTATATTAGGGAAATGGGCAGCTAGGTGGAGTAGTGAATAGAGTGCCTAACCTGGAGTGAGGAAAACTCATCTTCCTGAACCTCAAATCTGGCTGATTGTGTGACCCTGGACAAGTGACTTAATCCTGTCAGTCTCAGTTTTCTAATATGTAAAATGAGCTAAAGAAGGAAATGGCAAGCTATTGCTGTACCTTGGTCCGAAAATTCCAAATGGGGTCATGAAGAGTTAGACATGACTGGAATGATTCGACAACAAAATATTAGAAAAAGAGGTGCCAAGGTCCAAGCGTGCGGGGGGGGGGGGGAGCCTTCCAGATGTGTTTTAAAAATATTAATCAGGTTGCCAAAACTTTCACTATATTACAAATAACTTAAGCTACACTTTGTGTATTTCACTATATTTTACCCCAATGAATACAAAAGAGAAAAAGGTACAAGACCTCAAATTCTATTTTAGAATAGCTCTAATTTTTCTTAATTTATTTCCTCATATCAAGACAAAATTTTCTTTTCCATGACTTCCATACAAGTTGCTTCTGGTTCTAATCTTTGGAGCCAAGCTAAAGAAGTCTTAGGTGTCTTTCTATATAAAATCCTTTCAATTGCTTCAAGACTGCTAGCATGCCCTTCTCTTGTCCAAGTTAAATATTCCACACATCCTGTGATTTACTGCTCTTGTCTCTTTGTCCACACTGTTCTCTATGGCTAAAATATGCTAATTCTCCATCATCACTTGTTTAATTTCTACCCATCCTTTAGAGTCCAATTCCATACTGCTCTCTCCATGAAAGAAGTTAGGTGATGCTGAAGATAGAGTACCAGACCTAAAGTCAAAAGACTCCTGTTCTTGAGTTCAAATCCAGCCTCAGACATTTACTAGCTTTATTATCTTGGGGAAATCATTTAACCCTGTTTGCCTTTGTTTCCACATCTCTAAATGAGTTGGAGAAGAAAATGGAAAACCATTCCAATATCTTTTTGATAAAATCCCACATGGGGTCACAAAGAGTCAGACACAACTAAATGACAATTCTCCATGAAGATTTTTCCTGATCCTATAAAGCAAGTCAAATCAACAATTAAATGCCTACAATGTCCTAGGTACTGTATTAATGATACCCCCCCCCCATGGACCTTATAGAGCATCTTGTTTGATATCTCTTAGAAGCACCTATCATATCCTCTTGTGTTCTATGTGGTTTATTTATGCCTTTACTCCCTAATTTGACCATAAGTTAAAAGAAGAAAAGGATCTTTTTGAAAGTTTTTAATTTCTCCATTGCCTAGGAATAATATTTCTATTATGTAAGTAAATAACAGTAGAGTGTAATGAGAATTGAAATGAGTAGATCTGGGGTCCAAATACTTCCTATGCTACTTACTACTTGTGTGTCCTTGTTTAATTATCAGTCCTTAACCCAACTGACCCTGTTTCCTTGTGCTTTCCTTAGTCAGCTAGTTAGTACAGTAGATGAAGAGCTAGGCCTGGAATCAAGAAAATCTCAAATCTAGCCTCAGAAACTTACCAGCTGTGTGATCCTGGCCAAGTCACTTAACAATCTTATAAAATATTTAAAAAATTATTATTATCCCCATTATATAGATCAGGAAACTGAGGCTTTTGGAGATTGTGACTTTCCCATTGTCTAGTAAGTGTCATTGTTTAAATTTGAACCATATCATCCTATTTCAATTAATATACTCTTTTCACTATAATATATTAGAAGCACAAAACTCTGCACACAGTAGGCACTTAAGAAATATTTGCCAAATTGAATTGAGTTGGCATTCACCCATGCTTAAAAAGTAGGTAGGAAGCAGTGGGGAAAAAATACTTGCCATCAGTGAACTTAAGAGTTGCTCATAATATTAAACTCTGTAAGAGAGAAGTAATTGGTTGTCATTAAAGAAGCAACTTCCAGGGGAGCTGATCAAGCATCGATCCCCTACATTCTCCAGTAAAAGGCAATGCACAAGTGGGAAAATGCTCTGATGATGACCCTGCAAAACCCATTAAGCAGAGGCCAGAGAAGATGAATTGAAACACAAGAAGAAGTATTTCTTGGCAGGACTGAAGGCAAAAGGAAGAGAAAATTGAATCAGAAATGGAAAACTCCCAAGTGACATAAACCATCTCACGCATATATAAAATGCACAGGGAATGACAATTTAAAGAGGCATGAAAAATGTAGAGAAATTAATCAAATAATAATGACACCATTTTTATAAAAAAAAAAACTTGCATTATTAGATAGGCTTCTCTCTTCCCTCCCTTACCTCCATGAATCCTTTGGAGAGTCAGTCTATCTACAATCCAAGAGTTTGGGAAAAAGTGATTCCCACAATGCATTTTTCATCTACTCTATTGTGGCCTCTGCCAAAGAGAAGTTGTGGTTGCTGTCTTCAATCATTAGGCATCTGCCAAAATATACATGATGGCCTGTGGGATCTGTGAGGAGATGGCTGTAAGTTCATGTAGGGACCAGGGAGAAAAAAATTGAAAAAAACTCATAAAATTATTCTTTGAGAGACAAAGGGGGAAAGATGTCATCTTATTAAGAGATTAAAATTCCTCTCCTACCCTAGTCACCAAATCTATGTAGATTTTACGAGATTTCAGCTCCAAAGAGAAAATCTAAAGAACCTCTTCCTGTTTTAATTTTGTGGTGCTAGTGAAGCTTTCTGGATAATGGCAAGAAATCCAAGAGAAAATTGCCCTGTATTGTTTTGAAGACAATAATGACTCTTCATCCAAAAGAATGCTCCTTAAGCCATGTTGCAAATCTAATGTGGCAATAAGGCTTAGTGGTTTAAAATTGCCATTCCAATATAGGCAGAAAGAAATTGGATGAAGGCTAACCAGAACTGACAAATGGAACTGATATGAGTAATCTCTGAATCCTCTTATTAGCCACAGAAGTTTCATCAGAAGAGAGACAGATGAAACTATGCAATCTTTTGTTTAGGTTATGTACCTATGAGTCTCGTTCAATAAAATACTTACTAATAGCTATAGCCATAAAAAATGCATATGCACAATGCTCTAAGGGTTGCACTAATAGGCAGGAGATTAATAGCTGCCGAGTAAAACCTTGTTTTGTATTTCTTATAATAAGAGTGAAAATTACAATTTAGTTCTTTGCCATTTAAAGATCAGGGTAGGAAGCAGACAGATATGTCGCTTTACTTTCCAATTCAAGAATCTTCATATTTTCTATTTCATAAATGAGAGGGGAAACACGTACAATATGTTCTTGTAGTATTTACTAATCTATTGGATCTGTTCAAATTTGATCTCAGTAATTAGCTGAATAAAGCAATGCAAGTCATTTAATTGCTATATCAGCATATTACAGATGCCAAAAACACTGACCTTCGCAAGTCATTTCAAGAATCTACTCCAGGTAGTTTCCTAGTCTTCTGTATTTAATCCCACAAGAGATCTCTATTCCCTTATTTTCAAACCCCTCCATTATTTGGTCTCATAAACCCTCCATACGTTTTCCATTACTTCCTAATGTACACTATCTCCACTCCAGACAAGTCTATTCACCTCAATGCCTTTGCTCATACTTCTTTCCTATATCAGGAATGTCCTTTCACAACCCCCATGCTTATTGAAATCTGACTCATCCTTATGCTCTACCCTCCACAAAACCTCAGCAACTACTCCACACCACTAAAATGCCTCTCATCTCTGAACTCCAACTATATTGATATTCAATATCACAGTTATTTTGTTAACTCCCAATTATTTTATTATTGCTTGATTAACAAAAAATATTGGGGGGCGGCTAGGTGGCGCAGTGGATAAAGCACTGGCCCTGGAGTCAGGAGTACCTGGGTTCAAATCCAGTCTCAAACACTTAATAATTACCTAGCTGTGTGGCCTTGGGCAAGCCACTTAACCCCATTTGCCTTGCAAAAACCTAAAAAAAAAAAAAATGGACTGTTTTTTTGTATTATCTCAATCCTTCTAGACTGTAAACTCCCTGCTCTCTGCTTCTTTGAATAACTAGTATCAATCACAGAACTATGTACATATTAAGGAAGCCAACACATACTTATTAATCATGGGAAAGTTGAAGAGTACAACAGAATTTTAGAGTTGTTAGTCTAGTGGTAGTCAACCAATATCAGAAAGAGATTCCCCACAACAATATACCCAACAAGTGATCATGTAGCTTCTGCCTGAAGACATCTAATTATGGTGATCCTATCACCTCTTGGAGGAGTACACTGAACTAACAGATATCTCCAGTTATTAGGGAGGTTTGCCTGATATCAACTGGATTTTCCTCTTCCCTTCCCTCTTCCCCTCTAACTACTCCTGATCTGGCCAGAGAAAGTGTAGATGCCCCCTCCCCCTTCCACAAAACAGTTTTTCAAATACTTGGGAGATATATTCTCATGTGCCCTTAGACTTCTCTTTTCCAGAGAAACTTTTCCTCACTACCTTCAACTTCCTCATAGGACATGAACTTAAGGTTAGTCACCATCTTGCTTGCCTCCTCTGTATGCTCTCCAATTTATCCATCATCTCCAAAATGGGGTTCTTGAAACTGAATATAATCTTTCAGATGTGACCTGACTTTAGAAGAATACATCTCACTATTTCCCTCTTTATTCCTGGAAGTCTAACACCACTCCTATTATCTTTTCTGGCTACTCCATCATTCTGCTGACTTACATTAAGCTTGTAACCCACTAAAATCCCTCAGAATTTTTTCCAAACTATTCTCTAATAATGCCTCCTCCCCAATTTAATTGGGGAGCAGTCTCTAAATTGAATTGTATGATGACACTTTTTTATTTTTGCTTTTGATCAGACCTACAATTTCATTGGACTAAGGTTCTCTCTTTACAGACATAGGCAATACCTGCTCTGCAATTAAGAAGATTGCCTGGGGCACTGAAAGGTTCCTAACTACTAGCATTTATATAGCACTAAGATTCATAAAGCATTTTTGAAATATTATTTCACTGTATCTTCATATTAACTTGGGTGGTAAGTCCTATTATTTTCCCTATTTTATAGAGGCAGATAGAGGTTAAATGACTTGCCTAGGGTCACACAGTTAATACATGTTTGAGGTCAAATTTGAGCTTTCTAACTCCAGGTCTATTATTCCATCCACTGCACCATCTAGCTTCCTCTACGCAGGTTCTGGAAACTAGCAAGCCCTTAATAAATTGACTGAATCACTGACTCTCCTTAGAAGCAGGTGGCATGTTGTTTACAAGGTCATCTTTCTCCAGTTCAGAACCCAACTCATTGTCTTCCTCTCCTTCCCATATCTTTCCCTTTACATCAGAAGAATTTAAAATGTTAATGTTTCCTTAAAATCCCCTAACCTACCGGCTCCTCAATCTCTCCCAGTTTCACAACTAGTATCTGTCAAGGGAGACACTGGACCCAAGGTCTTCCTGACTCTGAGACCATCTCTCTCTATTCATTATATCATGATGCCTCCATCCATTTAACTTTCTTAAATTTAAATAATTGGATTTAGCCCAATATTCTAATCTGTCAAGATGTTATTGGACACTGACTCCTGAGCTCTGCCGAATTAGCTGACCTTTTCAACTTGATTCCATCTGCATATCTAATAAGCATAGTAGCCACACCTTTCTAAAATGTGATACAAGGAAAATGATGCCATAGCCTAGGCAAATTCTGAGTAGGGTACAGCAAGTCTATCACATCACTTATTCTAGACACTTTAAAAATATGGATATGTGATTTCATCTATATAAGATACTCTTCTTGTAGAAATTTCCTCCATTAATACAAATCAACAACTCATTTGTAATTTATAGTCTGAGAGAAGAGATACTGAACTAGGAGTTCATGTTCTTTTTAAAAATTTTTTGTTACTATATTTTAATATAATTGTTTTCCTTTGTAATTCCATGTATTTTAGTGCCACATTTAGAATATGTAAGATGGAATATTGATCCTTACTCTTAACCTGGTTCTCTACATTCCCTCTCTCTTCTATTAATTCAATTCAATTAAGCAATGATATTTTAAGCACTTACCATGTACAAGAAGTTGTGTTGTACATAAAGCCCTAAGCTTGAATTTGCTTTTCAATATGCTACATCACACAGATAACATAATCTAAAGAGATCTTTCCCTCTTCTAAAGTCATAATCATTCATTTGATAGTCATACACTCCTTTATAGTATTTATAAGATGTCTTGAATTATTTATTTAGATTTTTATATATTTGTGCCTTGCCTCCCTATCTAGACTATGAGCAATTTAAGGGAAAGGCCTCTTTTTTTCTTATAGATGATACTCCACAGTGCTTTGGATATAAGATAGATTTTATAAATATCTGTTGATTTGGCAAATAGTTTGTGTTATAGGGTATCCCTTTGCCATATAATCCTTTTCCATTAATCTCTCCTGATTTTTAAGCCTCAGAACTGCAATTTCAGAGAATAGGAAAAAGAAATAGCATTGCAATTAACAAGAATAAAGACAGCATTAGTAATGAGAGGTAGATAAAAGACTGGTGATTCAAAACTACTTTTAATAAATAGCAGTTATGTGACCCATGGAGAAGTCACTTAACATCTCAGTAAATCTAGCTAACTCTCTAACAATATATGATCACAAATGAGTCACTGATCTACATGGGCAAAGGGAATTTCCACACCAGAAATTTCCTACAATGAGGACATCATAGGGCTGGACAAAAGGGAAAAATCCCTAAAAATGAATGGTAATAATGACAACAATCACAATTCAGTCTAGCCTGCTTAAAAAAGAGGGAACATAACTCTTTTTAAATTAGCCTATCTTCTCTTAACGTTTGTCAGAGGAGGAACTTCATTTCAATAGTCAACAATTTTCCAAAAGGTTTTAGACCCCTATCACCTAGAAAGGAAATAACTGTAACATAGTTCCAGGGGACAAACACAAGTCTCATGCTACAAGTTCTAAATCATAAAGAATTACCCTAGATCAGTCTCACAGTAACGAGATAATTAAGTTCTGGAAGAAGAGGTCTTATTTTTAAGCAGAGAAAATGATACTAAACATGGGAATGACGTAATAATCCAAACAAAGGACTATTTAGAGAGAAACAATTTGGAAATGGCTGGGAATTACACACACACACACACACACACACACACCCCATGAACATTTAATAGTGCAGATGGAGGAAAAACACAATTTTTAGAAAATTATTTATTAAAGAGAAAATGCAGCTGTTAAATAGATATGTACAAGCCAAACCACAGAAGTGGCAGACTGACTTTGATTGTTCCCAGTGTAAAAGATAAGGAGGAGGAGGAGGAGGAGGAGGAGGAGGAGGAGGAGGAGCTAATAGGAGTTTGCAAAGTGCTTTACAAATATTTCATTTTATACTCACAACAACCCTGGGAGAAAGGGATCATTAATATTGTTGATATTAGACATCTTCACAGAAGCTTAGTATATATATTTTTCTATTCTTAGATTCCTCTTTTCAGGAATCTTTTCTCCCAAAATTTGTCCTAGCTGTTTACTGCCTTTTCTAGTTTTCAATCTTTAGTACACTTCATTAACATACCATATCCTTCTTTGTCAGACCCTTAATGAAAATGGTGAATCAAAGTAGGCCCAGTACTAATTCCAGAGGCTCAGAAAACTTCCTATTGCTTGATACTTTGCCAGCAACATTTTTATACAGTTTTTAAGCAATAAAGAAATAACCAAAAAAGCATCCTAGAAAAATTATGATTAAAGTAGCATTAGGCTACCTAAAGGCAAATAGTGATATTGTAAACTAACAATATTAAAAGGTAAATATGAAATTGTTGTGGTAGCTAGGTGGGGCAGTGGATAGAGCACTGGCCCTGGAATCAGGAGGACCTGAGTTCAAATTTGACTCCATACCCTTAATAATTGCCTAGCTGTGTGACATTGGGCAAGTCACTTAACCCCATTGCCTTAAAATATAAAAAAATTTTAAAAATCTAAAATTGTTGATCTGCTTAAAATAGTCTGACATTAAGGAAAATAATGTCCTGTCAACTTTGAAGCACTTGATTCCCAGGAAAATGAAGAATGCACATCATCAATGAATAAAGAATTTAAGTGTATTCATTTCTACCCTTAACTTGATGTATAGGTATAGGAAGAAATTATTTGTCAACCTGGGAACTCAGTAATAAATTGTTACTGACCCAGGATAAAGGATCATCTATAAGGATGTACTATCCATTTTAAGATGTCTATTTTTTGTTCATCCTGATATGAAGCAGGAAAATTGTGGCCAAACCACCATTCCACATGAACTGGAGGAGTATCAGGGTAACTGAATTTAGTTAATAGGAAGCTAATATTTATTAAGTACTTACTATATACTGGTATAAAAATGTTGGAGAAACAATGAAAGGCTCTCAAGGAACTCAGTTTAAAATGAGGGAGACAACAAACAAACAACTATGTACAAAATAAGATATATAGAGAAAAAATGGTGGGAGGAAGGGAGCCATAATTCAGAGGAAATGTATCAAGATTAAGATCTGGGAAAGGTTTGTTGCAGAAAGTGAAATTTTAACTGATACTTGATGGAAGCTACAGAAGCCAGGAAGAAGGAAAACAGTGCAGGCAGAGTAGACAGCCAGTCTGGAGTTGGAAGATGGAGTGTTATGTTTGAGAAACCACAAAGACACCAGTGTCACTGAATTGCAGAATGGACAGTAAGGGGGAAAGTGGGAGGGGAAAATGGAAGTAAGGTGTAAGAAGACTGGAAAGGTTTTAAAAATCAAATACAAAATTATATTTGATCTTGAAAGTATTAGGGAGTCACTGAAGGTTACTGAATAAGGGAATAATGCCATCTAACCTGAATTTTAGGAAATTAATTGAGTAAAGAATGGATTGGAGTGAGGAAACACTTGAAGCAGAAACCATCCAGAAGACTACTATGATATACTAGGTAAGATGCAAAGTGGAGATAATACCACCACCATCCATCTCCCAGAGTTGTTGTAAAGATCAAATGAGACAATAATTTCAAAATGTCTGGCACACAGCAAGTGATATATAGGCTATTGTTTTTGTTATTATTATTATTGTTAGATGATGGCCTGCACCAAGGTGATTGAAGTGTCAGAGGAGATAAGTGAACATACACAAGAGATTTTATGAGAATAAAAAACAACAGGATTGGATAGATGACTGGGTATGATGGGTGAAAGAGTAAGGAGTTAAGGGCGACTCCTAGGTTTTAAGTTTGGATGATTAGGAAGGAAGTTAGGAAGATGGGAGAGTTTTTGGAGAAAAACAGTGAATTCATTTGGAGACTGTTGATTTTAAAATATCTACAGGATGTCTAATTTGAGATATCTAAAAGGCAACTGGAAATGTGAGAGTGGAGATCAGGACAGCGGTCGGGGCTAGACAAAATCAATTTGAAATTTATCTGGACAGAGATGGTAATTGAAACCATGGTAGCTGATGAGATCACCAAGCTAAATAATATAAAGACAGAAGAAATATAAGCCCCAAAATAGAGCCTGGGGAGAATACCCATGGGTAGCAGGTGGAATCTGGATGAAATTCCTTAAAGGAAACAGAGCAGGACCTGTCAGGTAGAAGGAGAACAGAAGACAGTGTCAATGAGAAGGTGATCAACAGTGACTGCAGAGCAGTAAAGAATGAGGATTGAGAAAATGCTATTAGACTTTTCTCATTAGATCATTGGTAACTATCAAGTTTCAGTCTAAAGATTAGATCAGAAGTCAAACTGCAAAGAGTTAAGAAGAGAAAGAGAAGAAAGGAAAAGTAGGCTACCAATGTAGACAGTCTTTTCTAGGAGTTTAGCCACAAAGGAAGGAGAGATAGGGCAATAACTAGCAGAGAGAGAGATAGATCAAGTGAGAGTGAGGTTTTTTTTTTTCCTTCCAATTTGTTCACATTCATATAACACAATTCATTCAGCCATTCCAGGGATGGTTTCAGAAACACCAAGGAAAACTTGTATAATAAGATTCAGAATGAAGGAACCAGAACAGGACCAGAACAATTTTCACAACAATATCACCACCATAAGTACAAACAATTTTGAAACATTTGAAAACTCTGATAATTGCAATAAGAAACTATTATGATTCCAGAGAAATAAAAGGGAAGAAAACTATCCAACTGCTTACAGAAGGTTGATGGATACAATATATAAAATGAGAGCTCTATTTTGGGACATGACCAATGAAGGAACTTGCTTTGCTTGACTATATTTGTTGCAAATATTTTTTGGTCTTTTTCTTTTCCAGTTGGGGAGAGGAAACACTAAAGGAAGAGAAAATGAATGTTTGTTAATTGGGGGGGGTGGAGAATTTGCAAGAAAAAAAGGTTACATGGAGTAGGAGCCTAATAATGTCGGGAAAATGGCAAATGCCATGCCATGATCAAAGTGCAGCAGACCATCAGCTACAACAACTTTTCCCTAGAAATTGATGTCTCAAAGCTGCAACAACTAAGCTGCCCCCAACAGTGACTATTAATACTAATATCAGACCACTGTACAAAGTAGAACCTGTAAGGAGCACCTGGCTAATGAAGGACTAAAGGAAAGGCCAGCCAGGAATGAGTGACATTACTGAGACTATAAAATGAAGCCAGAGCCTAGAATATTCTAGGTCCCTAAATTCATCAGTATAGCTAGTTCCATATATTAATATTCTCTCTGAAATCATTCCACAATAGACAGCATATTCCCCACCATCTTTGTACTCTCCCAATCTCAGTAATACTAAAAAGATAAGAGTAAACTACTTTCTCCTCAATTTCTTCTACATACTCTCTCATATCCCATCCAGCTCAAACCTACTCCATCTATATCTCACTCCAAATCTACCCACCTTTGTTCCCTCTGAGTTTCCTGCACCACAATTAACAAAATTCTTTTGTTAGAACTCTTTTTCAATTAATAAACATTTATTAACTGATTATTATATGGCAGGTACTGTGCTGAGTGTTTGAGGATACAAAAAGAGGAAAGGAACTTACAATTTAATGAGAAGGAACTTATAATCCATCTTTCTTTCATGCTCCCTGAATATTATATTATGGTTTCCCTGGATTATACTGCATCCTGGCTATGCTCTTTGGTATCTCAATTCCCTAGCTGCTGAAGAGTTGTAAGATTCTTTTTGACAGTCTCTACAATTTCTCTTTCTCTCTCTCTCTCTCTCTCTCTCTCTCTCTCTCTCTCTCTCTCTCTCTCTCTCTCTCTCTCTCTCCCCCCCCCACTACTAATTACTCATGCAAATTCTCTTCCTTTGATGTTCAATCTATTCAAATTTATGACCCATTTAAAATCCTGGTGGCACTTATCTAGTGGTTCCCCAGGCCATTTTCCTTCATTTCTCAATGGGTTTAGAAGCTGGCTCATTGTCTCTTTCTATATCCCAACACCTGCTCTTTTGTTAGGGAACTTGAACAAACATGTTGATGTTTTCTCAAATACTATTATATTAGCTCTCAGTTTCTCAATCAACTCACCTCCAATTACCTACTCCTCCACTTCACCTCAGCTTTATAAAAAGATGGTCATACTTTTGATCTTGCTATCACCCGCAGGTGTTCTGTTTTCTTTATCAGAATAATGAAATTCTTTTATTCAATCATAATCTCCTACAGTACCATTTCTTCTTATGACTTACTCCTAGATGAAACTATTGTTCTTTTCACAATGTCCTCCAGTCCTTCTACTGCTCAATACTTTCTCAAGGATTCATTCCTACTTTGGTTATGCTCTCCTACCTTCCCAATCTTGACTCTTTAGTGAACTAGTTTATCTCTGTACTATCAACTATTCTTAAGTCCCTTGATCCTTTGGTCTATTCCTACTTATGCCTCATGAAACTCCAACCCTGAATTACTTCCACCTTCAATTTTCTCCACTACTATAGATATGCTGCTTGTTGAATCTATTATGTTTCTATTGTCTGATTTTACCTGAGCTTTTATGGTAGCAAGGTAATACTTCTACTCCTAATCAATTCTATATTCCACTCTCTACAGCAGCAGTTCCAAACATTCTCTTTTTATCCTTTTCATCCTCAACCTTACCCCTTACCATGAAAATCAAATCAAATCACCATGATCCCACTTGTATTCTCTTTTCCTCATTTCACAATCCCTTGACATCATCACAGGTTATTTCATCTGATGAAGAGGTAGATATTTTCTTCATAAGGACCTTTGTACATGTAAATTTGATCCTACCCCCTTCCTCTCTTTTCCAAAAGATTGCCCCCACTATCACCTCCTTTCCTATTAACCTTCAATATCTTCATATTTATTAGTTCCTTCCCTGATACAACATGCCCAAGCCTCCTTCACCTATAAAAAGTCTCCCAGACCATAGGTAACTTCCATCCTTTTTCTCTCTCTCCCTTTTCTTAACCAAACTCCTGAAAACATCATCTACAATTGTTACACCTTCTTCTATATCCTCTGATTTTTGACTTCTAACATTATCACTTAATTGAACCTGCCCTCTCCAAAGATCTCTTAATTACCAAATCTGATGGTCTTTTCTTTATTTGTATCCTTCCTCCCTCAGCAGCATCTCAAGCTGAGTACCCTCTCTTTCTAGATGAACTTTTCTTCTCTAGGTTTCCATGATATTGCTCTCTTCTCTTCTTACCTGTCTGATCACTCCTCAGTTGTCTTTGCTGTATCATAATCCACTAATTGCAGGTGATCCTCCCAAGGCTCAGCACCTACTTCTTATTTCTCTATTTTTCTCTTTTCTCTTACTTGGTGACTTCATAAGCTCTCAAATTCAATTCTCAGCTCCCTACAGATGACTCTCAAATATATATATTAAGATCTAGTTGTTCCTGAGCTCCACACACACACCTTACAAACTATGTACTAGACATTTTGAACTATAGGCATCACAAACTTAACATATTCAAAATAGAATTTGTTATATTTTCCTCCAAACTCTCTCCTTTTCTGAATTCCCCTGTTCCTAATGTAAGTATTAGTAGTCACCAAGGTTTGCAACATTGGGTCATCATCTTTATTTTCATTCATGTCACATATCCATTCAGTTGTCAAATCTTGTTACATATCTCCAGTCTCGCTCATAATCCTCTCTAGCAGACACCATCCCTATTTTATGTCCTCATCATTTCTGGTCTGAACTATTACAAAGCTTTTTATTTGTTCACTCTCTCTGTCTCCAGCTTCAATCCATCCTTCACACAGCTATCAATGTGCTTTTTCTAAAGCACAGATCTGACTAGTAAGTCCTGCACTCAACAAACTCCAGGCCCCACCCCATTTATATTCAGGATCAAAGCTAAACTATTTTTTGGCATTTGAAACCTTTCACAATACAGATGTATATGCATTTATATATATATAAATATTTATATGTATATATTATTCTATGCATACATATAAGTGGGTTGACATGTATATGCCTGCATATACATATACAAATATTCATATATTCATATATATGTGTATATATATACACATATATATATATATCACTCCCCTCCCCAGTATATGTTCCAGTCATACTGGTCTTCTTGCTGTTCTTCACCTTAGTGATGAACTTAATATTCCAGCTGGCTTATCTATGCTTTTGTATGGCTTTTCTCTTCCTGGAATATTCTCCCTCCTCCATCTCCATCATTTGCAAGTCATGGTTTCCTTCAAAACTCAACTTAAACACCACTTCTGACAGAAGACATTTCCTCAGCTCCTAATATGTTCCTCTACCAACTGCTTTTTATAAATTTTGTGAATGCTCATATATGTGCATGCTTTATCCTATGCATCACACATCCTTCCTCGCCTTATGAAAATGTAAAGTACAAACTGGTTTGTTTTTGTACACACAGTGATTGGTACATGTTTTATTGTATAGTCATGTCAGACTTTTTGTGACCCCATTAAGAGTTTTTTCTTGGCAAAGATACAGGAATGGTTTGCCATTTCCTTCTCCAGCTCATTTTATAGATGAGAAACTGAGGCAACCAAGGTTAAATGACTTGCCCAGTATCACACAGCTAGTACATGTCTTAGACTTCAGATCTGTCCGTTCTATCCACTGTTCCTCCTGGCCTGAAACATTGGAGGCACTTAGTAAATGATTGTTTACTGATTGATTTAAAATTCCATTATCTTGGCATAGTTTAGAGAGTAGTGTATCCTGGAAGAGCATAAAAAGAACTACTTTGTTAAGTAACCACTGAAAAATCCCAAAGAATTAGAGAGGTGACAAAAGACTGGAGAAGGAATTGTTAATCTTATTTTCAAAGAAAAAAAAAAGATAATATCCAGAAATTACAGAATTGTTAAGATGTTCAATAACATTTTAGGTCAGATTATTAAATAGATAATTTGTGAGTGAGAAAAGACAGCAGGGGTCAGTAAGAGTCAGTATAGGTTCCTTAAAGACAAGTCACTGAAAACTAACAATTTCTCAATCGGCTTAAGAGACTTTTAGATCAAGGGAATCCCCATAGAGTCCATATTGCTCTCAAAAAGGTATATGAGGTTTTTTTTAATAGGGGAAGGAAGCAAGAACAATAGTCAAAGAACAAATATAAAGAGGAGGAAGAGAAGAGGAGAGAAAGGAGAAAAAGAAGGCTGTTATTAAGTACTTTTGTATGCTGTCTCCTCCATTAAGTTTTAATGTAAATTCCTTGAGACAGAAACTTTTACCTCTTTTTGAATCCCCAACCCTCAGCACAGTGCCTAGCATAATAATGTTTATTAAATTAAAGTTAAATTTAACTATGAGCCAGGCCTGTGCCTGAGTGTTGAAAAGAGGAAGATTAGAAATGGGGGGAATAAGAAAAGGAAGAGGAGCAAAGAATTTCTAAAACTTGGGAATTCATCTTCCATTTATCTCCCTTTCACAGGCTTTCCCCCTATGTCCTCCTCACCTCCATCTGAAAGAATCTTCAGGTTCTAAGCTTTATGGTGCCCCTTCTATGTGAAGTCTTTTCTGATCTCCAATAATTATTACACCTCTTATTTCCCTCAAATAAGATTTCATCTACTATCTGTATTGACACCATCAATTACCACCCCCACCCCACCCCCGGGAAGAATCTAAACTTCTTGAGGGCAGAGACTTCTTTCTTGTTTGTTTATAGAGTTTTATATATATATAGTAGATGCCTAACAAATGTTTGAATTGAACTGGATATTCCTATGGGAAAATGGCAGAAAAATGTATAGTAGGTAATACGATAAACATGTTACCTAAACAAAAGAATAACAATTAGCATTTATAGAATACTTTAAGATTCATAAAATTATATATATATATATATATATTGTGTATGTGTGTTTGTATGTATTCAATTATGAAAATGGTGATAAACGGATTGATTGATATCAACCTAGAGAGAATTCTCTCATGGGACTCCACAGATTACTGAGCCAACATTTAATGTGGGGATAGCTTGTTCTTAATATCTCCACAAGCTATCATCTTCATTCCATAATTATTCTAATCAATTGTTGTCAAACTATAAATTGCACAGACTTTTTCACATGCCTAAAGTGAATTAGCTCTGAGAATTCCCAGTTTCCTTCAAGG
This sequence comes from Macrotis lagotis, assembly GCF_037893015.1. Classification (NCBI taxonomy): domain Eukaryota; kingdom Metazoa; phylum Chordata; class Mammalia; order Peramelemorphia; family Peramelidae; genus Macrotis; species Macrotis lagotis. The sequence continues at coordinate 146,296,373 of NC_133658.1, read as the reverse complement.
GTCAAATCATGTATTATCTCCAACAGGAAACATTTCCTGATTCCTTTAGTCATTAGTGCTCTCTTCCTCCTGGAGGAAGTTTTACAAAAGCTTAAAACTGCCCTAACAATTTTGGAACACTGAGTTTGCCTACTAATATGCTACTGGTGCTACCCCTAGGATAGAGGTCTTTACCCTTTTTTGTGTTACAGATTCTTTTTCAAAAATTTTTTGATGTTTTAAAATATATATAGGACTACAAAGTAAACAAGCTATATTGAAATACAATTATCAAATTTTTAAAAGTGCCTTTTGCCCTATCAGCATTCAGACTTTTGAAGATGGATATTGCTGTTATTGTTTTATATCCCTGCAGTGCTTAGCTAGTACTTAATAAATACTTGTTAAATTATATGATATTACACTTGCCTTGCAAAAAAAAATTATATGATATTAGATTCCAATACTAGGCTCACTTCACCAGAACTATTGCATCTAAATCAAAGAGGGTATAAATCTCACTACACTCTGAGAAGATGATGTCAGAAATATTTTCTTATTAGTAATGAATATACAATTATCCTTTCCATATCATGGAGATTATGGCTATGGGTGCAATCTAAAAAATTCACATAAAGCTTTTAGGCCCTCTCTTTGTAGCAGAGAAGAAATCTGAATTTTCCCCTTTTCTTTTAAGGAGTGTACAGTACCTTATTGTAAAATTTGAGTTAAGAATTTTATTATAGCCCACATGTAAAAGAATATTCATAGCATATTCTTTTGAGGTGTCAAAAGCTTGGAAATTGAGGGGATGCCCATCAATTGGGAAATGGCTGAACAAGTTGTGGTATGCAATTGTAATGAATACTAGTTTTCTATAAGAAACAATGAGTAGGCAGATTTCAGAAAAAACTGGAACAATTTACATGCTGAGTGAAGTGAGCAGAAAAAGGAGAACATTACACACTTTCTAACAGGAACATTGTGTGATGATTAAAAATGATACACTTAGTTTTTCTCAGCAATATAGGGATAAAAGACAATTCTAAGAGATCTGTGATGGAAAATGCTGTCCATATTCAGAGAAAGAACTATGGAATCTGAATGCAGACCAAAGCATACTGTTTTACCTTTTTAAATTTTTTTTGTTTTTCCTTCTCAAGGTTTTTCCCTTTTAAATCTGATTCTTCTTTCACAGAGCGACTAATATGGAAATATGTCTTTAAAAAATAATTTAGTCATTCATGCTGTCATTTATTGGTCTTCACATTCAATTTCTTATACCGATCCACAATATATTTATCTGTAATCAGGAAAGTCAAAATGTAGAAGGGATAACCAAAATATTTTAGAAAGGAAATTAAAACCACACTGTTCAGGAAAAGGCAATAGGACTATGAGAGGAAGGATATATAAATTATCTTGTGATAAATGTTGGAAACTCTAGATTAAAACCACTTATATGGGAAACAGGACTTGATGATCCTTTAAGCCCAGTTCTCAGCAGCTATGACTCAATGAAATGAGGCAATGAAGTATAGTAGAAAGAACAATGGATTGGGAATCAGGAGACCTGAGTTGTGATGCCAGTTCTGCCATTAGTGAGCTGTGTGAACTTGAGCAAATTAATCTAATTGAGTGCAATGGTTTTCTTCAGCTGCATCTTTTTTTTATTTAAAACGGGGTAGACTATGTGACTTCTAAAGATCTTCCTAAATCTAAAACTCTGTGTTATTATGAATATCTGAAAGTAAGTTTAACATCTTGAAGATAAAAACCTTTATTTTTTCCATAAAGAATATATTCTTTATCTTATTATATTATTATTTATATGTTGTCTTTATATTCTGAGACTAGCACCAGAACTTGGTCCATGATGAGTATTCAAAAAATTCTGATTGAATCAACTTGGTGAAGGGCTTGATCTCCATAACCCAGACTGAGAGTACCGACAAAGGGATTGTGCCTAGATTTCAGGGGTCCTTGGACATCGTTAGGGGGGAAAATTAGATTTTATTATTACTAACTTCTGAATTTTAGCATTTCCTTCCATTGTGATTTTTTTTAAAAATACATGCTCCTGAGTTCATAGGCTTCATCAAAATATAAAATGGTCCATGACACAAAACCAAGTTAAGAACTCCTAATCATACCAAGGTGTGATATGAATGTTGCCTGGATGACTTTTTAAAAATTTACTTCCAATTATTCAGTATTTAAGAGGAAGAATTTAACATCTTTGGGTAAAACACTAAGGAAGTAAGAAATACATTTTACCAAAGCCACACAGCTGGCTGATATCTAGGGAAAATATGGAATGGAAGAAAAACTTGTTTCTTTGTATTTGGCAAGAGAAGGGACTAAAAGAAAGGATACCCCATTAAAAGTCACATATTTGTTTCACCTTGGTCCAGACTTGTGATTTTGCTGGTACAGAGATCTCCTCTACCAACACAAACTGGCAAATGTTTTATAATTCATGGTTTTATAGTGTTGACTGGGGCACTGAGAGATCAAATGATTTGGCCAGGGTCATACAGTCCATATGTGTGACTTGAATCCATATCATCCTGTCTCTAACACTGACTGCCTACTATGCCATGCTGGCTTAAGAATAATGAAAAATATCTCTCTGGTAATATTTTTAAATTTGGATCTTGTTAAATTTAACTAAAAAGGTCTGTAATGAACACAGCAGTTGTCAAGGAAATTAAAAACTTTGACAGAGAAGCATAAGAGTCCTTAGTATAGGGTTGTCTTTTGGAAAAGATCCCTGAAACCCCAGGAAATTTCTAGCTTTTTTGGATGTAAGGGGAAGCAGAGTGTGGGGAAGAGCACCGAACTAAAGCAATTTCTCTCAGAAAATTGTTTTATGTTCCATTGGCTTCTGACATAACTTTTCTTCCTCAGTCCCAGAGAAAGAAGGTAAAGCTAAGAAAAAGCATATACTCAGTGTTACCATTCGCCAAAGTCTCCTAGTTAGCCCCAAAGGAAAAACCTTTCAATTCCTAATAAAGAAAAGACTGCCAGTCAGACTTGAGCTGCATCACTAAAGATTTAACAAGAAGGTAGATCATTCATTTCTGGGAAGAAGTGCACTGTCTAAGTGACAAGAAGATCATCAAACACTCTCATAATAGGCACAGGCACTGAGATTTTCAAACAGTCATCCAGGTCCCAGCTCTCTCAGCCTATTTCTCTCTTCTCCACAAATAAGAAGTAGCCCTCCCCTCCCTGATTCATCTCCTCCAGATTCTGAAAGCTACCTTGTGAAATCCTAATGGACTGAGAAGGACAGAGATGATTAACTTCTGTGGCAGTGTTTTAAGGAAGTATGTGGAAGAGCAGAAGACATCAATACTGTTCAGTCAGAAGTTAAATCAACAACCCTTCCCCATTCTTATTTGTCTCCAGACCTTCCTCTTAGCAACTCCAAAAAATCTGAGACATATAACATCTTTTAATTTTTGTCAATCATAATTTCCAGGAAAGAGATAAGTTCATTTCTAAATTAAATAGTTTAGAGAGATAAACAGACAAATGGGGGCAGACAAAAAGTAGGGATTTACCTGAGTTCTTCCCAAAACTCTTCTAAATAACTTTAAATAATGCCTCAAAACAAATTCTGGGGAGCAGCTAGGTGGCATGGTAGATAGAGCACCGGCCCTAGAGTCAGGAGTACTTGAGTTCAAATCCAGCCTCAGACACTTAATAATTACCTAGCTATTTGGCCTTGGGCAAATCACTTAACCCCATTTGCCTTGCAAAAACCTAAAAAAAAATTCTGGAATGGAAGAACCTACAAAAAGACAGAGTTAAACAATTTTTTAGCCTAAGACAACTGGAAGGTTGGCAGGAAAGGTCTGTTGCACAGGGATGAGAGTAGAGTTCAGTCCACCGAAGACCTTGCCCTAGCAAATCAACAGATTTGCCCTAGCAAAGCAATAGGGCTTGGGGTGATTGACTCAGTGATGGCAATGGTGGTTTTCTAGACCCCTCAGGAAGGGATCAAACAATTGGTCAGAAAGAGATTACAGGGGTCCCTTTGCTGAGACTGGGGGGCAGGTAAGACTCTATTACATTGCCCATATTCAGGTTCTGATTGGAGTCTTGGGTCTCAGTTCCAGGATAAGAAGAAGCATTAATACAACAGAGCTTGCTGCTGCAAGGGAGCCAGTTCCCTATTCACAATTTCAGGATGGAAAAGAGTACTTGAAGTCACTCATAGATCCTTTCTCTTTACCTTGGAAGAACCAAAAACTTACAAGTCCCTAGAATTATCTCTGACAACAACTGCACAAAAATCTGAATCTTGAAACAATACCCCCTCATTCCGGAAGCAGAGCCTCACTGCATCAGAGTTAAAAGTCAAGTAATTAGATTAGAAAATGAGAAAACAGCAGAAAAAGACCCTGACTACAGAAAGTTACTATGATGACAGAGAAGATCAAAATACAATTCAGAAGAAGAGTCAAATCTCCTATATCTAAAACCACAAAGAAAAATATAAATTAGCTCCAAGCCATGGAAGAGCTCAAAAAGTATTTTGGAAACCAAGTAAGAGATGTAGAGGAAAAATTAGAAACAGAAATGAGAATTAGGCAGGATAATAGCGAAAAAAGAAACAGCTTGGCAAAGAAAGCACCAAAAAAAACCCAAACAGAAGAAAACACTGAAGAAAACAACATCTTAAAAAAAGAATAGGCTAAATGGTGAAAGAGCACAAATATCCAATGAAAAGAATGTCTTGGAAAGTTGAAATGGACAAATGGAAAATTTATTTTAAAAATTCACTGAAGACAAGGCCTCCTTAAAGAAGCAGAACTGGTCAAATGCAAAAAAAAAAAAAAGGTACAAAAATCCACTGATGAAAAGAACTCCTTAAAAAGTAGAATTGACCAAATGGAAAAAGGTAAAAAATTCATTGAAGAAAATAATTGCTTAAAAATTAGAATTGGTCAAGTGGAAGCTGCTAACTTTATGAAACTCAAGAAACACTAAAATAAAACCAAGAGAATGAAAAAAATACATAATAAAGTTAAATGTCTTGTTGAAATAATTGACTATAAAACAGATCCAGAAGAGATAATTTAAGAATTATTGTACTACTTGAAAACTATGATAAAAAAAAGAACCTAGATATCATCTTTTAAGAAATTATCAAGGAAAACTGCCATAATATTCTAGAACCAGAGAGTAAAATAAAAAATGAAAGAATTCTGAATATGAAATTGAAAGAATTCTTGAAAGAGATCCCAAAATGAAAACTCCCAGTAATTTTATAACCAGAATTCCCAGGAGAAAGTAATGTAAATAGCCCAAAAGAAAAAAATTTAGAAACAAAAAGAAACAAGTGGAGTCTCGATCAGAATAACACAGGAGCAGTTTCTGCAATAAAGGAGTGGAGAATTTGGAATATGATGTTCCCAAGGACAAAAGAGCTTGGATTACAACCAAGAATCACCTACTCCCCTTCAGGGGGGAATAATGAATATTCAGTGAATAAAGAGAATTTTCAAGCATTCCTGATGAAAAGGCCACAGCTCAATAGAATTTCAAATACAAGACTCAACATAGACATAAATAGAGGAGGGAGAGAGGGAGAATGGGAAAGAGAGAGAGGGGAGAGAAAAGGGAGGGATTTAAGGGGAGGGAGAGGGAGAGGGAGATGGGCAGAGAGAGAGAGAGAGAGAGAGAGATTTAATATATATATATATATATACACATAAGTAGTTGTCATAGTTACATTTATAAAGTTATATATTTATATATATTTAGCTATTATAGCTCGACATAGATGTTCAACCCCAAAATGGCATTTAAGTGTGCTTATTAAATTGAAATGCATTGAATTCTGACTCCATAGATACATATATGTATGTATTATGTATTTTCAAATGATTTTAAGATTGTTGTCTTTCTTAGCTTACAGGTATATTATAAGCAACCTAAAAGTCCTTTTCTAAGTTTCAAACTTGATTTCCTATAGACTTGAGTTGGTTTTCACCCCACATCAATGAAGTTTAGTTTTTCCCCAGAAGCCTTGCCCCCACACAAAGCTACTAAAATAAAGCATATAAAAACCCTCACATAGGTAAAAGAGTCTGGAGTTGTACTCCTAACAGCTTGAAGTCAGTGCCTCTGAATTCCAAACTCATGAAAAAATGAAAGACAAACTGCTCTCAATTCATTTTGATTTTGAAAATAAAAGCTTCTTGCATAAAGAAGTCTCTGATTTTTTTTTTCATCTTAGGTTCCAGAGTTCTTTATCAAAAGGAGGGCTAAAACCCTCAAAGAGAATAGACTGGGCTGCATAAACTTTCAAAGAAAGAAGTTTTGATCTGCTTTCTACTACTCCCTCCTCCTACAGAGAGAACCTGGCTCTCATCTCCCTATAGTTATCACTTAAGGCTCAGCACATTTTTGCAAACTGTTTACAATGAGAAAATATGAAATGTATGTCTGAAACAAAAGAGGAGCGTTTCTTTGATAAGAATTTCTTCAAAATTGCTATTCTTTTTTTTTTTACCAATTGGAAAGATCACAGTGCCAACCATGCATTCAGTCTCATTGGTTTTTCAGTTCCAAGAGATTATAAGTAAGCTCCTTTTACTGATGCCAAAGTCAAAGTCCACCCCTCTGCTGCTAATTTGATTATTTTTCCATTAGGGAGATGACTGTGGCTTCATCTGGATTGTTTAGCCTGACACGAAATTTATGACAAAAGGCTGGTTTGGTGGCCCAAGGGCACTGTGGTCTGGTTCTCGATTTTGATGTAGTTGAATGAATAATAGGGCTATTCCCTGCCCAAGAGGCAGTAAGATAAAACAAATAAAAGGCCAACTGGAATCTGTGCTTCTACTTTGGAGACAAGGAAATTTTTTCCCTTCAATTCCATCTTCAATAAAATAGCATTTAACACTGCCCCCTCCTCTTTCCTTTGGAAGTACAATTTAAAGAAGGACAAATGGGAACAAATCAATGCAGGGTACTTTTTATAGCTAAAAGTGACATTAAGGACAGATATTCATATAAAAATGAAATATTAATGTGAAAGTTTCTTTTGATTTCATAGTGATAGAGGAGAAGAATCCTGAAAAAGTTTCCCAGCAGTATTAGTAAAAATACTTTAGGATCCAATTTGAAAGTTGGAAAGTAAAAATTTGTACTCCCTAGGAGACAATTTCTTCATTTTTCTTTTCTCATGAAAAGGGGAAGGAAAAGAAACAATCATTTATTATGTTCCAGGTACTGTCTTAAATGATTTACAAATATTTCATTTGATCCTCATAACAATCCTGGGAAGAATTATAAAGAATTATAAAGCCTGGACACCCCCTTCATAAAATAATTTCAAATACATGAAACAAAACATTTGGGATGACAAAGGAAGACAATGGTATTGAAATCCAGGTGTTATTTTTTTTATATATTTGTGGACTTCAGGTTAAGAACCCATTCTCTATAAGAGAACAGAAGAGGGTGTTAGGCTCAAGAAAATATACATAAATGTGTATGAGAACCTCTACCCTGAGGAAAGTGATTTTTACTCAGGATGAATAGCTGTGATATTGTTTGAACAACTTGCTAGTTGAAATTCTTGGGAGGCTGTTACATAAAAACTTTACCCAATTATTTATTTATTTGTCTTGTTTTTCAGTGTCCTCTTAGAATAATCTGAAACCCAGTCCCGTAATAGCCATGCTGGAAGATCTCCAGGAATAAATCAATAAATTTCTGACAGCTGAATAGTCTAGCAAACTCTTTGGCTGAACCATAGTCTTTCAGCAGGCCCCATCTTCATTGTTCTGGCCTGAAAACTATAGACATAAGTTCTGCTTTCCAGTTTTTAGACATGGCCAATGTCAAAATTGGTTTTGCTTGACTCTGCGTATCTATTTGTTACAAAATTTTCCAGAAGGAGCTCCCAGGAAGCATGGAAGAAGCTGGGCCATCCTTTTAGAATTTCCCTCTGTTACTATCATAATTACCAAAGTTAGCAAGTAGGTATGTTCTTGCATCTTACAAGTCAGGTCTAGATCAGAGGAGAAATTACTCCTCTATCACTGTAGTTGAAAATTCCTCACTACACAAACTTTTTAATGAGAAAAAGTAAGTGATGGTTTAAAGTGGGACACAAGAGCCAATGTACTAAACTTAATTGAACCAGACCAACCCATTGCAATAAGCATTTTTAAGCATCTTTGCTAGGACCTAGAAATTTTAAAAAAATGATAACAGTCACTGGTCTCACAAAGCTTACAATCTACCACAAGATTAAAACATGGGCAGAGATAAAAATAAAAGTTTTGGGGTTGGAGTGAGCAAGGTTGGTAGACTAACAACAGAGAATCAGAAAAGGACTCTTGTAGGAAGTGATATTCCTATTTGATTGAGTTTCTAGATTGGCAGGTTGCACTTGGATCTGACTTTTTCCCTCCCATATTCTTGTATGGCAGGCGATGATCAGTCCTGAGCAAGATGGTTAAGACCAGATACTACCTTATTTCCAGAACTCTCTGACCATGCTTTTTATTCTTGGTCTCCTGTGCACGGGTTTAAGAGAATGACACATTAATAAAGATATTTTTAAATCAAGCCAAATTAAGGACTGAAATGGTGGAAAGGGTTACTATCACCTATTAGAAGCATAAATAAAGAGAAGTGGAGTCTTCAGGACCACTTCTGGGAGCAGAGATAGAGGACATTCATTCTAGAATGGCAGTAAAACCTCTTATTTCCAAAGCTCAGTTATGACTCCAATGGTAGGGCAACTAAAATGCCAAATTAGTATGCATTTGTATAATATCTCCACCACTAGTCAGAAACAAATCATCAAAACAAGATAAGGCAATTTGCCATTTTTATTAAAATTGTATTTTAATAATAGTACCAAGCAACTTCCAAATTCCATTGAGTCTACTCCAACAGATCAACTTCATCTGAATTTTTCAGGATATACTAAGGTATTGCATGTCTACACATAAAGTTCAATGTCCACACATCTCAATGGTATCAACCCAACAACTTAACCTATCAATCTCAAACTTTAATCCATGCCAAACTCATAAATTCATCTTTTTTATGAGCAATTTTTATGTTAATGGCATTGACTCTTTCCAGTTAAATCTTTGAAAAACTATTTTATGGAATGTAATTTTATTTTAAAGAATAAAGGTCCCATGATGGAGTCTGGCCAGAGTTTAAAGATCAAAACTGCCAAGTACAGAGAAGATCATAACCATAAATTTAGACACTAGAGGATGAAAAGTTTTTCCCACAAAGCTTAAAATGTCAGTGGAAGAACTGAAACCTGCACTAGTGGAAACAGTCCTTAATACTGAGGTAACCTCAGAGTTTTTTGAAGTAATATCATCCTAGCATAGTATAACAGATAGAGTACTAGACTTGGAATCAGGAAGACTTGGTTTCAGATCTTCCCTACTTCAGTCACTTACCAGTTTAGGCAAGGGATCTAATGTATCTGAGCCTCAGCATCTCTACCTAGAAGCAGTTATGTTACACAGTGGCTAGAGTGTCAGAAGATATGAGTTCAAATTTGACCTCAGACATATAATAGCTTCATGAGCTTAGGCAAGCTGTTTAAACTCTGCTTAGTTTCCTCACTTATAAAAAAATAACAGCACATATCACCAAGGATTTTTATGATAATAAAAAGATCATAAGTGTAAAACAGCTTACAAATCTTAAAGTATTAAGACACATATATACTTTGCAAACCTTATAATGCTACATAAATGTCAGTGAAAATTATTTAATTAATTAATTACATTAAAACACTAGAAGGATTAGAAGAATTTAAGAATATCTTCAAGGACTAACTTGCATCAGTTGACAATGAATTTTTTAAAATCTATGAGGCAAAGAAAATCTAGATAGGGCAAAAATTTTTATTTCAAAGCAAATTATAATAAAAATTTTGCAATAGTATTAGTATTAAAATGAAAAAGTATGATTAGATAACTTCTAAATTTTTTTTCAAACTCTATAAGTCTATGTGTCCAATAAGAGTACTCTATCTGGTTCTATACTCCAAGAAACAGTAATGTTAAGAAATCAAAGTTGCTAAAATCTTAAGGGATATAGCTAAAAATATGAGATTAGATCTTATGGAAACATTTTATGAATATAAATAATGGTAGTCAAGAACATAAAGGATTGTTAAAAGTAGAGAGAGAATGGAAGGAGGCAGTTACAGAGGAGGTAAAACAGATAGAGCACTGGTCTGGAGTTAGGAAGAACTGAGTTAAAATCTAGCCTTGAGTATTTACCAACTGTGCCATCTTGGGCAAGTCACCCACCTACTGCTTGCCTCAGTTTCCTCAACTGTAAAATGGGGATAATATCAGCATCTTACTCACAGGGTGACATGAGGATCAAATGCGATGATATTTATAAAACACAAAGCAGAGTGCCTTACCCAGAGTAGAAGCTAAATAAATACTCATTCCTTTCCCTGCATTCCCATTTAGAGGGAACAAGGGAATTTAGATTTAAATTATTATTACATGAGGAAGTTATAAGACTTCTCAGTGAAGTCTAGTCAGTGAACAATGTGGAAAGAATGGTTCTGCTTGTGGAGGCAAGATGTGGTTCATAAAGATGTGATTGAAGAGACATTTCAACAGTGCTTCAGATGGTAAAAAGTATGACTGAATAAGGAAGATTATTTCTATTATTTTTCAAGATCAATTTAAGTGGATGTTTTCAATTTGCTTATTTGATCCTAAGATTTTCAACTAAATTCAAAAATTATATTTTTCCTGATCAGTTGAATAGACACAATTAGCTGTATATATTAATGAATGAATGAATAAAAAAATATTTAAGGCTTAAAACATGCAAAGGTACTATGTAAGCACTGAAGACTCAAATATAAATGAGACTGTCCCTACTCTCAAAAAGTGTGCATTCTAAAGAGAAGACATTACATACAATGAGAGTGGTGGCCAATTGTATAGGAAATTACAGTGGTAGCAAGTAGAGCTATAGGATTGAAAAATGGAATACTTTGTCCAGAAATAATGGTAGTATTTATTTGATGACTCTTCTCATAGATGATGCTTTTCCTTCTTTCTCAGAGAGGACTATGACATCAAGAGAGGTGATGCCATGACAAGTACATGAATTGGATTTGAGCGAGGGGATCCTGTGCTATATCACCAACCTCACTTTCTCCTCCAGAGCCTTCTGAGTCTAGTGGAGTGCAGTGATAGAACACTTGCCCTATAGTTAGGAAGACCTGAGTTCAAATCCAAACTCAGACACATACTAGCTGTGGCCCTGGGAAGTCTTTTTAGCCCTAATTGCCTTAAAAAAAATGTAGATGTAGAAATGGTAGGGTTTTCTCATATGCATATGTAATGGTATGGCAGGAAAATGGTTGGAGAAAGCATGACTGGGAGTCCAGGGCCAGTTATATCTTAGGCTACATAAACTCATATACTTGCTAAGTAGATAAGCTCAGCTCCACCATATTAATTCTCAAGCTGAGCAGCACAAGTCCTCCAGAGCACAGTCTCTGAAGGTCAGATTTGGAAGGCATTCTAACAGCAGCAAAGGCAGGGCTGCATGACAAGAAGACAGCCTAGATGAAGTATGCTCTAGAGGAGACTACAGAACATCAAGCACAGTCTACATTCAGTCCAGAATGCAGTGCTTTAAAATGGCATTTTGTAAAATTAAGATCTACTTTATGATAATTTTTAAAAGTTCTTTTTGTTTTATGTGACTAAAAAAATATCTAGAGTCTATTTTATGTTAAAATATTTGGAATACGGTTGGAATAGATGTTGGGGAATGAATAAAGAGTCCTGTAAGCCCTGGTGAATCATATAATATTTTAAAAGAAATGTCATTTAATTAGTTTATAATATATCCCACAGTAGAAGGTGAATGAAAAATGGATATTAATAAGTAATAGGAGGTAATTCAATGAAAAAATTTAATTCACAACAGACCTATTTCTCTTAATGATGTACCATAATCATAAACTTAGAGCTCTTTGATTATGTCACTTATTTTGAACTTTTTACTCAGCAAATTTTAGATTAGTGGGGTATGACATAATGAGGTTTTACTGTTTAATGTGACTTGTGAGACTACTCTCCCTTTATTATGAAATGGGAGTTATATGCGGAAATCCCTGTACACTAAGAAGAGATTAGAATTGTCAGCATCAGATGCTGGCACCGAGTGGGCGAGGGAATGAGCAGTTTGCAGGCACTAGCTACCTGGTGATCCCAAGCTGTGGGGGTGGCAATTAGCTCCTGGTATTATTAGGCTTGCCAAAGTCATTCTGCAGTAGCAATGAAGGGCTTTGTGAGCACAAGGAGAGGAGGAAGGGGCTTTCCTATAAGTTTAAAAAAAATCCTGGGGCATCCTAGGGCTAATCCTCAAGGTTAAGTTCTCTCTCATTCTCATCTGTGTCTCTCAGTTCAAGATGATGCTTAGGACAAGGGTTCTCAACCAATTTTGTGTCCTTGGGTCATTGAGTCTTAGATATTCTACTGAAGCCTATGGACCCCTTCTCATAATAATGATTTTAAGTGTATAAACCACATAAAATTACAAAGAAAGCTAATTATATTAAAATATAATTATCAAATATTTTTAAAAAGGAAAATCTCAAGGAAACAGAAAGAAATGTTCCCTACAAATAATATACAGAGACATGCAGATACCAGAAGAACTGACCAGTGAAGAGACAATAACCCTTAGATAGAGCTTCCTATTATATCTAGTGGTCGTCAAAGTTTTGCCCTCCCCTCAAGGAGGGGAGTATCTTAACATTTAAAAATCTATTGATGGGGGGCTAGGTGGCACAGTGGATAAAGCACCCGCCCTGGAGTCAGGAGTACCTGGGTTCAAATCCAGCCTCAGACACTTAATAATTACTTAGCTGTGTGGCCTTGGGCAAGCCACTTAACCCCATTGCCTTGCAAAAAAAAAAACCTAAAAAAAATCATATTGTATGTTTTCTTAATAATCATTTTATTTCACCTTATATGTTGTCAACCTACCTTGATCACATTCTGCCCATTTGAGAGGTAAGAAAAAAAAATACATACATATATATATATATATATATATATATATATATATATATAGTTGATCATTCTTAGCCCAATTCTCTTTACTTTTGTAATTTACCTACTTTTTACCTAAAGATTGAGTAGAGGATCATAGAAATTTTTTCCCCGACTCAGTTTCCTGAGAATCCAGCCATCTTTGGTCATGACATGGCCCTGTGCAGAACTGATCAAGGGGAAAACAGGAAGATGGTAAACAAGAGTTCAATGATGGTAAACAGGAGTACCACCACAAGGTGGTAAGTAGCTGGGTATTCAGGTCTATGACCCAAGATCCATGACCAGGACATGCTGAATATCCAGCCACCAAGCATTACATCAATCATCTTTATTGTCTTACTGACAACATGGTAGAATCCAAAAAATTCAGACTGAATTAGTAGCTGTTATGTTGTGCCAGAGCTCCAACATATCTAATTCCAATAAAACTAAAGCAAATCAGCAAATATTTATTGAGTTGCTACTAGAAATATCCCTTGCCCTTAAGAATAAATGAGTTAGGGGGGCAGCTAGGTGGCACAGTGGATAGAGCACCGGCCTTGGAGTCAGGAGTACCTAGGTTCAAATCCAACCTCAGACACTTAATAATTACCTAGCCGTGTGGCCTTGGGCAAGCCACTTAACCTCATTGCCTTGAAAAAAAAAAGAATAAATGAGTTAAAAAGCAGCACAATAAAATAGAGCACATTAATACTTGACCAGGTACCAAACAGTCACTACAAGTAATAAACAATTGAGGAATTCCAAAGAGAAAGTGACCACAATAGGCTCTGGTTGTCTGGTTTCATGCAAGAGGTGAGACTTGACTACAACCAACTTTATTAAGTAAGTTCTCACTCCATATAAGACACATAAGGGACTGAGATTGGACTGGAGCTTTCACTGGTCTAGAAAAACCCAAGGTGAAGAAATTCCTTCTACTAGGGCATGTCAGCACCTTCTTGCAACTTAATCTGAGAGAACTCCCTAGAGAGCTGTGAAATAATTTTCCTAGAACCACAGAGCTAGGATATATTGCAGGTAGGACTTGAATCCAAATCTTCCTAACTCCAAGGCTAGTCAGTCCTTTATACACTATACTAGTGCATCCAATTCAAATAGAAATGGATTCCTATGAATCAATAATGCCTTTGAAAACCACAAATTAACATGATGTTTGTTGATATTTTTATTTTTGCTTGTTTTGTTTCCAATAATATCATAATCTGTTTCCTGATGTATACAGAATTTTGTTTTGTTTTGATTGAGCAGGGGAGCAGTGAAGGTCATGAAGGTCATTTTAATAAATAATTAACACCTAGAGAAAGTCACAAAAACACTTAACTGAATTCTGCCTATGTGCAAAGTATTATAAAGAACTGAAATGCATACAAAAGGAGCATAACATATGATTCATTCCAAAAAGAGATGGGAAGTTGGCCTACAAATATTAAATGATAATTAATATCATAGATATGCAGAATGACTGCTTGGAAAAGAGAAAAATTATTATGAAACACCCTTTGATCCAGTAATACCACTACTAGGTTTATATTCTAAAGAGATCATAAAAAGGGGAAAATACTCACATATACAAAAATATGTAAAACAGTTCTTTTTGTAGTGGCAAAGAATTGGAAATTGAAGGGATATCTATCAAATGGGGAATGGTTGAGCAAGTTATGTTATATGAATGTTATGGAAAACTGTTGTTCTATAAGAAATCATGAGTGGCCAGATTTCAGAAAAGCCTGAAATGATTTGTATGAATTGATGCTAAGTGAAGAGCAGAACCAGGAAAACATTGTACACAAAAGGCAAAATTGTGATGGACGCAGCTCCTCTCAGCAGTTCAGTGATCAAGGACAATTCTGAGAGATCTCTTTTGAAAAATGACATTCACATTCAGAAAAAAAATAAAATAAAAACTACAGAGTCTGAATGCAGAGTAAAGAAAGCTGTGCTCATTTTTAAAAATCTCTTTTATGCTTTTTCTTTCTCATAATTTTTTCCTCTTAGTTTTAATTTCTCTTTCACAACATGAGAAATATGTAAATATGCCAAACATGATTGTACATGAAGAATTTATAACAGATTATTTGCTAACATGAAGAGGCTTTGAAGGGAAGGGAAGAAGGTAGAAAAAAGTGGAACTCAAAAACTTGCAAATGGATGAATGTTGAAAATTACAATAGCATGTAATTGGAAAAAAATTAAATTAAATTTTAAAAATTACTATGAAACCATGGAAGGGAGACATTACTCTGATCTTAGTAAAGGAACGCTTCACAAAGTGTATTTCATAATATTACTTTCCAAGTTTTCCAGTTTCAAACATTCAACTAAAGTATGTGAGGGTGGTCTTTCAACAGGACTTTATTAATTGACTTACTATTTGCCAAGTACTTTGTTAAACTCTAGGAATACATAGAAAGGGAAAAGTCATCTGCCTTCAAATGGGGGTGAACACATGTAAATAACTAGTGAATATAAGACAGAAGAGCAGAATAGTTCATCTCAGAGGACAAGGCAGTAATTGAACACAGCTTTTGGAAGAAAATGGTACCTTATCTGGTACCTAAAGGAAGATGGGACTCAGAGATGAGGAGGAAGAGAATTCCAGTCTTGCAGGACAGTTAGGGAAAATGCTCAGCATCAAGAAATGTAGTGCCTAGAATGGCAAGGAGACCAGTGTCCCTGGATCTCAGAGTATGTGGGAAGGTAGGGAAGAAGAATAAAATGTAAGAAGACTGAAAAGGTAGGAATGGGCCAGGTTATGAAGGATTTTAAAAAGCCAAGTGCATAGCTATTTTATGTAGTTTTATATAATCAATGCATCAGTGCACCAAAAAAACCCAAAACAAAACAAAACAAAAGCACTCCAGAAACTGAGGGAGATTATTAACAATGTCTTTTTCAACTTTAACATTTATTAATCACCTACTATAGGTTAACTGAGTACTACTCTCGTCAACCAAGGTAAGGAGGAAAGTCTGCTAGAAGGAAAGGAGTTACATAAGAATGTATCTAAGTGCATTACTAGCCAGTATTAAATGAAAATATCCAATTAAGGGTTATTATTCATAGTATATATGTGTTTATGAAGTGATTTGCCCAAGGTCATACAGCTAAGTAAGTATTAAGTGTGCCAGTTCAGATTTGAACTCAGGTCCTCCTGACTCCAGGGCCATTGATCTATCACCTTATTTCTATGAAGATTTAAAAATAAGAGTCACTTAAATTGAACAATTGCTCAGATTACTATATATGCCAAGAAAAGGACAATCATATGCCCTTGAAGTGAGAGGAGAGGAATAAGTCTACTCTGCCCAGTGACCTAGCATCACAGGAATTTTCCCAGATTGCTTTGTGGAGAAAAAAAAAATTTATATTTAACCTACTAAAACACATTTCTACTGTTTTAATTTTGGGAATACTGCAACTACATGTTCATTCCCCTAGTAACAAAGCAAGCAGAAAGAAATCTAATGAGTAAAATTCCTATCTCTGTTTGCCACTGGAGTTCCATTTTAATCACAGCCATCTGGAAGGTGTTCCATGTTATTTTCCAGAGATGAACCACAAAAGATGCATGAATACAATACTAAGTGTGGATAAAATTACACAAGAATACAACAAATAAAGAGGAGCTCTTTGCTTTTAAGGTCATTTTGATGCACCTAATATGTTCTTTTCTTTTCTTTTCTTTCCTTTAAAGGAAAAAACCAAAGGTTAATTGTTATAAATCTAAACCAATGGAACCAATTCAGGGCAGGAAGCCATGTCAATATTAAGTGCCACTATCCCTGGAGCAGCTGAGAATGCTGACCAAGAACCATTTGCTAGAAAAGCTAATGATCTGCTACAATAAAAACTCAGCATTATTGGGACTGTTCTATATGGATGCTTTTTATTTACTGCAAGCTAGCATCAGCCAATTAATTTTTTCTGAGTAATTTCTTTAGCCCCCCATAAAAGTCTCACTCTGGTACCTCATTTGGCATGGAGGTAACACTGAATTCTTAAAACAGAAGTTCTACATGGCTCAGCCAAGCTGGAAAGGTTTCACCCACTGGGCTGAATGAAAGGCTATGTGTCTGTTGTTGGTAAAGAGGGAGGATTTAATCACCAGAAGTTTGGCCACAAAGTGATTATTTTCCCATGATGAAATATGAAAATATGAAAATTCCAAAGGGTCATCAGACCTGTACTGCCCCTTTTTCTGTAATTATGGAAAAAAAGATTTGCAGAAAAAGGAAAGAAAATGTTGAGTCACCCTTCTTAAAATATCTAGAAATATTATTTTATCTGTCATTAGTCAGTATTAAATTTTTGTCCAGGGACCCACAATTTCCTTAAATGAGAGAAATAAACTATATATAGATTGACAGTTTTATCAAAAATGAAAATTCTTCTAGTCATATCTTCTTATAAAGAAGTTACTAATAAGGGAAAGAAAATGCTATAGGTTTTCTTTGAGAGGTGAATAGAATTGGTGGGAAATGTTTCACCTTGCACACTTGGATAGTCGAAGTGCTACAGGAGATAGAGCACTATACCTGGAGTCAGGAAGACCTAGGTTCAAATCTAATTTTAAACACTTACTAATCATGGGACCCTTAGGTCACTTCATCTTTGTTTGCCTCAGTTTCCTCAACTGTAAAATGAGGATAACAACAGCACCTCCCTTGCAGGCTTGTTTTGTGAATCAAGCAAGATGATGTTTGTAAAGTTCTTAGTACAGTTTCAGACACATAGCAGGCACCTAATAAATATTTATTCCCTTTCCTTTCCACTACCCAGAAGCAAAACGAAACACTTCATGGTCTAATAGCTAATTGATCATCTTACCTTGCAACACTAAGAATAAGTATAAGTAAAAATACCAGCATTGACTATGCTTTATATTGCAAACATCACTGATAAAGATAAAGATATAGATAAATTATTTTAGAGACATCTAGGAGATCTGAATTCAAATTCTATCCAAGACTTGCTAACTGTGTGATCCTGGACAGGTTAATTAACTTTTCAGTCTGGTCTCTCATCACTAAATTGGAGATTATCATTATAATATTGTGAGCTGTTGTTGTGAGGATTAAATTATTTAACATATACAAAGGGCTTTGAAAACCCTAAATTGCCCAAAAAAGGTTATTGTTATTTTATGAAGTACTTAACAAGATAATCTAAATTAAGCCAACATGCAAGTAGGATCCTGAAACTGGGAGTTATTGCAGAACCATTCAAATTTCAGTCTACCACATCAGAAGTATCACTTAAAAAGATGAATTTGGAAGGAACAGATCAACCTAACCAAATACACAATGCAGGCAAAAGAAATCTATGCTGTATAAGCTACCTCTTAAAACTACTTAAGGATTGATTTCTAGGCTCTCTCTAAAAAGAGAATAGAAAAAGGTCATAAAGCCCTAGACTTGGAATGCATAGACTTGGGTTTTGACAGTAACATCCAACATTTATTTGTGCATAGATAGATTACAATCTCTCAGATTTCTGAATTGCTCAAAGGTTATAATACTTGTGCTACAACTTCTCAGTACTTTGCCAACCTTAAAGCACCATACAAATATGTTATGATAGATAGCCTTGATGAATAGTCAAAAAGAAATAGGAAGATTTTTTTCTAATTGATTTTCTATAGTCAATCATATCTTTATGGTCAAATAATGAAGAGCTAGAGAGAACATAAGCCCTTCCCATAGTGTCTCCTGCTAACTGATTTTTTAAAGCACTGGACAAGTTAAAATAAGTTGTGAAGTAGTGGAGAAGTCCATTTAGCAAAGTGCTTCTTATGTATGATCCTCCAGATAGTGATATCAACTGAAGTGTAAAACAGGAAGACATAGTAACATCCAGGGTATTGAGAAGTGTTGCAGGGGATCCTTGTACAAAGTCCATCATAAGAAAGATCTTTATAAATTATAAGAATTTCCAAATTGCCCCATGGCCTAGAAAATAGCAATGTCTCCACCTTAAAACCCACAACAATGCAAAAGAAATTGTCTAATCAATCATATGAGAAAAACAACATGGATGAAAATATATATTGCCCTGTTTGTGACATGAAGATGAATGGGCAGCCTCCTGTTCTGTCTTTCAATATGTTTATAAATATACATACACACACACACACACACACACACACACACACACACACACACATTGGTTGGTTGTTTGTTGTCCTTCATTCTCAAAGTAGACCAATGACATCACTTTATTGGAGTCAAGCTGCAGTGTGTCCGACTGTGACTGATCAGATCAATACAAGCTTAGAAGATTCTACTACAGGTCAAGCAAAAATAGTCCACATGAACATTTGGAGTGGAGATGTCTGTAAATTTGTGCATTTCACATTTCTTTTGAACTAATGCAATTCTGCTACACACAGAACTGCTCATGGTGAGTGGTTCTCTGGGTCTTTGATAACACTCAACTAATTCCAAAGTTCTTCAGAGAGATCTTGAGTCCTTGTACCACTTCTTCTGATTTCCATGTGATCATGTACCTTGTATGAGTTCTCCAGAAAATTGGCCAGCCTGCCTGAGTTGGGAACTCTGCAGTAGCATTTGAATGCTTGGCAGTTTAGTTCAAGAAAGGACCTCAGGGTCCAAAACTTTATCCTGCTGATAATCTTCAGAATCTTCCTAAATCAATTCAAATGGAAGTGATTCAGTTTCCTGGCACAGAGCTGGTAAGCCATCCAAGTTTCACAGGCACACAACAATGAGATCAGACAATGGCTCTGTAGAATTTCAGTTTGGTGGATGGTCTAATACCACTTCTCTCCCATATTTTCTTTCAATGCTTCCCAAACATTGAACTAGCTCTGGCAATCCATGTATCAACTTCATTATCAATATGCACATCTCTGGAAAGTAAACTGTCAAAGTAAATGAACTTATTCACAGCATTCAATATTTCTCCATTGACTGTAATCAGTGGTTCCATCTGTAGATAATGTGGTGTTGATTGGTGGAGCATCTATCTTTTCTTGATGCAAATTGTGTGGTCAAAATTAGGACAAGCAGTAAAGAATTGATCCATACTTTGTGGCATCTCAACCCAGAGGCTGCAGTGGATGCATAATCATCTATGAACAGAGAATCATGCACCCAACTCTGCCTCCACTTCTGTCATGGCCTATAACCTTTTCAAGATAGATAATTTACCATCAGTGTGGTAGCTGACCTAAATATAAAACTGGATATGAATATCTTGAACAGGCACTACAGGGTGATGATGATCTGGGACCAAAATTGTTGAGAATGAAAAATTAGGTTGGATGGCATCTGGGAGAGTACACAGTATTTTCAATAAGTTCAAACTGCTCACTTTTACAAAAGTCAATCTCTTTAACTTTTGGAGCTGGAGCATGTTATGTTCAAAAAATAAATGGTTTTTGCAAGTTTTATTTGTTACTGAGTTGTTTTGGATTCATTTATAGGGTAGTTAGGAAGAAACTAACAAACTGCAACTATAATTGATCTCTTGTGAAATTCATATTTTGGCCCAAATTTGGCACAAAATATTCAGCACTGGAACAAAAGAAAAATTTTTTTCAACACCAAAAATTAACATTAGTATTCTACAATTGATATCATGTGACTGAAAATCATGGAACATTATAGTCCCCAAGGAATCTAAATAACAAACAATTCAAAAGCAATACAAAGACACATGGTGGTGTTAAGCACTTTGCCACATGATACCTGCAATGACTTATTTGGGAGATATGGTCTTAAAGACACTATCAATAACATGTAAGTCTAGAGAAGAAGTGAGTCAGTCATCATATAGGAATGATATGTAACAGATAGAGATTAAAAATACAAAAATAACCCCCAGATATAAAAATAGAAAAACCTTAAGTAAACACAGTGGGTGCTTTCTGGAGAATTTATAGAAAGACATTCCATTCCATTCAACAATCACTTAAGTGTCCACTATCCTGAGTCCTCGCTTTGCAAGTTCAAAAGTAACACAACAAAAGAATATATGTATGGATAATAGTATCAGTGCAGAAAATAGTTACACCAGTAAAATCACAGATCCATCAGAGTTATCAATTGCTTTGATCCAAATATTTGAACTATATAACACTCACATGGGCTATTTTAATATAGCATATCACTTACTTTAAGGCAAATTTGATCTTAGAAAATAACAATTATTAAGTCATTCTAGAGCTCAAGAAATATTCATTTACTAAATGCTTACTAAATACCAGACACTAAACCAGGCTCAGAATAAACAAATATTAAAAAAAAATCCCTTCTCTCAAGGTAATTACATTCTATTTGAAGAAACAACATGTACATATGGAAGCAAATATAATAAATATAAGGTAGGAAAGAAACACTAGAAGTTGGGAAGATTAGGATAAGTTTCACCCAGAATATAGTACTTGAGATAGTTGTGCCTTTAAGGAAGAGAAGAATTCCAAGAAGTATTAGAGAAGGGTTAATGGTGTTTTTGTCCTTCCTTCTTGTAGAAAACCATGGCATCAGGGAGGTGATGTCATGATAAGCACATGAATTGGATTTGAGTGAGGGGGTGCTGTGCTAAGCCACCAGCCTCATTTTCTTCTCTGGATCATCTGGATGGCCAGTGCTCAGATATCAATCAGGGTTAGGTGACTTGGCCAATATCACACAGCTAGTAAGAGTCAAGTGTCTGAGGTCTGGATTTGAACTCCTGTTCTCCTAACTCCAAGGTCAGTGCTCTAGAAGGGTTAGATAGGGGGTGTAGTGGATAGAGCACTGGCCTTGGAATCAGAAGGATGGGAATTCGAATCTGGCCTCAGACACTTATTAGCTATGTGACCTTGGGCAAGTTAGCAAGTTACTTAACCCTGACCACCTTGCATCCTGGGCCATCTCCAGTCATCTTTATTCATATCTGGCCACTGGACCCAGATGGTTTTGGAAGAGAAAAATGAGGCTTGTGATTTAGCAAAACACTGCCCTCACTTAAATCAAAATCAGGTGCTTGCCATGGTATCACCTCACAAATATCATATAATTTTCACTTTAAAAGTACCCAAGAAAATGCTGCATTTCATCAAAACTGTTCATTAATTAGGAGATCATTGATAACTTTGGCAAGAGCAGTTCTGGTTAAGTGATGAGACTGGAAGTCAGACTGCAAAGGGTTGAGGAGTGAGTGAAGGAAGAAACAAAAGCAATTAATAGAGATGGCTCTTTCTGAGTCTGAGTCTGAGTCTGAATGAATATGAGAAGAGATCAGGGATGATGATTTGAGAAGCTTACAGGGTCTAATGAAGGTGTTTTGTTTTTTTTTTAAAGAAAAGGAAAATCTGGACACGCTTGAAAGCAATAGAGAAAAAAACAAAGAGCTTATGTTCTAAAAGATATATAGACAGAAATAGTGGCCAGTAAAGGGTGATTTGGTTTGAGAATATGCAGGGATTCAATGGAGTCATAGGGCAATTGATATTCCTTTTCCAGGAATAGTTCTATTGATTTGATTATTGATCTTTGAACTATAGGTCAAAAGGTGGACAGGAGGAAGAGTGGAAGAAAAATATAGCTGTAGGCAGGAAGACAGAAAGAGAGGACATGGCAGATCTTAGGCTACACATGATGAGTAGGCTGCATTCAGAAGCAAGAACTACTTCATTTTGGAGGCAGAGGTTAGAGCACAATAGAAGTCCTGAAAATGACCACAGGGCTATTGACTGGTCGAAGACACCTTGCATTAAAATAACATCTCTGGTCTTAAAGTTAGAAGACCTCAGTTCACATTCTGATTCTGTTATTTACTATAACCTGAACATGTTACTTAATCTTCCTTAGTTGCATATCTCTTATGGAACATAAAGGAATTAAATGGGATTTAGATACTTGCACTGTAGTTCACACAGTTTGCTTGACAAGAATGATTTAAAGTATTAAATAAATGTAAATCACTATCATCATCATCATCCTTCTCATTATGAAATTTGATCTCTATAGGGTTTTTACATTTTTATTTTATTTTAAATTTTAATTTGCTTCATATTTATCTTTTCTAAATCTATTCCCACCAACAAATTTTCTATAGAAGTTTGATAATGTCTTACAATCTCAAAATCTATTTTTTCATTTTTCCCTTGATCCTGTTCATTTCTATAAGCAGCATGTCACTTCTCCTGATGCTGCCCCCCACATACATTTACCTACCTCATTATCATTCTCCAAATTATAATCATCCATTCTTCCTTTTTGCCACTTGTTCATAACTCTCTATAAACTTAACTTTTTTTTCTTCATAATTTTGGCTGGTAAGTTAAAATAATTTTTTCTAGGGTGAATTCAAAGATTAAACTTGATGAAAATAATAGTAGCTCACATTTAAAGAGAGAGTTAACATTTACCAGATTCTCTACATTATATTCATGACAGTATAAGGTTTCAAAGTGTATTTACTTACATTCAACTAGTCATAGGTTCAGAGCTGAAAGAAACCTTGGGGGTAATTTACTCCAACTTCTTTATTTTACAGATGAAGAACAAAGTCCCAGATGAGGTAAGTGACTTGTCCCAAGTGCCAGGGCTGGAATTTAAATCCACACCCCTCTAATTCCACATGAGTAATCTTCCTATTGTACCACCCTCTCCTGCCTCCATTGATTCATCTGATTCTCACACAATCCTGTAAATTACTCTGAGCAGATATTATTATCTCCATTATATAAACAAAATCCCCTTATCCTCTTATAAATGTGGCATTCTCATATATGTTAGCATCATATCATGACTTGAAATCTCATGATAGATGCGAACATTTCTTCATTTCTTCTCCTGTTTTTCCCTCTTAAGAAACCATTCTATCACTAATACTGTCAGAAGTCCTTAATAAACTCTCTCTTCTCAAAGTATAATAAAAATATATATAATTTTCAAGATAAATATTGTTGATATATTTTGTTTTTACATTGTCTAGATTTTCCCCTTTGTGCTTCTTCTTCCTCCTGTGCCAGAGATTCATCTCTTATAAAAAAAAAAATTTAGGGGCAGCTAGATGGCGCAGTGGATAGAGCACGGGCCCTGGAGTCAGGAGTACCTGAGTTCAAATCTGACCTGACACTTAATAATTACCTAGCTGTGTGGCCTTAGGCAAGCCACTTAACCCCATTGCCTTGCAAAAAAACTAAAAAAAAAAAAAAAAATTTACAACTAACATTTTTGTAGTGTTTGACAGTTTTCAAGGGCTTCTAACAGGTAACTCCTTGATGATTTTCACAATCCAATAAACAAATGATTGTTAAGTACCCACTAAGTGCTAGATGCTAAGAATGCAAAGTCAAAACCAAAAAGAATCTTCCCTTTACAACAATATTGTTTAATTGTATTGCAAAGAGGACTACCATTGCAGTAAATTGAAAAGAAGCTAGATATAGTGGGAATCTGGAATCCGGGAACCTATGTTCAAGTTATTTGACCTCTCTGGGGCTTACTTTCTTCTATTAAAAAATTCAGGGATTAGATTAGACAGCCTCTAAGGTCCTTTCCAGCTGTAAATTCATGATTTTATGAACTCATAGAGACCTGCAAAATATTTTCCCCTGCCTTTAAACAGAACAGGATTCTGATGACAAGGAAACTGAGGTTCTGAGGAATAAAATTACTTAGCCATGGTTAGCCAAATACAGAGAGATTTCATGCCTTCTGTTCCTGAGAGAAGAGGTTGGATAATTTTTAATTTTTATATTCCAGCACCTAGTCAAGTACCTTGTTCGTTGAAGGTATTAATAGGAAAGGGCTGTATTGGATAACCTTGGAGGTCTTTTGCAAATCTAGGATTCTATCATTTGAAGCAGCAGACTTAGGACTAAAAACAAGTTTTCTGGCTAGTCTGTATTCTCCATTTTTCACTGGGCTGGACATTTCACATTTCACCCATACAGCATTGAAAAGAGCAGGCAGAGGCCTTCTTAAGTAAGCAATTGTCAAGAGAATTAGTGAGGTCTTCCAAGAGCAATGTCCCTCTTTCACAACTGGGTTGTGCTACTCATTTCCTAGGCAGAGGTACATTCTGTTAACTCAGAATTCTGCTTTGCTCTATAAAATATAAAGATTAGGGGCATGAGAGATTGGAGGGAGAAGAAGAAAGAGTCCTGGATGATTTAAGTTAGAATAGTAGAATATTCTGATGAAATACAGTTGATTTGCTTTCAAGCAGAATGAACTAATAAGTAAGTTGGCACAAATAAGAAAAATAAGTGAGCTTCTTAAAAAAAATAAATCTTGAAGTGCTATATTAATATGAGCAATCATCATAGTTTCCCCAGAAGGCCAACATTTCATAATATTATGCCATAAATATAAAAGTCCTTTAACAGCAAGAATTTGTTGGACTCATTAGCAAAAAGTCCCTTTGACTTATGGAGGCAATACAAAGATAGGGACCAGAATGCCGCTATTTCATTGGCATGAAAAAAAAAACTCCAAGGTAAAGAAATTTCCTTTATCATTTCTCTGAAAGATATGACTTCAGAGAGTTACCAAGGGCACTGAGGGATTAAGTGTCTTGCTCAGGGCCACAAAGCCAGTATCTATCAGAAGCATAACCTGACTCAAAGGACAGCACTCTCCATTCATTATGCCATAGGGATTTCTCTGGGGGAGGCAATATAATGGAGTTAAAAGAGTATGATCGAGATACAAATTTTTCAACGTTGTTTGTCTATGAATATTTCTTAAAAGGTTTTGGTTTTCTTCCTTTTTCAGCGACGATTGGGGAAGGGTGAAAGGGTGAGAGTAGATTTTCTTTTTTTTCTTTTTTAAAAATTTTCTTTAATTTATTTACATATTACTAAAATATTCTTGTGTAAGAGTAAACATAATACCCCCTCCCCCACAAAAATATAAAACCTCATGAGAAATAAAGTGAAAGAAAGAGAAAAAAAAATGTGTTTCGGTCTGTGTTCTGCTACCATCAGCTCTGTCTCGAGTGGATCACACTCTTTATCATAAGTCCATCAGAGAAGTTACTTCCACATTTTTCCACAGTTGCTGTTGCTGATTGTAATTCTCTCCATCCACTCCTCTCCACTACCATCTATTATATTTTTTCTCTTCTTTCAGAGATTTTCTTGAATTTAGCATTCCAATTTAACTTCTTAAAATTAAATAAAAAATTTTAAACTATGAAAATTAAAATTATAGAAGTAGAAAAGGAAAACAGTGTTTAGTAGTCTCGGAACCTG
Organism: Macrotis lagotis; assembly: GCF_037893015.1. NCBI lineage: Eukaryota > Metazoa > Chordata > Mammalia > Peramelemorphia > Peramelidae > Macrotis > Macrotis lagotis. The sequence continues at coordinate 146,270,069 of NC_133658.1, read as the reverse complement.
GGCTATAATTAAGTTATTACACTGACTCACTGTATGACTTTGAGAACACCAATTCACCATTCTGGTCTCAGTTTCCTTATTTGTACAAGAAGGATAATAATACCCATCTCGAGTACTTCACAGAACTGATGTGAGCACTAAAAGAAATAATATAACCTGTCATGAGTGCCAGGTCATAGAATCATAGATTTAGAAACTAAGAGAGCCTTAAAATTCACTTCATTCAATGTCATTTCACAGTTTAGGAAACTGAGGCCCAGAGAGGTGAATATCATTATTGTTATTATTATCACTATTATTATCATTGTTATTATTATTATTATAGTCAGCTTAATGAGAGCTCACCACAATGGCAGCCATAATGACAAATGAGTTTTTCTGATTACTGTTAGTGAATTTAATTCTAAATACAATAAATTTTAGCAAAAGCCCACAAGGCTTAATTACTCTTCAGTAATGGTATGACTCAGTAAACATCAAGAATAATATTTGCAAAGACTGCAGTCATCTAATTACATCTCCACAACATCCTCCATAAACAGAGTTTGTTTCTTATTTTATTTGCATTCTTAGAAAAGTTTAATATACTAAAACTCAGATTCTAATAACTACAGGGTTAGAGGGAACTTCAAGGCTCAATCATCTAAACATAGCTGAGAAAAAAAATACCATTTACAAAAGTAACAAAGTTTCAATTTTTAAGAAAATCCAAAACAAGGATCACCCTAGTCTCATTTTGGGGGGGATTCTAACTCTTGGAAAGTACCTCCTTCCATGATACCAAAATCTGTTTTCCTTTACCTCTTCCATCTATTGCTTCAGGTTCTACCTCCTGACCTCAAAATAAAACAAATCTCTCTTCCACATAATAACACTTCTATTTCAAGTCAGATATCAGGTGCCTTTGAAATCTTCCCCTCTCTAGTTACAATATCCCTCATTCCTTCAAATCAACAATGTAGAGTATAATTTTAAGTTCCCTCCTTTCTAAATGTCTCACCAATCCTGTCTTCATGCTGCTAATTTTTTGGTACAAATGTAGAATTTTACATTTCTGATCACTACATTTCATCTCCTTAGAGCCTTTGATGATTTTTTTTGGATCCAACTTCTGTCATCTAGTGATTCAGATATCCCTACCAGCTTCCTACTACTCCATATTTAATAATTTGGTTCAAGACAACAAACATTTATTAATCAACTAATCTGTTTCAGGCACTATTAGTACATCAAAATCTAAATAGTTCCTTCCTTCAGAAAGTTTAGATTGTATTGAGAAAAATTGCATGTATGAAGTAATAAAACATCTAAATTCTTGGTGGAAGGGAAGATGATCTTAGCAACTGGAGCATCAGGGTTGACTTACTGTAAGGGGTGGCACTCAAGTTGAGCTTTGAAGCAAACTACAGGTATAGATGAGGAGGGAACAAACTCAAGGAATGGAGGACAGTCAATGCAAAGTTACTGAAATTGGAAGAAAGATTATATGGGAACAGCAAGAAAACCAGTTTTGCTGGACCACTGGGTACATGAAGAGAAAGAATATATAATAAGATTGGAAAGATAGACTGGAGCCAGGTTATGAAGAGTGTTAGACAAACAGAAAAATTTGTCTTTTATCCTAAGGGCAACAGGAAACCAATGGAGTCTCTTGAGAAGGGAGGAGATTTGTTCAGACCTGTGCTTTAGGAGTATCAATTTGGCAGCTGTGTGGAAGATGAGAGAGGGAAGAGAATTAAGGTAAGGAGGACAATTATGAGACTATTGCAAAAGTCTGGGTGAGAAATAATGAGGTCCTGAAATAGGGTGATGGTCATAAGAGTGTAGAGAAGGGACTGGATGAGAGAAAATGTAGAAGCAATAGCAACAAGACTTGGCTGTGAAAGACAAGTGGGAGTGAGAAAAGTAGAGAATGATTTTGCAGTTGTGGTAGTACCCTCAACTGAAACAGAGAAGTGGAATGTTATGAAACAATTTAGAGTGAAGAATGTTTTGGGAAAATAGTTCTGTTTGGGACAGGTTGAATTTGAGAGGCCTGTTGGATGTCTAGTTGGTAGTCTTTAATAAGCAGATAATGAAGAGCTGTACATTCAAGAGAGAGAGATGGACTAGACAGTTACAGATCTGTGAGTCATCTGTATGGAGATTATAAAAGAACTCAGGGGGATTGATGGAATTACCTAGGAGAGAATAAGAAGGATAAAGAAGAAGGTTCAGAAGGGAGCAATAGTCATGCCTACAGTCAAGTTATTGATGAAAGTGTTGAATAGAACAGAGACAAGGACAGAGCTTTATAACATTCTATTAGAGTTCTTTCAAACTGATGTCCCCCACCTTTAAACTATCCTGTAAATGACCTAGCATAATTATTAGTCCTATTTTCCAGTGAGATATGAACACACTTTTTCATAGTCACATAGGCAGTAATGGGTCTTACTCCTGAACCTATACTGGTTGCCAAGCCAAAATTCAGCAACCTTTCATAGTACAATACAATTTGTATACCACTAAATATAGAATCCATAATTACTATAGAGATTAATGATCTCAATAGTGGTAACAGAAATTTTCTAGGGAAAGGGAATTCAAAGTAAAATGAAAGGCAGACCTCAGTCTTGGATAATTTTTTTTAATCACCTACACCCAAACAACACTGAGTGAAACAAAATGGAATTGGCCTTGTTTTTAGCAAACCACTCTCACTCTTCATTTGTTGATTCCTAAAACCCTCCCCTGAACTGGTTCAGACTCTTAACTTTTCATTCAACTTCCTCTCTGGTAATAGTTATTATTATCCCTGACCCATTCAACTCCCTAACTCTCAACTCTGGCAATCAAATTTGATTTCCACTTCAGACACGGCCTGTATCTGGTCCTTTCAACTCTAAGATTTACATTCCTGCTTATTTGCTACCATTGTGAATTATGTCCCATGACCTACAAAAGAATGTCCTGAATGATAGCACTCTCCCACACCCTAAGTGTGGGGAAGGTTATATATAGTCAGGACCATGGACCACATCTGGCTATAATCACAGTCAAATTCAAGTATATTACCATTTGTTGAATAGAATTGTCTGTCAGAATTGTCCCATGTGAGAATCATCACCCTGATAGAAGCCCCATCTTTGACACATACCCTGTCTGCTATCCTGGTCAAGTTACTTCTCAGTGTCCCTAAGAAACTCTCCAAAAACATCTTTGTCAGGGGTGTTGAGCTGCATACAAAGAGGTCCATCCTTTAGTTTCCTCCATTGATGAGATCAGAGGTCCAGTTCCCTCAGCCCCTCTAAACAATAACCATGTGGTAATTTTAGTAGCAAAATCTAACATTGATCTAGTACTTCTTATCAAATGAGATACTTCAAAGTGTTAGGTACAACACCTCATACATAGTAAGCATTATTTAAATTATTATTATTATTATTATTACTATTATCATCATTCTTAACTGACCAAACATCTCACATCATCTCATTCAATCCTGATGACACCTCTGTGAGATGCTAGTAAACAGTAAGACAGAGCATCAAATTCATATCTTTTGGTCTCCCTCAAATTCATATCTAATGTTTCTTCTAATATACTGCACTGCTTTACCAAATTATTATAGAAATGCAAATGTTAGAAGTTAGTCAGTAAACATTTATGGAGTGCCATATGGTAGTTCTATGGTAAATGATGAGGATAGAAAGAAAAGCAAAAGACTACTCCAGTTCTCAAAAAGCCCAAAGTTGAAAGGCTCTGCTCCTGGGGTTGGAGGGGCGGCCTGCCAGAGGGGTGGCCCACAAGAGTGAAAGAACTTCAGCCTCCCAGAGGCAGCCCCAGGGCACTGGGAGCCACGGCTCACAGCAGCGGGGGAGTTTCCTGAGCTACACACCTTGGGAGCACCAAGCACAAATTGGGGAAACAGCAGGGGGACCTCTGCCAGAGCAAGCATGTGAAGCCCAGCCTTTAGGGCACACAGCAGCTTGGCCACCTCAGCCCAGATCAAAGAAGCAGGTGGAGCCAGTAAGCAAGAGCCCCCATTGAACCTAGGGAGGGGAGTGAAGAGAGAGAGAGACTGCAGAGCTCTGCCCCTGGAACAGGACTCTGGGGCTCTGACCACATTCAGATCCTGATCGAAGTCTAGGCCCCTCCATAGAACAACAGGGGCCCTGCCACCTCAGCCCCATGGCAGAGGGGGGTGCATATGGTAATTCACAGACCAGGAGGGAGGACAGAGCCTCTCACACTGAGACCTTTGTGGGAGTGTCCCAAAAGCTCAGGAAGCACCCCAAAAACAAGCACAGACTGGGAAAATGAGCAAGCAGAGAAATAAGAGGAACACCATTGAGAAATACATTATCTATGATCCCAAGAAGGATCAATATACTCAGTCTGAAGATGAGGAAACACAAGCTCCTGCATCTAAAGACTCCAAGGAAAAACAGAAACTGGGATCAGGCTATGACAGAGCTCAAAAAAGACTTTGAAAATCAAATGAGGGAGTTAGAAGAAAAACTGGGAAAAGAAATGAGAAAGATGCAGGAAAAACATGAAAATGAAGTCAAGCAGCCTAGTCAAGGAAATCCAAAAAAATGCTGAAGAAAATAGCATGCTAAAAACCAGCTTAGGTCAAATGGATAAAACAATTCAAAAAGTTATTGAGGAGAAGAATACTTTAAAAAGAAGAATTGTCCAGATAGAAAAAGAGATAAGAAAACTCTCTGAGGAAAACAAATCCTTCAGACAAAGAATAGAACTCAGGGACATTGATGAATTTACGAGCAATCAGGACTCAATACTTCAAAACCAAAAGAATGAAAAATTAGAAGAAAATGTGAAACATCTCATTGAAAAAACAACTGATATGGAAAACAGATTTAGGAAAGATAATTTAAAATTTATGGGAATACCTGAAAGTCATGATCAGGAAAAGAGCCTTACCATCATTTTCAAAGAATTACTATAGGAAAATTGCCCTGATATCCTAGAAGCAGAGGGCAAAATAGAAATGGAGGGAATCCACCGATCCCCCCCCCGAGAAAGAGATCCCAAAAAACCAATTCCAGAACTCCCAAGTTAAAGAGAAAATATTACAAGCAGCCAGAAGTTCAAATATCGTGGAGCTGCAGTCAGGATCACACAGGACTTAGCAGCAACTACATTGGAAGCTCATAGGGCTTGGAATATAATATACCAGAAAGCAAAAGAACTTGGAATGCAACCGAGAATCAACTACCCAGCAAAAATGAATGTCTTCTTCCAGGGAAAAAGTTGGATTTTCAATGAACCAGGGGAATTTCAAATGTTCCTGTTGGAATGGCCAGAGCTGAACAGAAGGTTAATCTTCAGATACAGGACTCAGGTGAAGCATAGAGATTGGAGGAGAGGGGGAAAATATGAGGGACTTAATGATGATGAACTGCATCTATTCCTGCATAGAAAAATGACACTGATAATACTCATATGAACCTTCTCAGTTAATAGAGCAGGTAGAAGGAGCTTTTATAGATGAAGCACAGAAGAAAGCTGAATTTGAAGATAAAATATGGTGTAAAAATGGAGTCAATAGAAAAAAGGGAAATTTAATGGGAGAAAGAAAAAGGAGAGGGGGAACAGGCCAAGATATTTCATATAATAATATTTTTCTTTATTACAATGAGCTATTGCAATTATATGGAAGGGGGGAAGGCAAGGGGAATGAGGGAACCTTTGCTCTCATCAGAGGTGGCTAGGAGAGGAAACAGCATATATACTCAATGGGGTATAGAAATCTGGAGTAAGAAGGAGAGGGGGAGGGACAGGGGGAAAGGGTGGGGATGTGAAGGAAGGAGGAGATGATGGACCATGGGGGGAGAGTGGTCAGATATAACATATTTTCTTTTTTACTTCTTGCAAGGGCCTGGGATTGGATGGCCTATCTGGGACCATAGGGCCAGGTGGATGCTGAGCCTAAGGGGTGGTAGGGGAGCTCGGGGCCTCTTGGCCCCAGGACCAGGAAATCTGTCTGCTGTGCTACTCAGCTACCCTGCAGCAGAGTCAGAGTGAAAGGAGAGAGAAAAATATAGTACATGGTAGTGGAGAAATATGAAAGGAGGGAGTTGCAATCAGCAATGGCAACAGTGGAAAAATATGGAAGTAACTTTTGCAATGGACTTATCATAAAAAATGTGATCCACCTGCGACAGAGTTGTTGGTGTTGGAACAAAGACTGAAGCACATTTATTATTATTATTATTATTATTATTATTATTATTATTATTATTATTATCATCATTATTATCATTATTATTATTATCATTATTTGGGGGGTGCAGGGCAAATGGGGCTGGGTGGTGTGCCTGGGGACGCATAGCAGGGTGAACAATGGGTGTCTGAGGCCAGATTTGGACCCAGGTGCTCCTGGATCAAGGGCCAATGTTCTGTCTGCCACCCAGCCACCCCTACTATTATTACTATTTTATTTTATTTTGGGTCTTTTTTTCTTTTTTTTTTTTTTTTTTTTGGTTTGTGCAGGGCAGTGGGGTCGGGGTGGCTTGCATGTCACACGGCTGGGTGATTGTTGGGTGTATGGGGCCGGATATGAGCTCAGGTGCTCCTGGCTCCAGGGCTGGTGCTCTGTCCATTGCGTCACCTGGCCATACCTACAATCACTATTATTTTTTTAATTTTAATTTTTTTCTCTCCCCTGTACTTTATTGCTCAAGTGAGTCTATATTTTTTGGGGGAGGGGGTATTTTGTTTACTCTTAAACAAGAATATTTTATTAATGTATAAAAAACATTATTTGTACAAAATGAGAATAAATATTAAATATTTTTTAAAAAGCCCACAGTCTAATGGGGACAACAATGTCACAAAGAGCTGTATGCAAACAAGTTATATACCATATAAACTGGAAATAGCCATACTAAATATCACTGCCCACAGAGGCAATCCTGCTTTATATTCTGAGGGCCTTGTAATATCACTTAAAGAATCAGAGGTTTCAGAATCTGTATGGGGTGGTTCATTCATTCATTTATCCAATAAACATTTACCACTTAGCCAAGGCACTGGCTTATTAGGTGTTTGATCAATGTTCAGTACTGGAAAAGAAGAAGAATTATGGCAGTTGTAATTCAATCCCTTCATTTAACAGAATAGGATGGTCACACAAGTAGAAATTTGAATCCATGTCCTCTTGTACCAAATCCAATGTTCTTGCCACTATAGCAAAAACTACCTCTCATGAGTTAGCAGTTCTAAAGGTTTTCTCTAGTCACGGACTAAAATCTATGGATTAAATAAGTCTTGACTAACAAGATGTTGCCAGAATGATAACTAGCATGTTATCAAAGCTGCCTTGCAAATCAGATCTGGCATAGAAGACATGATCAAAGACCTATAAAAAAAAGCAAACCAATGTTACAAGAATGAAACACTACATTTAGAAAGTGTAAATGGTACACTGCTACCCCAAGATACTAAAGGAAAGCCTTCAGCACACTGGCCTTCAGCAAATTCAAATCTATGGGAGATTTCTGAGGAGTCATACATTAATTACACAGGAGAAGACTGAGAGATACCTAAATATCAAAGTAAATAACTATCCCAAAGAAAGACTAGAGATCCTTGAAGAAAAAATGAATAAGACAGACAGATATAAAATCCTACCTAACACAAATCCTCCCTTTCACAAAGCCAAGTGTCTCCTTCACTAGGTGACCAGTCCACAAATGAAATTTTTCAAGAATTGTTTTTCTCTTCCTTAAGTTTTGAGTAAAGCTAAATAAAATTTTGCAAACCCAAAGATCATAGATAAAGTTTCATGAAACTTGCAAATATGAGGTCAAATAGCATCTACACACACACACACACACACAACTGAAACTCTGCCATGTTAATGACAAAAGGAAGAAAGCACAACAGAGAAGAGATGAGCAGAAAAATTCCAAACTCTAAAATATGTAATTTCATCAAATCTGGAAATGTAACATGTACCCAGGGATCACTTGGACAAATCCTATTCTAGATCTGTTGAGGAACTGTTAGAATCTGCCAAGAGCAAAAGGTTGACAGCCTTCAGCTGCTTTTCCCTTTGCTCACTCAGGTTGCTCTCAGACCTGCAGTCTATATAGGCTGGTCATGTTTACTGAGGGTGGGATTACTTCCTGTACTAAACAGGAAGTTGATATACAAAGAATACACAGGATAAACAGAGAATGATATTTTGCTATATCTCCCTCACAGTGAAAAATACCTTTGGTGGGAATACATCTCCCTGTTTTATGTATTTCGTGGTATTTGTTAATAGAGGGTCATTGGATAGAACAGTATTATCATAAGAGAACAAAACAAATACATATTCATCAAAATAATCATGAACTTCTAATAACCATGAACCATATACAAACACACATGTATTTTAAAACTCCATTTAATTAAGTACACTGAGAATTGATTTACAAAATATTCTGGTTGTAGGGATGGGGAACATTTTTCCTACTAAGGGTTCATTTGGATCTTTAAAACATGATCTGTGGGCTCTATTTGGTCAAACATTAAATTAATTCACCCCTAAAAATTTATTGAATTTCAAGTCTTGCCTGCGGTTCCCTTGACAACACCAAATGGAGAGGATGAGATGTTCCCTGCCCTTGGGAGATAAATGGCAGATCATAGCCAAGTAATCTTTCAATTAAGGTACTAATTTGAGATGAGCAGTATAAGTGTGATTAAAAGATCTAATATTCATTGTGCAAAATTTTAGGTTAAGAAGAAACTGAAGATTGCATTGAAAATTTGGTCAAGCCTCATTATTTAAAATTAGGTTGGTATTCTCACAGAACAGCAATAAATGAAAGATGATGCTTATATAGAGCTTTATTTTTTTTTTTTGGACAGATGTAGTAGGACTTGTGATTTCGCATCAATGTAAGGAACTACCTCTTCCAAAGCAGGTCAACAAATGTGCATTTTATAGTCTTAGAAAGTTCCCAAGGGCACTGAAATGAAAGGTTAAGTGCCCTAGCCCAGGGTCATATAGAATATATATGAGACTGAAATTCAAATCTTCCTGTGAAACTGTCTCTCTATTCACCACACCAAGATTCTTCTCATATATTATTGAATTTAAACTTCACAGTGATCCCGAGTTGCAGAGAATCTGGTGATTATTTCACCCCCATTTATAGATAGAGGAAATGAACCTCAAAAAAAAAGGTAAATGACTCATTTGTGGATTTTTCTCCACAATATAGAAAGATGTGTTAACATTTGGAGAATTAAACTACTCTGCAACTAAAAACCAAAATTTACCAGTTCACCCAGCCTTGTCTTGCCCCTATGATACATGAAAGTAGTAAGGTGAATGACATCGGTGGGCATTCTCTGCATTCTCCCCACACACATAAGGTATCATCTGTCCTAGACATTAGGGATTGTTACATAACCAGTTACACTATAGTATTTTAAATATTTACAGGAAAAATGTTCTGTGTTTCCAAAAACATGTTTCTTCTAACTTAAATTTATGTTGTAGAGTCAAAAAGAAATAATTCTCCTTGTTTACTTTCATTTCACTCTAAAATCAACAGTGAGGTGAATAGATCAATTAGTGACATCACTTATGTGGAAGGTCTTCCACAAGTCAATTTCAATAAAAATAAATGGGTGCTTTACTGCTGCTTTTAAGAGGGGGAGAATGTTCAGACTCTCAGTCTCTTTAGAATCATGATTTAAAGACAATATCCCACTTTAGTTCCTTCATATTAAGAGTAGCTGCAACTCTACTCATTTCATATTTCAAAAAAAGTCAAGGCTAGTGATCAAATCTCAAAGTGACCACTCCCAGGTGATGCTGGGAGAACATGAAATAAAAGGTTATAGAATGGCAGGGTATATGAAAAGAATGCTAAATTTAGAGACAGAAAAACCTGAGTTTGAAGTCAGCTTTTGCTACTGCATATCTCTAGACCTCACTGTCTTCATCTGCAAAATGAGCAATTTAGTCCAGATTATATCTAAAAATCCCCTCTAATCCTAAAAGCTTTGATTCCTCAGGGTCTTGAGCCTTCTTCCCTTGGAACATCCATCCTTCTGCCATGCTGGCCCCCTTTATTCCCAAAAGTATTTTTCTGGCTATATTAGTGCTCATTCTATGCTAGATGACATAGTGAATAGAGTGGCTATCCTGGAGTCAAGAAGACTTGTTTCCTGAGTTTAAATTTGGCCTCAGAAAATCACTAGCTATGTGTTTCTGGGCAAATCACTTAACCCTGTTTGTCTCAGTTTCTCCATCTATAAAATGAGTTAGAGAAAGAACTGGCAAACCACTCCAGGATCTTTACCAAGAAAACCCCAAATGGGGTCACAAAGAGCCAGACACAACTGAAAAACAATCCAACAACTATGAACTACGTGAGCCAGGAAGAAGTTTACTATCCCATTCTGTATAAGGTATACATACAAGAAAGGCAGATCATACCACAATAAGTCTTTTATTCCTTAGGAGTAGTCACTCCTTGGCTACAATGATATATCCTTCATCTGAAGTCCAAAATAGGACTGCTCAAATATGTTAGTATCTGTGGATCCTCATCCTTGTTTCACAGCTGCGTTTTCAGAAAATATGAATTAATTCTCTTTGAAAAAAAAGTTTCTTATCTATTGAAAAGTTCCAGAGGTTGGGAGTTTCTTATCCTTCATCTGCTACATTATATCATATGCTTCCATTTTCCAACCTCTCAGTCTTAGCTTTTAATTCCCTTTTGCCTCAAATGTTTTGTTTCTAGTTTACTTCTTAGATTACTACTTCTAACTGTCTTAAGAACTCTTCACCCTCACCTTCTCAAGCAAGATGTCAGTGCCCATTGAATGCAAGCAGGGTTGAGTGTTGCCACTGACAGGTGAGCACAAGCCCTATGAATTGCTCATCCAACTTCTTATGAAAGTTGGAGTTAAGATTCCCAAGAGAATTTATAATCTTTCATGGCACTCACATCAGAATGTCAAAACAGACTACTTGGTTGTTCTGCCTTCAAGTCCAATACATTTGAACCAGACCATCTATTCCTTTCTCTTTCTCTACAATAAAGTTCTAACATGTGATATGTGAAACAAGTACTAATTTATTAAGCAACAAAAACAATTAGCAAACCCAAATTCCACTGACAATTATGCATGAATAGCAATAACAGTTTCACTGTCTCTGGTTGTTGCCACAACCTATTAACTGAGTCCTTAATCATGAGACTTTGCAAATACACATGAAGAGGTGTTACCCTCATAAAAACATTAACTGTCAAGTATTCCATATAACTTGAAAAGTGAAAAGGGCCTGACAGGCCATCTAGCTCCAATTTTCTCTTTGAGTCTGTAATTCAAGTGTGGATTGTTTTCTGATAATTTATTCCATTAACTATAGTGGGTCACCCCAGTGACCAAAGTCAATAGTATGGAGCTAAGCATGCTATCTGCAACAGAAGAAAGTTAACTGGCCCAGCTTGTCAGAAGAATGACATTATAGAAATACAAAGATGATGAGCTAGCACACAGCTCAGAATAATAATGGTACCAGAACATATGGGGCCTCCAGCAATTTTGAATTTCAACCCTCCTAGAGTTAATTAACAGTGACCAAGAATGGAAGGTTCAGTCTGACCCTTTACCAGTAATGAAAAAAGCAAAAGTGCCCATCCTGCTGACAGTGGGTCAATAATGGCATCACTGAATATGAGAAAGCCAACCCAAAGAGGACAGATGCTCTGTAAAAAAAAGGAGCTTTAGAAAGAGATGTCTATTATCTATTAATGAGTGATAGAAGGAAAGAAGTTTAGGACTCTCCACAGAAAAGTATACTACTGCTGAAAGAAAAAGAAAAAAAATTTTATAAATGTCATGTCTGGCAAAACTGACACAATTAGTTATCTTCTGATAGGCTATATGGGGGAGGGAGATGTTTTGTTTTTCCTGTCATGTTCCCTCAGTTTCTTTGCTTGAAAGAGTTTCTAAGATGTCATGGTTCTATGATGCACAGTGTGATTCCAGAGAGTCTTTTTGTGGAAAGATTCTGGAAGGTGCCGACATATAGTATTCAATTAGTTCTTGATGTCCAACTTTCTTCTGTGTTTTTCTCTCTAAAGGCTTTAGAGAGGATATAAATTCCATTTTGGCATTCAAAGTCATTCACAACCTGCCACCTCCTACCTTTCCAGCTTTTTTATACCTTAGATATTCGGGAATCTAGTGACACTGGCCTCCCTCTAGTTCACTGCATAAGACACTCCCTCTCTGTTTATTTTCACTGACTGTTCTCCATAACTGGAATATTCTCCCTCTTCATCTCTACCATCTTCTGATTTTTATCAAGAACCAGTTAAAATATCATTTTCTATTTTCTTTTGCCTTTTCTGATTTCCCTTAATGCTAGTATCTTCCTTATGTTGATTTCTCCAATTTATCACTTTCAACATAGCTGTGGATAATTGTTTTCATGTTGTCTCCTTTATTAAACTGTGAGCTAAGAGAAAAAAGACTTTACCCCCATAGTTGGGAGGTCAAACAAATTCTTATTTTGGTTCTCTCTTGGTTTGAGATAAGATCTTATCTCACTGTTATCTAACAAATCCATTCACTCTTGTAGAGTCTAATGTATATAACTAATTCTATTGCATATAACTTTTCCAATTTATTATTTGCTGAGATAAATGAGTTTACTCATTATTCACCATTTGACTTTTGAGTAACCATTGCTTTACAGGAAGGAGATAAACTGACAGGTGTAAACTGAGAACTGCTCTCCCTGAATAAGAGTGACCAGACTAGTGACTTCTGTTCTGAACTTATTGGACCCTTGGACTATCAATATTTGAAGCACAGAATATAGATATAAAGTTAGCCTACTACTCTTCTTAAAAATGCATGAAGCAGGGGCGGCTAGGTGGCGTAGTGGATAAATCACTGGCCTTGGAGTCAGGCACACCTGGGTTCAAATCCGGCCTCAGACACTTAATAATTACCTAGCTGTGTGGTCTTGGGCAAGCCACTTAACCCCATCTGACTTGCTAATAAAAAAAAATGCATGAAGGAAGGAGCAAGTACTCAGCCATAATTCTTTTCCTGCCCTTTATTCTAAAGATACCTATTCAAGTCACTTGAAAGTCACCTCCATAAATTCAGACAACCTATATGGAGATACAAGCCTTACATGGGCACCCTTATCCTATATAGAGATGAGAAAACAGAGGTACAGAGAATTGAAACAATTTACTCAAGGATACTTTGAAGTATTAAGTACCAAACTGAGGATCTGATCCCAGGTTCTCTAATTGCAAATTCCTTTCTTTCAATTTACAATATAACATTTCTCAATGTATTTTAAACTTCTCATCTAACCAAGAATAAAGTTTGACCCCAAAGGGTACAAAATAACTGAGCTATGGGTACATGAATAATTTTTAATTTAATCTAATAACATTGATATTAAAGGTGTTTGTGAGAGAGTGAGACAATCCCTGAGTTTTTGGTTTCCACAGGGTGGAAGAGGAGGCTGTTAGTTAAAGATATACATTACAAAGACAAGAGTCTGGCTATGCCTATTAATTAGGCAGAAAGGCACAAAGTTTCCTTGCAGGAAAGTGGTAGTAAGACAGACAAAAGGGAAGATAAAGGAATTTACCCCAACCAATCACCAGAACTAGGAGTGGTCTTCCAATCTGACCTAAAGATGCCAGACCAGAGCTTAGAAGGAAGCCTGCTCCAATTAGTCCCTTTGAACTTGGATCCCTGACCTTACACAAGTGAGCTTGTGTAATTAAGTTCATACATAGTAACACACACCTCCTGTGACAATAGGGAAGGGGAACATATTAAGGAGTGGTATGGGATGGACTGATCAATTGGATTGTACCCCTGATGATTCAGACCAATTACTAATTTGGAGGGGAGAAGAAAATCTCTCAAATTGTATATGACTGGGCATTGCCACAATGTGAGGCTTTTTCCCCCACTAGAGGAAATTGTTCAATCCTTCAGGAATCAGTAATTAAGTAATAAAGGCTATTTAATCACTCCAGGCTGTTTTTATTATTATAGGTCATTTATAACAGGAAGATTTAAAGTTTGTTGTTTTTAAATTTCGGAATAATTTAAATTATCCCATCTAATCTTTTTTAAGGATGGCTAAATTATATCCTTTGAACACTTAAAATATTCTTTAAACATGTTGCTTACTTTTGTTTGGGTTCTAATATAAACTTGTGACCAATATGGGGAAAAAAATACCTTTGGTTACAAAGATTAGACATATTACTCTTTTGTCTTCTTGTTATAAGATTAAATGCAACTAATAAAACAATCTCATCAGCTCCATAATGAAATCAAATTCACTTCAACAAATATTTATAAAGTGAATACCTACTCACTGAAAGATCCTTAATCTTCAAGATGGCGAGGTAAGAGTTACAAGATAGAGAGATACAACACAAGTACAGACAAGATAATTTTAGAAAGAAGAGAGAAGGAGAAAAGGAATGCAAACAGGAGAATTACCACAAATGTAAGCAAATAGCAATGCAAAGACCTTGAGACCCAAGACTTCCCACCAAAATCAAGAATAGGTACAAGGCTATCAGACCATTATCTCCCCAAGATTTCTGCTAATTTAAAAGACTATTCACAGAAACTTTTCAAGAACTCCATGAAGGATTTTGAAATTATTTTATATAAACATACATATTTATAGATATATGTATAGATATACAAACACATATATATATATATACATATATAAAAAGCAAAAGTTGGTGTGTGTATGTGTGTGTGTGTGTGTATAAATACCAACATAAATTATATTTTTTTTCTTTTTTTCTCTCCTTTCATAGATAGTTTTGGTATATCATGGTTTTGAAAACATTAAACACACAATTATATGGATTTAAATATTCTCTTTTTGCTTTCAAAAACATAACATTTTAGATCCATAGCCTATATTTAATGTTATCCCCTATTAAAATAAATGTGAATATATAATTAGTGATTAAAGTAATTAGCTATGAAGTTTGCCAAATACTTTCCACACAACCTTGTGACCAATCTAATGGAATAAAGCCTGTAAATTCAAATTGACAAAGGTTCAAAAGGCTCTACTTGTCATTGGTTACATTTTAATTTCATCTTTTGAGGGAATATATAAATTTAGATAGGGTAGCCAGGTGATGCAGAGAACAGAATACCAGACCTGGAGTTAGAAAGACTGAACTTTGTGAGTTCAAATGTGACCCCAGAAACATACTGTGTGATTCTAGACAAGTCACTTTGATGCAGAGAATTACAAATGTAGGAAATTTATAATTAGAAACAAATTCTGTAATCTTTTATGCTGTTAAATCTTTGAGATGTAAGCTGTCTGTTCCTGAGATGTAAATTGACTTTTATTATTTCATTGTTAAATGTAAAATTCGTACCCCTTCCTCATTCCTCTTTCATCCAGCTTCCAGTTCCCAGTTATCTGACCTTGCCATTAATGCAGGCATGACAGGAAATGACGTGCTGAACTTAGAGCACCTTGTGATAGGAAGGACCAGTATGTGGCACCATCGGAGGATACCTGGTCCAGATACTAGACCACTCCTCAAGCACAACCCTTTGTCTAACCCACTACAGAAGTGTATTTAAGAAGAAGCACTACCTCTTTGCTTCTTCTTGACTCACCCTGAAGAATGGCTTTCTCTCACTCTCTTTCTTAGACCACATGCTCCCAAAACTTAGAGTTCTGGAGCCCCATGCCATATGGTCTGACTAAGACAGCCTCTCTCTCTCTCTCTCTCTCTCTCTCTCTCTCTCTCTCTCTCTCTCTCTCTCTCTATCTATCTATCTCTATCTCTCTCTCTCAAACTTCCTCTAGCCTGTCCTCAAAGCTCAAAGTGCTTACTGCTTTTCTAGGAGTTTTAAATAGTATACTTTGTAATGATCTGTAATAAATCCTGAAAGGTTTTAAAATCCCAGAGAGCATGATTCCCTTATTTTTCAGTAACTCAATCTCAATCTTTAATTGGCGACCCTAATTTCCATTGGCAATAATTTAATCCTATTTGCCTCAGCTTCCTCATCTGTAAAATGAGCTGGGGAAGGAAATGGTAAGCCATTTCAATATATTTGCCAAGAAAATCCTATAAGGGGTCATGACTAGTTGAATGTGACTGAAAACAATAATATAAAATTAGATACCATCAGATAATTTTTTATAAAGCAAAACCAGCCAATGTCCTGAAAAAAATAAAAACAATTTCAATCTTACCCATTTGAAAAACAATTATCATGTTTTTATACTTCAGAAATCTGTGATTATATTATTTTTAATAATAGCATTTACATAGTTCTTTAAAGCCTACAAAGTATTTTACAGATATTCTTATTTAATTATTTTAATATCCCTGGGAGGAAGGTTTATTATCAGCCACATTTCACAGAGAAAAAAACTGAAGCAGTCAGAGATTAAGTGTCTTACCAAAGGTCACACAGCTTAGTCAGCATCTGAAGTTGAATACGAACTCAGATTTTCCTGATTCTAGGTCCAGTTCTCTATATTATGCCATCTAGCTCCCAACGAGCTTTTGTTGGTGTATTTGCTCCCTTCCAACAATATAGATCAGAATACTTTGTATATCTTAGATTACAGGATCACATATTTGGAGCTTCAAGAAATCTTAAAAGCCATGTAATCCAACTCCCTTATCTTACAAATGAAAAGACTGAAGTCCAAGAAGTTAAGAGACTTGCTCAGGGTCACATAACTAGTATCCAAAATGGGATTCAAACTCAGGTCTTTCTGACTCAAAGCCCAGTCCTTTGTAACTCACTACACAGATACCTACAGCATCAGCTGTGGCTGTGTGCTGGTTTTCCTCTTGGGACAGCCTCCACAAATTGAACATGGGCTAGGCTCACAATGCCTCTGTATGGTGGCACAACATGCCGGAGCTCACACTCTGCTATCATGTCCCTTAGGAGTCCAAGCTTGCCCCCAGACCCCAAGAAGGGATCCCAACAAAGGAGTCTGAGCAAAAATATTTCCACTTGACTTTTCATCTTTTTCCTCTATCACTTCCTATTTTTAGAGATGCCCACTGTCCTATCAGTTTTCTTTTGTCCAAGAGATTCTCCTCCCTCTTAGACAAAGAAAGCAATAGTTTTTACATTCATACAAATAATAAGCTCTTTCTTAAGAGTATCCACATATGAAATCTTAGCATGAGAAAAGGAAAATTGATACTCATCCATAATCAAAGGAAAACTAGAATGAGTAAGACTTTAAAGCAAGTCAAAGGAAGAAGGAGGGAAGGAAGGAAGGAAGGAAGGAAGGAAGGAAGGAAGGAAGGAAGGAAGGAAGGAAGGAAGGAAGGAAGGAAGGAAGGAAGGAAGGAAAGAAGGGGGGAGGGAGGGAGGGAGGAAGGAAGGAAGGAAAAAAAGCTTGTTAACTAAAATATTCTGTATGATAAACAAATAGCTAGAAGTAACTGTTGTATGTTGCTCAAGCAGTCCAGAGTCATGTGAGTAATTAATCCTCAACAAGCCTGAAAAAGAAGCTTCTTCAAGTTGATACACTGGATAAAGTTAGTAACAATTTAAAATATTCCTACTTACTTAACTGAGCAGGAATTAGCCTGTTTCCTTTCAGGAGATGAAGCTGCCAATTTGCATGTGAAACACAGGAAGGTGGGTATCAGGAGGCTATAGGCTATAGTCACAAGAATCATTACACAGTTTATTCTCCTTTTATGTTCTATTTTTGCCACAAAACATTTGGGGGAGGGAATACCATTTAAAAAAATTCTCAGTTGATTTAACAGTCTAGTAATCAAACATTCATGTACTTTCTCTAGAAGACTGGCTAAAAGTTATTTTTTAAAATAATGATAATAAAGGAAACAGTGCTGGGGATTCAGAATACAAAAAAGGCATGCAGTCTAGCATCTGGAGAGAGAGAAATGAAGACAGAGACATGGATGCAGAGGAGATGAACAGGAAAACAAGCCTTAGGATTAGTCCATTCCATCAGTACACAGATCATTTAGTCTTGTCTCACAATTTAACAGGAATACAGAGTTCCTAGAGTAAGTCATATCGCTATTCCCAATGCTGTTATCACCTGAGAGTTTAGTCTTTATTACAAGATGCAGGAAATGGAAAAGTGGTCTATTTTATGCTTTCCTTCACTAATCCAGACATTTTAAAAACACAAATAGGATTTTTTAAAAACCTCTTTTTTGGAAAGGCAAGAAGATAAAAGGAGGAAAAAGACTACTGTTTGGGGAAAATGAAAAGGTAAAGATGTGTGGCAAAACTACTCAACTCCCATTTGCTTCAGTTTCTTTCTGTCAATAAGAATAATCGTCTGAATCAGAACAAACATAGCAAGGAAGGGGTTCAGTGGATAGTACACTGAGTTTGTAATCAGAAACATCTGAGTTTAAATCCAGCCTCAGACACTCACTTGCTGTCAATTAACTTCTGTTCACTTTAATCCAATGAAGAAGGAAATAACCATCCACTCCAGTACCTTTGACAAGAAACGCCACTGCATAGTAGCATTCACAGTCATAAAGAATAGGACAAGACTGAAGGAATGAACAACCACATAGGAATTAAAACACAAGGTAAGGGAGCAGAGGATAAGAAAAATATTTATGTCAGTAGACAGACCCAAATAAACTACATACCAGGGTGCTGAAAGAACTTTTGATGTCATTGTTGGGCTTCTATTGATAATCTCATAAAGTCATGGAAAACAACAAAATGCCAAAGGACTGAAAAATAATTAAATTTGGTTTTCAAAAATGAGAGAAGATGGATTCTTCAGTGTGGTGAGATTGACTTTAATCATAAAATATGAGGCAACATAGTATAGTGGATAGAGTGCAGTCACAGGGGTTCAAATCCACTTCTGCTGCATATTGGTTGCCATCACAGGCAAGTTGTTAAATACACCAGGCAACCCTCTAAGAAAATAACATGTAGAATAAAGGTAGATCTGCACAAACTTTACTGGCAATCACAAATCCAAAAACCCTAAACACAAACATACACACACATGCATACAAATTATAAAATGAAAGAACTAGACCAAACTTACTCTAATATTATAATAGGAATCCACAACTGTTATCAATAAATCATCACTGAATTCCCACAATGCACATGATATTCTTTTACATGCTACAAAAGGAAAACAATTTGCAATTGTTCAAATCCAAATAAAAAAAAAACCACATGAAAAAATTATCCAAATCACTAATTATTAGGGAAATGTAAATTGAAGCAATTCTGAAGTTCTACTATCACATTCATCAGATTGGCAATGATAATGAAAAAAGGAAATGATAAATTTTGCAAGGGTTGTTAAAAAAAAAAAGTCCATTAATGTATTTAGTGGAGTTGTGAATTGACCCAACCATTCCAGAAAGCAATTTGGAACTAAGCAAAAAAAATCACTAAACTATGCATACCCTTTGACCTAGCAATACCAGTTTTAGACCCTGTAAACCAAAGAAATTGGAGAAAGAAGGTCCCATATATGCAAAAATATTTATAGGAGCAATTTTTCTTGAGACAAACGACTGAAACTAAGGGATGCCCATTTCTGAGCAGATTAAAGTATATGAAGATAAGAGAATACTACTGTGCTGTAAGAGATAATGAAAAAGATGGTTATAGAGAAATTTGGAAAGATTTTTTTTTATGACCTGATGTGATATAAAGTGAGCAGAACCAAGAAAATTTAGCATATAATAACAACAGTATTGTAAAAATAAGCAACATGGAAACACTTACGGAATTCTGATCAGTACAATGGCAAATACAATTCCAGGGCACAAATGGAGAAATATGCTACCCATTACCTGAGAGAAAAAGCTTCAAGAGGCAGAATTAGACAAGCATTTTTTGACACAATCAATAAAGAAATCTTCTTTGCTTAACTTAAGCACATATGTTAAAAGGATTATGTTGTTTTTTTTTTTACCAATTGGTATGAAGTAAAAAAATGGGAAAAAAATATTCATTAATTGGAAATAAAATTTAAAAATTAAATTGAATTTAACCTAAAGGGGAGGGGGGAGGGAAGTTGGACTAAATTATTTCAGATCTAGATCTATGATCTTGTAATGAAAATATAGCCCCAGAGAAGTTAACTTACCCCTGAAAGCCAAGGAATCAATGCTTCTGTGAAGGACAATTCCACCTCCTTTTCAATATTCTAAAGTCACATCCTCTTTGAAAGTATCCCTCAGATAGAAGTCATATAATGAAGGAGCAGATACTGAATCATAATAACTGAGCCTAAATGCCTGTGCACCATGTAATTTCCAATCCTTCCTCCTCACCTTCAGTAATTCAATTCAACAAACAATTCTTATGTACCCACAATATACAAGACACTGTGCTGGCTTCTGGGAATGCAAAGAAAACCAACAAAGAAACCATCACTTCCTTGGAGGAATTTACATTTTGCTGGGGGGTGGGATATAATAAGTATAATATAAGGTAATTTAAGGAGAGAGAGAACAGGCGTCTTCAAGTAATCACCTATAGGCATCTAGGCCAGGTTTACTGGGGTTTGGCTCTTCCAACAGTCTGCTGTGGTTGAGTGAGCAATCTATTTCAACATCTGTTCTTTGCTGCTGGTGCCATCTTGCCTGCCTTTTTGCCTCATCTTTAGTCCCCAAAGATTTCTTGATTGCTGATTGTGTTGCCTGATATTTTAACCAACTTTCTCACACTACCTCAAGTTCCCAGGTTCCTAACTGTTTGCATGGACTCAAAACCTCCTCTGCCTTGCTCTGGTCTTAGTGCCTCGGTTTTCTCAATTACTACTAGCTGCCTTGCTCTGGTTCTACTGCTGCTTTGATCTTTGTATTATTTGGGTTTCTCATCTGCATAGTTTTCTTGAGCTGGTAGCCTGTGGAGTTCAACCCAGTCTGGGGATGGATAGTTTTAGGCTATCTGCCCCCCCAAGATCCTACTGCCTAAACCAGTCCTAAGACTTGATTGGTGCTACTGCTCTGGCGAAACCTCCTGGGTTTGTGCCACAGTCGTCTGGTCTGGATTCCTTCGTTAGGGTTGCATCTTATTAGCAATAGTCAAAATCTGGTCCAGATGCTCTTGTCTTTATTCAGTGTGATTCAAGAAGTTGGAACAAATAATCTAGAGCTAGCAGGCAGCTTCAAATTAATCTAATCCTTTCCTTTTATAGATAAGGAAATTGAGACCAAGTGAGAAAAAGTGACCTACTGTGGACCAGCTATGTCAAGAAAGTAGCAGTAAAAATTAGAATTCAGGACCTGCAACTCCAGTTCCAATACTCTTTATAGAGCTCCCCAGAAATACCCTAAATTAAGGCAATATCTATAAAGGCATTAGATCTTTATCCTCATCTCTTAAGTTCTGAAAAGTATCCTGAAACTTTGGGAGGTGAAACTAAAACTAATCTGATCCCTCCAGGATCCGTGGAATTGAAATAGTTGCAGAAACAATATATAAGATCGAAATAATAATAGTTGACATTAATTAGAATTTTAAAGTTTTCAAAGTGCTCCACATTCATTCATTTCATCTGATTCACACCACTATGAAGTAAGTATTACAGAGGCAGCTTTATATTCATTTTTAAGTTGATGAAACTAAGGTTGCAAGTATCCAAGTAAAGATTCAAGATTAGTTCTTCCCTGACCCCAAGTGTTTTCTCCACCTTATGGTGCCTAAGAAAGCTGACATGAGAAGCTCCTTCTTGGAGCTAAACTTAACAAACCTTTAACATATAAGGAAAAGAATTTATATATGACTTGCCTCCCTCTGATAATTTCCCAAAATATAAATTTTGAAACATTCCCAAGCCAGTCCTTACTGGAATTCACTGTATAAGTTGGACAATATCATGACTCTGTATTCCCTAGTATTAGTTGCTTTTAGGAACAGTCTTGAGGACCCTTGCTAATGTATAAAGCAGTCTTACTTCCAATTCCTGCAAATATCTCAGATTGTGTAGCACAGCCCAATACAAAGTGGGAAAATTATTTGGAACTTGATGTCTGCATTGACATATTCACCTAGAAAAAGTAACAATTTCCTCTTAGGTCATCTGTACTAAGCAACTGGGTTAAGGGAGATTTCTAGACCCTTCCAAAAACCAATTTGCCATGGCAACTGATTAGATAAGGGCTTAGGTAAAAAAATGTAGAATGCCATCACAGACCATTCTTTTCTCCTTAGGCAGTTGTTTGAATGATATTTGACCTAAGGGTAAAAGGGCAGGGGGGGGGGGGAAGGGCAACTAAAACAGATTACTATGTCACTGTGACTCAGTTAAATTCTTTCCAACAAAGAAATTATTCAATTGAAAGTCTAACAATGGATTTATTAACACTTAAATAAGGAAACCACAATACATCTTTAAATCTGGGAGTTTATTTCAACTGTAGTTCCTCCCTGGGCCATGTGACCTGGGACCCCATAATTCATGTTAGTTTTGCAGCTACTCAACAGAAGCCAATTAATAATCTTCTCCCTAATATCATGCAAGCCCAAGGTGATATTTTTATTTGAGAATCTTAAACTGCACTGAAAAAATATGTATTTTTCAACACAGAAAAATATCCTGGTTTCTGAAAGTGCAGAAAGCTTAGACTAGAAGGTTACTTTAAAATAATACTCACATATCTATTGTTAGCTTTATCATGTTCAGAGGCATTCTGTTTCTTGCAGGGAGTTTTTATATCATCTAATTTATTTCATTTTATTTATTCTGAATTTAGCAAACACGTTCCCAAAAAAGGAAATTTCCACTTACAGAATAGAAATGAAAGGATATATGAAAACACAGATCTCTATTTCTTACAGTTTGGTTTTAAAATATACTATAAATTCAATGCTATTTTCAAAACTGTATTCAGCCATTTCCTTATGAAGTCCTTTAGTTATTTTCAGTGTATTTTGAAAATGCTTCAATGTTCCTATTTTCTTTCTTTTAATTTTGACAATCCTATTACTAGTTCCTCTCCCAAAACCTCTTTAAATTTAAACACATACACACACAAACATAAAGATACAAACATACACACACACACACTCACACACTCACACACACACACACACACACACACACACACACACACACACCTTGTAACAATTAAATATATTCAAGCCAAAAAGAAAAATTTCACGTGGTTGCCATGTCAGCAAATTTATGTTTAATTCTGGCCCATTAAAGTTTATCACCATCCTGTCAAGAAGTAGACAGAATGATTCCACATTACCAGTCATCTCAAGTGGTAGTACTGATTGTACTGATAAGAATTCTTAATTTTTTTTTAAATTATCTTCACATTATTATTGATACTGTTTTCCTGGTTCTGCTCACTTCATTCTGAATCAGTTCATATTAGTCTTTCTTCCCAGGTTTCTCTAAAATTATCCTTTTGTCATTTCTTATAGAATACTATTCCATTACATTTATATTCCATAATTTGTTCAGTCATTTCCATTTCCCATTTGATGTATATTAATTATATTTCCAGTTCTATGAATCTTTAAGTTTCTCTTGATTCCTATATTTACATTTCAAAATTTTGACTCAATTCTGATCTTTACATCATAATTTTTTAGAAGTTCTCTATTTTATAAAACGTCTACTTGCTTCCTCAGAGTTACATGAAATCTTTCCTAAGGAATTATTGATGATAAGCCTTTATCTTTTGCCTTGAATAATATTGTATATTACTGACAGTGGTACTTAAAACTCTTTCCTTTTGTATATTTACAGTATTTTTTCCTATGACCTGGAAGTTCTAAATACTGGCTATAAGTGATTTCATTTTGGAAATTTTTTATAGTAATAATTAGTGAATTTTTTCTGGGTCTAATTAATTTGGGAAGTTTTAAATCATGATTTCTTGAAATAATATATTCAGGCTATGTTTTTGATCACAGACTTCAGGTAATTCATTACTCTTAGGGTATTTTTTTCTTCTTAAAAAAAATTCTCCTTGACCTGTTTTCCAAGTCAGTTTTTTATATGTCAAACATGTTCTTTTATTTTTTCAGTCCTCTGACTTTATTTTAATATTTCCCAGACTCTGTCTGCACTAGATCTGAAATTCCAATTAGGATCAGAATGACACTTCATGTCCTGTACACAAGAAATACCTTGCAAATTTGAGTTTTTGTTCATGATGGACTCTTCATGTTTACATTTGGATTTTTTTTTTTGAGGGGACAGAGGCAAAGATATTGGAGTGGTTTGCTTCTTTGGCTCATTTGACAGTTGAGAAAACTCAGTCAGACAAGATTAAATGACCTGCCCAGGGTCACACATTAGTAAATATCTGAGGTAGGATTTGAACTCAGGTCTTCCTGTCCCCAGGCACAGTACTCTATCCACTGTGCCATCTAGGTGCCCCAAGCTTGAGTACACAATTACAGGCTTGTCCCTATTCATTAATGCCTATTTATGAGGCACAGCTTCTAGTTCTATCCGTATCCTGGAAGGCTCAGACTGAGTCTCCTTGGCTCTCAGCTAGCTCCTCTGCAACCCGAAGCTAGATTTCTCTTTCAGTATTCATTGTAGCAGTCTTCCTTGATTTTTATTGGAATCGCTGTGAAAGAAAGCTGAATTTACTGCTCCCTCTTACTATGCTGCCTTTGCCCATATCATTTTAAAATCCACTGTCACCAGGTCCACAAGAGTCTAGGTACAAACCACAATAATAAATACCATTATTTGACTATTTTAAATGATTCAAACACAAGCAGTCAACCCTAAAGATACTCAGACAAGACAAATAGATGGTTGGACAGCCTGACTTGTCATTTTCCCTGTATATTCATCATTATGAATTTCCCCTAGGACATGTGGTAAAAAAAAAAAATTTCAAGCCATACAGGTAGCAGCAACTCTTTGTAATCCAACACTAAAATGTCAATAGCAAACACATATTTGTTAGGTTTTCCTGCATCAAATTTTGAAAATAGTATGTAGTATCATATAATTCATGTCAAAAGGGCAAGGAGTAGTGCACATAAAGACACAATCTGTGAGTCATCACATCCACCAATACACAAGTCACTTTGGAGCATGCCAAAGCACTTGTGAGAAGGAAGGAAAAATGGACAAAGAATTTCTACTCAGACCAGGTACCATAAAGAAGGTTGTTTTGGGCTTCAGTCAAAATAATCATATACTTATTGCCATCCTCATACAAAGGCAAGTGAGAACATGTGCAGAAGAGGGAAAGGAAGATCAGAAATAAAATACTGAGCAAACAGCTCATCAAAGCAACCAAATGGATGATCAGAAGCTAATTGTCTTATATATGAGCAAACATTCATCTATTGCAAATGTGTCCCACCCACTATGAAACAATCTTCCTGATAGAAGACAGCTTTCTTTGGTCAAGTTTTAGCATTCTCCTCAGTTCTCACTTAGGTTTCTTCTCTAAAAGATTCATTCTGGCAGATCCTGGCAGTGATATATCTGCTCTAATCTTCCCAATACTAAGTCACTAAAGCACCACTCTATGAATCTGCTAGGCAAAGGATCATAAAAGTTTTTGAACTGGAAGGAAACTTAAAGATTATATAGGCCAACCTTCGCATCTTAAAAAAAGAAAGAATTAAGACCCCAAGAGGTGAGTTGACTTGCCCAAAGTCACATAACTAATTTACAGCAGAGCCAGGAATCAAACCAAGGTCTTTGATTTCAAGTCCAATGAACTTCCCACAATATCACAGGGACATTTGTCTTAAAGGCTCTAGGGAATCTTCCTGGGGTTATTTCTTATCTAATGCTCCATTTTATACAAACAATAACCACAAAGAAAGCATAAAACATGGAGCTGCAAAATGTGACATAAAGGGGGTATCCTCATGCCAATTTTCAAATAAATCTTCTCATAACTGAAATCATATGTATTCCCAAAGTGACTAGTTTCAGCTAGAACTCTCCTTGGGCAGTTGGGTAACTCAACAGTTCAGCACTGTTCTTCCCCTCCCCCTGACTTCCAAGATCCATTTCTAATAACAGTACTAGTTGAGACCTGCAGCACAACTTGGCCAATGACAGTTCAAAGTCACAGCCAGGAAGATTTTTTGGAGGCTGAAGGTCTCTTAGCCAACACCCTCAAATCAGAGTTCTTTTAACAGAATCCCAATTCCATTTAGGAAACATGTCCAGCAGTAGCACAATACTACACCCACTGTAGCCTTGGGGGGAAAAAGGTGAGGCTTAAGCAACTATGGTAGATATTAGTTGGCAGACTAATCAAAAATAACACTTAATTATGTAATCACTGGGGAGGTGGCATGATCTGGTGCAATAATTACCCACCACTTGTATTTAAGGGCTTATTTAAAGAAAAGTGTGGTCATAGCAGAAAAGCCAACAGATTTGGGATAATGAGGAATTTTTCAAAAATGCAGGGTAGGAGGGGGCATGAAGATGGCAGTGTAAAGGTAGAAATTCCCAGAAACTTGTTCCCCCCAAAACTCCAAAAGCTGTCAAATTATGACTAGCCAAAATTTAGAGGGGCAGAGATCACAAAAAGACTGAGTGATACAATTTCCCAGTCCAAGACAACTTAGAAAGGTCTGTTTCACCAGGACTGGGGTTGAAAAGAACCCAGTGCAGCAGCAGTGCAGTGCAGCCAGGCTCCAGCCATCCAGGAACAGCCTGTGGGGCACCAGGGTACCTGGGGCACCTGGGTCCGTGGCAGAGGGGGCAATTTCCAAACCTCCTGACCCAGGGATCACCAGGAACAGCTTGAAGAGGTGGTGAAAGGACTCTGCCACACTAGAGTGAGCCCAGAACACTTGCCTCAGAGTAGCCCTGAGGTGAGAAGCTGCAATGGGAATTAGGGAAGTCACCCTGCACTTCCAGAGCTCCCAGCCCACAGAAGGTAAGGGGGGGGGGGGTGAAGACTGCAGAAATCTCTCTGCTATCCCTGGGGCAGAATTCTACTGTTTGCCCACACTCATATCCAGATCACAGTCTGGAGTCCCATACTTCTATAGCTAAGCAGGAACCCTCTTCACATCTCAGGGCAGAATGGAGGGCCTGTGGTCATCCACATACCAGAGCACAGGCAAGAGAACAGTCAGAACTTCTCCTACAACCTTGGAGGAATTAAGGTCCCTATGGAGTGTCCCAAACCCCCCCCAAAGCTTAAAGTACAGTAAATCAGTCATAGGCTGAGGAAATGAGCAAACAACAGAAAAAGAAGAATCTGGCCATAGAAAATTACTCTGTCCCATGAGGATCAAAATACATACTCAGAAAATGACAAACTTAAAGCTTCTGTATCCAAATTCTCCAAAAGAAATAGAAAATGGGCTCAGGCTATGGATGAGCTCAAAAAAGACTTTGAAAAGCAATTAAGGGAGGTAGGGGAAAAATTGGGAGAAGAAATGAGAGCAATTCAAATAAATCATGAAAACCAGGTCAGCAGCTTGGTGAAAGAAATAAAAAAAATACTGAAGAAAATAACACGTTAAAAACAAATTTAGGGGGTGGTTAGGTGGCACAGTGGATAGAGCACCAGCCCTGGAGTCAGGAGTACCAGAGTTCAAAGCCAGCCTCAGACACTTAATAATTACCCAGATGTATGGCCTTGGGCAAGCCACTTAACCCCATTGCCTTGCAAAAACCTAAAAAACAAACAAAAAAAAAATGGCAACCCAAAAGGCAAATGAAGAGAATAATGCCTTAATAAGAAGAATTGGACAGCTGGAAAAGGAGATACAAAAGCTCTCTGAAGAAAGCACTTCCTTCTAATGTAGAATGGAACTAAAGGAAGTCAATGATTTTGCAAGAATTCAGGAAGAAATAAAACTACCAAAAGGCCAAAAATTAGAAGAAAATGTGAAATATCTCATTGGAAAAACAACTGACTCAAAAACAGATCCAGAAGAGATAATTTTAAAATTACCAGGCTACCTGAAAGTCACAACCAGGAAAAGAGCTTAGACTTCATTTTTCAAGAAATGAAACATAGCAAACTTGCCTTGAGATCCTATAAGCTGAAGGTAAAATAGAAATTGAGGGAATTTACGATCACCTCCTGAACACAAACTGAAGTACATTTTTTTCTCTTTCACTATTCTTAAGGTTTCTCTGTCTTTTTGGGGGGAGTTATGTTTACTTTCACAACAAGATTATTGTAATAATATAAAATAAATAAACAAAAAATACAGGGTAGGGATAGAAGGGTATGAATAAAGACTTAACCTCTGAGTATCTATCATCCATGCACCAATATCAGTATCAATCAATCAATATTCTATTGGTTCTTACTATTTGTCAGATTTTTTGCTCAGAAATGGGGACATAAAGACAAAAACACAGTGCTTGCCCTCAAGGAGTTCATCCTCTCATGATAGAGAGATAACATACAAACAACTGTGTTTAAGTATAAGATATAAAGTATAAGTATATAAACACTGTGAATGAAAAGTAATCAAACAATTACTAAGTCTTATGCTAAGACTAATACCTTTAGTATAGAACTTTATAATTGATAAATATCTTTCATATAAATTATTACATTTACTAACTCACAATTTTAGAGTACTTCTAGGTTCACAAAGTACTTTTCTCACAACAGTACTAAGTAGGCAGGTCAAAGATTCTCATCTCCACTTTGCAGATGAAGAAATACATAACAAACCCAGACATTTTGGCTACAGGTCCAGAGCTCATTTCACTACTCCAGACTGTTGTTTAGAACAACCCTGTGAGGTAAGTAAAATAGGGATTATCATTCCCATTGAGAAAAGTGAGCCTGAGAAAACTGGAAGAGTGACTTGCCCAACATCACACTTTGGGAAGTGGCCAAACTATGTCATCTCACATTGCTAAGGTATATTTAAGAGGCTGCAAGATTGATGCCTATAAGAAACACTGTAGAAGGGATTCTTGCTTAAAGGTGGACTAAACAATCTCTAAAACCCCATTCCAATTCATGTATTCTAGGTTTGGGGGTCTGGTCTGAACCTGGAGAATTCACTAATGTGAAGATCTCTAATTATGGATACACCCTACCCATTCACAGACAGGCAACTCATCTATATTACAGTCTCAGAAAACTAAGAAGTTAAAAATGGTTACAAAGCATTTATGTATCAGAGGTAAGACCTGAACCCAATTCTTGATGCTATAAAGTTGATCCTTTCCTCCACTATTCCTTAGCTTCCTTTCAGTATATTGGAGATTAATATTAAGCCTTGACAAATTCCTCAAGTTTAAATACTACAACTAAGTGACTCAGTGTAGACAGAATTCTAGCTTGGATTCAGGAAGACCAGAGTTTCAAATCCAGTCCCAGAAACTTGGAAAATTAAATTAATCTTTGCCTACCTCAGTTTCCTCATCTGTAAAATGGGGATAAAAATGGTACCTACTTCCAAGAGTTGTTGTGAGGATTAAATGAGATCATTGCAAAATGCTTAGCAGAGTGTCTTAACAGAATAAGATCTATATAAATGTTTGCTATTATTATTCATGGAAAAAGTTCTAGTCTGGAAATCAAGAGACCAGAACTCTTTTCCCAATCTTTCCTCTCACTTGCCATACAGTTCTGAAAACATCTTTGAAGCTCCTTGTGCTTCCATTTTTCTATGTTTAAATAGAAGTGATGTTAAAGATTTTTTTCATTAGAACAGAAATCCTAGCTGATTCCAAACTGCAAAGGTTCTGTCTGAGACTGTGTCTGTCATTCAAAGGTCATTTTTCTGAAGATCAACACAAGAACTTTGGCCACTAGATGTTGAAAGTTTTGGGGTCAGCACAATTTATGATGAAGTTGTAATCTATTTTTCAGATATTAATAATCTTATAGCTTCCATAAAGGATCCCCAATTCCACGTAACTCTCAGGTTTTAACACCGACTTCCCAATACCTTATTTCTTTCCTCTATTCCACCTTTTGTCCTCCAAAAGACTCTAACAGCCTTGAACAGCTTTCAGGCAAAACAAATACCTTCTATAATCACTTTAGCATCTTTTTGAAGTGCTAATGACAGCTATACTTCGGTAACAATTTAGAATTCACACCTACTCAATTTTTCAGGCAGATAAAAATATAATAATATGATAATAAACATTTATTATCTAATCATTATTATTATTATTATTATTAATAGCTAATGTTAGTGTAGTATTCGGTTACAAAAGACTTCATATGAATTATCTCACTTGATGATCACAAAAACCTTCTATGGTGGTCATTATCATTCTCATTTCACAAGACAGGAAAAAACCATACTATCAGCAACTGAGAGAACCAATTTTAAGTTGGAGTTCAAAAAATCAACTTCACAATGACAAGATGGAAGAGTTAGCTAGATGACATTTCAATTGAAACTGATTTGAGGAGGGGTAGCTAGTTGGTGCAATGGATAGAGCACCAGCCCTGAAGTCAGGAGGACCTGAATTCAAATCTGACCTCGGACACTTAATGATCACCTAATTGTGTGACCCTGGGCAAGTCACTTAACCCCCATTGCTTGCCAAAAAAAAAAGAAAAGAAAATGATATGAGGAGTTTACTGGACAAAAAGCTTAATATGACTCAACAATGTGAGGTAACAACTAAGAAACTAATGGGATCTTAAACTGCTCAAAGAGAGAAACAGTATGTAAGCCTAGGGAGGCTGCTTTGCCCTGCCCTGATCTCATCATTATATTTTAAATAAGCCATGATATATGCTGGAGAACATCCAGAAGAATGCAATAATGATGATGGAAATCCTTGAATTCATACCCTCCACAGACTGACAAGTCACTGTGTAAATTAAACTTTGAGAAGAGAAGGCTTAAGGTGGACATGATCACTATCTTCAAGTATTTAAAAATAGCACTGAATATGAGAGATTAAACCTATTCTGCTAGTCCTAAAGGTGAAAATGAATGGAAGTTTTGCTAATAGACAAATTTAAATTTGGAGTAAGAAAAACATTTTCTAATGATTTGAGTTATCCAAAGATATAATAAGAAGGATAAGGAGATAGTGGGTTTCCCCTTACTGGAGGGGAAGCAAATGTGGATCCAAGCAAAAGCTATAGGACTATTTTTGTTTGTTTGTTTGTTTATCTGTTTATCTATTTATCTATTTATTTATCTAATTAATTATTTACTTATTTGTTTGTTTATTTGCAAGGCAATGGGGTTAAGTGGCTTGCCCAAGACCACATAGCTAGGTAATTATTAAGTGTCTGAGGCCGGATTTGAACTCAGGTATTCCTCAGGTATTCCAGGGCTAGTGCTCTATCTACTGTACCACCTAGCCACCCCCAGAACTATTTATAAGGTGTGGAGCTGTCTTCTTATTGCATGGGTTACACCAGAGAGCCATCAAAGTCTTTTCCAAATAGGATTTCTGTTATTCTTTCTGATCATATAACCTTCACATATCCAGTTCACTTGCAAGTCAAGTCATCTTCCTTCTTATATCATTGGTTCTTTTTGAGAATGAAGGGCAAGCAACAATCTTTGAGTCCTGCACTGAAGACCCAATTGGCTAGTTCCAATTGGCCATTGTTCTTTTTCTTTTTTCTGTCCTTATTCTTTGCTTTCCTTCTTCCTTCCTTCCTTCCTTCCTTCCTTCCTTCCTTCCTTCCTTCTTCCTTCTTTCCACCCTCTCTCCTGTCCAAAAGGAATCATACCTTTACATGTGGGTACTATGCCCAAAGGAAAAAAATTTTTGATTGCTGAAACCTTGCAAGATATCTTGGGGTTTGGGAGCTAGATTTTTTTTCTCTTCCCTACTTATTTATTCTATCATTTTTTAAAAAAATAGGACAATTAACTTTTTTGTCCTATATATTTTAATTTATTATTTCTTAAAATAGAGCTCTGAAAACAGCTAGACTTTGATAAAACCCATTGGGATTTGAAGGGAGCTATCTGATCAGGTCTTAAATCCAAATTAGTCTAACTCTCCTTGATTGATCAATAATATATCCAGGACCAAGCCTTACTTGGTCATTGTTTGGGTTTTGATCACTCAGAGGGAGTGTAAATAGCAATTATTTCTGTTCTGGTCAAAAATTCAGAGGGTCTTCCCCTCCCAGTTTAATTTATTTTTTTTTGAGTTGGCAAAGTAGGCCATTCTTTGCCTCATTTCTTACCTAGATTTAAATCACTGAATGGGTGATACCTCAGACAAATTGATACCTTGGAAAGACCTTAACTTAAAAAGGGCAGAATCTCCCTCTGAACATGCAGTCATCTCCAGTTGTCTGGACCTTTGTCATGATACTGGATTCAGATGACTGAAGGAGAGAGTGAAGTTGGTGACTTTGCATAGCTCTGCCTCACTTAAATCCAGTTCACTTGCAGGCCACGACATCACCTTCCTGATATCATAGGTCCTCTTAGTGAACAGCAGTCTAGTTAAGGAGAGAACTGCTACCTCAGGCATTCCATCTAACTTTTATACAGCTCTAATTCAAAAAAAGTTTTTTGCCTTAAGTCAAACTATAAATGTCCTATTTAACTTTCATCCATTGTTTCAAGTTCTACCCTCTGGGACAAGCAAACTAAATCTAATTCCTCTTTTTACCAAAGAGGCTTTCAATTTGAAGACCACTGACATTCTCTTCTCTAAGTCTTCTGTCTCGAGGCTAAATAGACCAATTCCTTCCATTGATCTTCACATGATACAATCTCAATGACTTTCACCATCATGTTCACCCTCCAGCTTATAAACATCTTTACTAAAATATCTAGAATTAAACAATATATCAATGTGGTCTGATCAGGTCAACAGGACTATCACATCCTCTCAAAGCATAATATTATATCAACTTTTTTGACCACTCTATCAAATTGACAAATATTGAGCTTGAATTCTTTAAAATACTCAGATTTTTTTCAGATGCCTCCTCCATCTTAGAGGTAGGTAGATGATGCAATGGGCAGAGTGATGGACTTAGAGTTTGGAAGACAATATCAAATCTTGCCTCAGACAATTATTATGTTTGTGACCCTAGGCAAGTCATTTCATCCAGTGATAAATTTATAAACGAGCAAATAAGAATAGTACCTATCTTAGAGGGTGATGAAGATTGAGTTAAGAGTAAAGAGTTTTGTAAATATTAAAACATTATATAAATGCTAGTTATATTATTAACTGAGCAACTAGGTGGATAAAGTGGTAGGCCCAGAGTTAGAAAAACTCATCAACCTGAGTTCATATCAAACCTCAAACACTTATTAGCTCTGTGACTCTGGGCAGATTAACCCTGTTTGCTTAGATTCAACACCTCTAAAAGGCACTGGAGAAGAGAATGGCAAACCTCTATTATCTCTGCTAAGAAACCCCAAAAAGGAGCATAAAAAGTAGTATATGATTGAAAAGTAACAGTATTATCATTGTGAAGCTGATTTGTAGTCAGTATGAGATCTGATATTTATCAATATTAAAATTTAATTAGTTATGAACTGCTGAGATCTTTTTTAAATTCTTATGTTAACATACAACTAAATGTTAGCTTTTCTCTCTAAGGTCACCTGTAAATTTGAGAAGTGTGTCATTTCTAGACGTATCCATCTGGGTCATTGATAAAAGTGTTAAATATCCTTGAACTTGGGGTGGCTAGGTGGCGCAGTGAATAGAGCACCGGCCTTGGAGTCAGGAGTACCTGGGTTCAAATCCGGTCTCAGACACTTAATAATTACCTAGCCCTGTGGCCTTGGGAAAGCCATTTAACCCCATTGCCTTGAAAAATCTAAAAAAAAAAATATCCTTGAACTCTTTACAGTTCCCCTGGACTATTCTCCTAGGGAACTTTCCAGCTAACATCATATTAAAATATTAACGACTACTCTTTAGAGTAAGCTATTCATTAAGAGTCCATCTCTCTATCCTCTAGGCAGAGATGGCACAGTAGGTAGAATGGTAGGCTTCAAATTCAGCATCAAAAAAGTCATTTAACCTCTGTCTGCCTCAATTTCCCCAATTGTAATGGGGATATCTCACAGGGTTATTTTAAGGAAAAAATGGAATAATTTTGTAAAGCACTAAACACAGGAACTGGCACATAATGTTTGTTCTTCCCTCCCTTCAATCCTGTTTTCTAGGATGGCACCAAAAAAACTATAATATGTTTTGCCAATATGTAGGTAAGAATACAAGGTCATAAATAAAAAGGCGGAGGCTAACTAGTCCAATTTTCTCATTTTATCACTGAGGAAACTGAGGCCTGTGGAGGTTAAATGATTTGGCTGGGTAATCTACAGCTACAGTGTTACTTTCATCTACCACTGTAATAACACTGTCAAAAAGGTAATTAGGTAAGTCTAATGTGACTTGTTCTCAATGAAGCAATTCCACATCTTTGTGGTCACTGCCCTTCCTTCTCTCTCTAGAAGCTGATGAACAATTCCTCTAATTAAATCAGTTTAGAAGTTAGCCATGAATTGAAGTCTATTAACTCATTGTCTTAAATCTGCAGACTCTTCCCTTTTCCAAAAACCCAGATATTTGCCCTTCTCTAGGCCTATGGAAATTTGCAAATTTTCCACAATCTCATAAAGATCATTGAGAATGTGACTAAGTTATCTTTTTGCAGCAGTTCCTTAGCTGTCATGAAGCAAAAATTAAATAGATCTGATGATATGAATTCATTCTAATTCCTTATATTAGTTCTGTTCTATTGTTTTCATATAAAGATCATTCTCCTTGGCAAAGAAGACAGAGAAACAAAGTATGAGGACAGCAACAGCAGTAGTAGGTCTGTCTTTTTTCCATCATCTGTTTGTATCCTTCCATCTGCCCCAACCAGCATATGGATTCCTCCTTTCATTCTCTCAGTCTAGTTTCTACAAATACCCCTTTTTGACATCTTTACATTCCTTGCTAGCCTCAGCTCATTCTGAACAGATCTCCTAACATTACTCTTACAAAGTCATTACATGCTTTGTTTTCTTCCATCTTCTGTATATAACTTTTAAAAATCCAAGTTTGTGGTGACTACCCTGAACAATCCACCTCACTGTCTTTAAACCTGCCCCTCCCCCTTTTTCACTTCTCTTTGTGTCCAGAATTTCAACTCTCCTAAGCTATCTTCCCCTAGAGAATTTCTGTCCACCGGATCATATCTATTCACTAAGACAGGATAAAAGACTGAAAAATGCTTTGCTAAAATCCAAGTAAAGTAAATCTTCGATATTTCCCTAGTCTATCTGTAAATAACTGGTTCTTAGCAAAATCTTATTGGCTCTTTCTGATCACCATTTCCTTAGTTAGATGTTCAATAAAATCCCTTTGAGAATACATTTATTCCCAGGAATGGAAGTCAGAATCACAGATTTATAGTTTGTAGATTCCAGTCGCTTCTTTTATTTTTTAAAAAATAAAGACATTGGAGGGGCGGCTAGGTGGCATAGCAGATAAAGCAACGACCCTGGAATCAGGAGTACCTGGGTTCAAATCTGGTCTCAGACACTTAATAATTACCTAGCTGTGTGGCCTTGGGCAAGCCACTTAACCCCATTTGCCTTACAAAAACCTAAAAACAAACAAACAAACAAAAAGAAAATCAAGACATTGGTTTTTCTCCAAACCTGTAGCACCTCTTGAGTTCTTCATAATCTTTCTTTTTCAATAATATTATTTTAGTGTTCTTTGATCTTTTATAATACCTTCCTTTTTAAAGTACCTCGGTTAAAGCAACTAACACATAAACAGTGAAAGTGAGTATAATATGGAAAATTTCATTTCTATTTTTGCTGTCATTCATTTATTTCAACTATGCCTGACTTCTGTGAGCCCAAGTGGGGTTTTCTTGGCAGAGATGCCAGAATAGTTTGCCTATTTTACATATGAGCTCATTTTTAGATGAGGAAACAGGTTGGTAGTATTAAGTGACTTGTCCAGGGTCAAGCTAGACATAGCTAATAAATGTCTGAGATAAGATTTGAATTCAGGAAGATTAGTCTTCCCGACTCCAGTCCAACACACTGCCACCTAACTGCCTACTTCCATCCCTATGCATATCTATAAAATAGCCAAGAAGTAAATTTTCTCAATTCTAGCACAAAGTTTGATCATTATTATTGTATAACATTTAGTTTTAGTCACATATGTAGGATATATATATATATACATATATATATATGTATAT
Organism: Macrotis lagotis; assembly: GCF_037893015.1. NCBI lineage: Eukaryota > Metazoa > Chordata > Mammalia > Peramelemorphia > Peramelidae > Macrotis > Macrotis lagotis. The sequence continues at coordinate 146,233,932 of NC_133658.1, read as the reverse complement.
ATATATATATATAAAACTAGATAATAGATAATTTCTTGGTTAAACTTATTTCATTCTATACAAGTTGACACTGATCTTCTCAGGCTCTTCTGAAATTCTCATAGACCCTGTTTCTTTCAAAATCACACTCCATTATATTCATGTACCACAATTTGTTTGGCCATGCCTCAATAGACAGGTATTTACTTTACAATCCTGTTTATAATCCTTTGATACCATAAAAAATGCTTTTATGAATATTTTGTTGCACAAATAACTTTCTATCTTTGAATTCCTGGAAATATATGTTTAATGATGAATTCGCCAGGTCAAAGTGTATGAAAAATTGGGTTTCTCTTTGGGAATAATTCCAACTTTTTTCCATTAAAGCCCCACTAATATTGATTCATTTCATCTTTTGTCACTTTTGCCAATTTGCTGGATGAGAGGTGAAACTTCAGATTTATTTTGATAAGCATTATTATTAATCAGTTTTTCATAGGGTTGTCAATAATAATATTCAGTTCTGGGACAGCTAGGTGGTACAGTGGATAGAGCATCAGAGCTGGAGTCAGGTTGACCTGAGTTCAAATCCAGCCTTAGATATTTAATAATGACCTAGCTGTGTGACCTCGGGTAAGTCACTTAACCCCATTGCCTTGCAAAAAAAATATAATATTCAGTTCTTCTTTTGATTTCTATCATCTTCCAAAGATCACTGACAATGTTTCAGCAATTGCTTTTGCCAATTCTATCAATATATGAGAAAGTAATTCTTCCAAGTCAATTATTTACACTCATCATGGGAAAATATCAGTGATCTCTTATTACCACCTTATTTATATTAGACATTCATTCCCTAATACTTGTATTTATTCTTTCCTTTCTAGTTCAAAGATCATTCTCTCTGACAAGGAAAGAGAAGCAAAATAAAAACTAAGCAATTCTGCTTTCTCTATTAACAATTATTTTAGTCCCAAATAAAGGGGTCCTTTAATCCTCCTCTTTCCAACAACCTAAATTGTTTACCTTTTTTGCTTTTGTTAGTATCTCTTTTCAGCCTCAGCTCATTCTGATCTTGAGCATGCCTAATAATATTTCTACAGATGTATGCTATATTCTTGAAGAATCTCAAGTCACAACACCATTTGTGCATAATCTAGACAATTTTATAGATTAAATGTCAATCTCCAAATAAAATTCAATTGGTGAGAAAATAAGAGGATAAGTCCTACCAGGTGGCCTGCTATAGATTTTTCTGTTTCTTGAGTGGACTATTAACCTCCACTCTCTTCTATAGAATGGAGAAAAACAATGAAGTTGGCCGAGTCATTCTTTGAATTAAAAACAACAGGGTACCTGCCAAGATCTGCCAATTTAGAGCATAAAGGTTCTGGTACTCACTCTAGAGCCATATTAGCTACTTTTCTCCTAATACTTAATGACCTGTTCAAGAAAAATATATTCCCTATACAACAACTAGTTGTTCCAGTTCCTGCTAGAACCAAACTACAAAATGGCTATAGCCTGGTTAAGGATGCTTTCAATTTACATATTTAATGCACAATTTAAAATTTTATCCTTTATACAGGGAATAGAGACCATATTACAAGCCTGGTTTCAAAATGATTTATGACTTAGATTTTACAGCTTGCTTCTAAGCAAGCCCTGAAGTGGATGATACTAAAATATTTTACAAGCAATTAGTCAGCCTGAAAGCAAGTAGACAGCCTGGGTAAGGAATGATAACTGAAGCAAACCAAAGAAAGTGAATGCATTCAAGGCTTTTTAAGTAACACAAATTAAAATGTTGTTTGAATCTTCACTGGTAAATAGGGTGTAGTATATCATTATATAGTAATTTTAACCAATAGAATAAAATTGTCTTTGCCAATTAGATCAAAAGCCCTGGATGGCCTTTCCAACACGCTATCAAATATAATTTTAACTAAAGCATCTTTCTCCAAAATTTAATCATCTATTATAATTGCAAGCCCTTTTTCTATAATAACATAAGATTTATAGAGTGCTTTAAGGTTTATAAAGCTTTTCATATTATTTCATTTGACTCTCACAATCCTGAGGAGTAGGAGTTACTATCATTGCCATTTTTATAGATGAGAAAACTGAGGTTGTGTGAGGTTAAGTGACAAGGGTCACATAGCTAATAATTATCTTAGGCAGGATTCATATTCAAGTCTACCTGAGTACATAAGTGCACAAGGCCAAGGCTAGCACATTATACTCTATGCCACCCATATGCCTCTACAGATCATTAGTTTATGACCTTGGGTTAACACTCAAATTAGGTCTGCCAAAGATTTATAAAAGAGAGATAAAGGATTCATCTTAAAGCCAACACAGATTGAGGTAGATGACAAGGCAAATTCTTTGGGGGGGCTTAGGGGGAGGATAAAGGATGTCTGCAGCTGATAAAAAAAAAGTCTAGCTCTAGAATGGATACTAGTCACAATATTTGCAAGGATATTAGCTCCTGAAGCTATTATCATCATAAATAATGCTCCAAAGCAGAAACCTACATCTGCAGTAGAAGTCTACTGCAGACTTGCAGAGAGGCCATTTTTATTTCCTTCCTAGATTCTTCCATGACAGTAATTAGAGCTCTTTCGATGCTGAATGATCATGTCCATAAGGGATGCTGATTTTTGCTCATGATATAGCCTTGGGGCTGATTCTGATTAAAGACTTATCTGAAATTTTATTTAATGAGTTTTTTGTTTTAGGTATTAAAAATAAACTTTGTTAAATGCAAATTTCATATTTTTAGTTTATAAAAAATGCTTAGATGTTTCCCTTTCCAAATCTTTATGTCACAAAGTTACATGCATGGAATAGTAGGAAATAACTGGATTTTCAATCCAGCTAAAATTTAATTCCCACCTCTGCCTCAACAGTCAGCACAGCCTCTCTGGCTTTAATAATCTCATTTAAGAATGAGGGTATCACTGAGGTACCACTTCATACCTATCAAATTGATTAATATGAAAAAAAGGAAAATGATAAATGCTGGAAATGATGTAGAAATATTGGGACACCAAGTCATTGTTGGTGGAGTTCTGAATTGATCCAGTCATTCTGGAGAGCAATTTGGAATTATGCCTAAAGGACAATAAGAAAATGTCCTATATGTACAGAAATATTTATAGCAGCTTTTTTTATGATGGCAAAAAATAGAAGTTGAAGGGGATGCCCATCAATTGGAGAATGGCTACATAAGCTGTGGTATATGATATCAGTGGAATATTACTGTACTTTTAAGAAATGATGAGCAGGATGAATGCAGAAAAGCTAGGAACTTTTACACGAAGTGATGCAAAGAAAAGTGAGCAGAGCCAAGAAAACATGATACACAGTAACAGAAATAATGTAGTGAAAAGACACAGTTACTCTGATCAGTATAATGATCTAAAACAATTCAAAGGACTTGATGAAAAATGTTATCCACCTCCAGAGAAAGGACTAATGTTGTCTGAATACTGAAGTACATTATTTTTCACTGTCTTTCTTTTGTTCATTTGTTCATTAGAGTCTTTTGCAGAAAATGACTGATATGGAAATGTTTTAAATGATCCCACATGAATATACTGTATAAGATTTTTTTTGACCATCTCGGGTTGAGGGGAGGCAATGAAAAGAGGGATAAAATTTGAAACTCGTGACTTAAAATTTAGAAAAAGAATTTTAAAAATTGATTTTCATGTGAGTATGGGAAAAATAACATATTTTTAAAAACAGAACAAGGGAGTTTGATTCAATCCCTAAAGTCTCTTCTGGTTCTAAGGTCTATAATTTTATGGTCAGTTAAGGATCAGAGTAAGAAAACTTAGGAAGCACTGCAACATATTAAAAGTTAAGTTAAGTATATTAAGCTAAAATGGTCTTTCAGACTGTTAATTTCATAAAGGACATGGAATTGAATGATAAGGAAAAATATAAAAATCAGAAACAATATATGAATAGTATATACCTGGTTTGGAGGAAATGCAAGGATTTGGGGAACATGGGAGAAGAAAGAAGCTGCTTCTTCAGAGAGGATCTAAGATTACATAATCTCATTTTATTTAAATAATGCATATTGGGTAAGAGAGCTGCAAGAAAAATCTAAGGTCCAGAAAATACAACTTTATGCATGAGTTAGAGAAAAATAAGGGGGAAAAAGAATCATAAAATGAGTCTAAAGTTGATGAACCTAACATGGCAAAGGGAAACTATCAAAGAAAGCACTGAATATCTGTAAGCTTCAGTGTTAGAGACCTGTCTAGGGTAGAGATAGATTGAAACTAATAATCATATTGATATAATAAGGTAAGACAAACTAATTAGTGTCAGTAAAGATATAATTTAATTATGCATATAATATGTCCTACATAAAGACTCCAGTGCTTCATTGTGGTGAAGAAGTAACCTGAGTTTCCAAGCGCTCTGCCAGTCAGTAAACTCTGGCAGGTTCTACCATGTTGGAAATACTTCCATCATGACCCTAGGAACAGTTTAACCAATTAGAAAGAGGCATATCACCATTAGACTGATCAACCAATTATGAAACATTTTTTACAATGTCAATTCATGAAAGATAAAAAAGCAAAAAAATTCCCCCTCCAATCCTATGAGTCATCTGCTGCTTCTTCTAGGACAGTGACAGATGAAAGAAATGGGGAGAGGGAATCCTAAGAATGGCATAGCTTTGAAACTTGTAACAAATTTCAATTTTATTATTAATACACTAAATGTGAGAACCTTGGATAAAGACCAATATATAGAGAAATATTTCTGGAGAAATCATATCAATCATGACATTCTGAAAGGAAAATAATCTATATGAATATAAATATTTATAGCGGCTCTTTTTGTGGTCGCAAAGAATTGGAAATTGAAGGGTTGATCATCAATTGGGGAACAACTGATCAAGTTGCAGTATATGATTGTTATGGAATATTATTTTGCTATAAGAAACGATGTACAAGATGATTTCAGAAAAGCCTAGGAAGACTTTTATGAACTGATGCAGGTAAGCAGAACCAAGAAAACATTATACACAGTAAGAACAATATTATAATGATAATAAAACTATGGAAGAGTTTGTTACTGTGATCAATATAATGATCTAAAAGAGTTCCAAAGGACTCATGATGAAAAATGTCATTCACCCCCAGCAAAAGAACTGAGGAAATCTGAGTGCAAATTGAAGCATAGGGTTTTTCATTTTCTTGGGTTTATTTTGCAATGTGGCTAATATAAAATATGTTTTACATGACTTCACATGGATTTCTTAATAGGTAACCTACTGCTTGCTTTCTCTATAGATGGGAAAGAGCAGAAGTGTGAAAAAGAATCTGGAACTTAACATTTTAAAAATTGAGACTATAGCTAGATGGAAGGATAATTCACAGGTACTCTTTGAAGAAGCAAATAAAGGAGTCAGCAAAGTAGGTTTGATCACATGACCAAAAGCTACAAGAAATATTATCTCATGGGACAGTTGGTCATCATGTTTTGCAATATAAACAATAAGTATTTGCGAAAAGAACACCATACAATGAATATTTCTTAAATGTCTGTCATGCTCCAGGCACTAAACTAAGCACTGGTAATATAAATAAGAAAAAAAAAAAACCTCTGTCTTCAAGGAGTTTACAATCTAATGGGGGAAGACAAAGAGGGAGGGAAGAAGGGAAGTATTGTTCAAGCTTGTGTACTACAATTGATACAGTCTCTTTAATGATGAGAATTGTTTTCCTTGAAAATAACCTACTAATGCCAGTGGCAAAATTAATAGAGGAATCCTATGAAAAATTTAATCAAACCCTCCAAATCAAATCAGATGAGAAAAAGTAAGGATAAGGAGACATATAGGAGTGTATATGGTTCAGGAGAAAGAAATGAGACAGGTTTAAGACTTGTAGATTATATATTGAACTCTCATGTCTCTCAAAATTATGAAAAGTTTATTTTAAAAAATTGACATAACTCAAGCATGGTGAAGACTAAAATACATCTAAAAAATGAAATTAACTACATTTCAACATATAGGAAAAGCCTTACTATGAATGTGCTAATATTTCCTGAGTTAATATCAGAAATTATAACAATTAAGAAACATAGCAATGAGAAAAAGATAAGATGCACAGTTTAAAAAAGTAATCCTATATCAAACTATTTAAAAAGTTTAAAAATAGTAAATAGGTGGCTAGGTGGTGCAGTGGATAGAGTACCAGCCTGGAGTTAGGAGTACCTGAGTTCAAATCTGGCCTCAGACACTTAATAATTACCTAGCTGTGTGGCCTTGGGCAAGCCACTTAACCCCATTGCCTTGTAAAAACCTAAAAAAAAAGTAAATAAAACATAATATTAACAATCATTTTACTCAGAAATTAAACTAATGTAAATCAATTACAACAAGGAGACCAAAAGTGCCCAGAAAGTTCCTTGGTCAACAAACATTAGACTCATTTGCCAAAATGAGAGCGATCTAATACAATATTAGATAAGAATATAAACCCAACTGTAAAATCTAAAAGGATTGGATGATAGACAGTATTATCTCATAAAACAGACTGAAGCAGTGAAGGGTAAAATCAATCTAAAGAAAGCTAAACAAGCTAACCAATTAAGCAAAGTCATCACAAAGGCTTTCCAGAATAAAAAGAGGGGAAAGGATGAAAAACAGTAGAAAAATAGGGAAAAATTATTAGGAAAAAAATTTCTTTATCAAGGATAGTGGAATCACCACACTTGGTAGCATCATAGTGTATGAAGTACTTTTGGTAGAAAAGGAAATGGCACCAAGGAGAACAAAGACAGGAAAAGCAGCTGAATTGAATCAAATACATACGTGTGTGTGTATATATATATATATATACACACACACACGTATGTATCTAAAGGAAGGTAAGAACACTCAGAACTTCTTGATTCCCCCCAAAAAAAACTAACAAGAAAACAAACAATTATCTACTTATCTACTCTCCTACCATTGTAGGATCTTTGAGGATCATATACAATTAAGGACATGCTCAAAAAGGTAATCAGTTGGAAGCAGTGTTTTTTGCAAATTTTATTTAACAATGGACCTCATCTTTACTATTTCATAAGTGATTGAAAGATGTAAACAATGAAGGATTCCATTGTACTTAATTGTTGTTGATTAATAAAAAGTATATCACTCAGTAGAAAAAAAATTGCCATAAAGGTTTTTTGAAACAAATGACTCTCATCTATATATCAACAAATTAAGATTCTTTTAAATATATAGAAACAAAAATACAATCAGTTCTTCTGTAACTGATTTTTTTTGGAAAATATGAATTTATTCCAAGAGAGACATATAAGGAAATGATTGAAATATAACAAGAATTTTGTGTTTGCTTATGCAAAGATTTTTCCAGAAATAACAAGAACCATTTTATAAAAACTCATAAGCTGTAAACCTTCCAGCACCTGCTTCAAGAAGAATATTTCAAGTCCTTTTCATGGTATCTTCTAGTACAAGAGGAGTTAAGAAGGTTGGCTGCTTCTACTCATCCTTTCCCTCTAATTTGAGCCATTAAGCCCACCCTCACACCAGTCATGATTTTACTTTGGGAATCCCAGACCACAAGTCAAGCAAAAGTTCAAACATCCATATACTGCTGCTATTTATTAAAATATTTATGTATTTGTTAATCATTTAGAATGTATAAAACTATTCTATTTTTTGTTCCTACCTTTTTAATGTCACTGATGATGATGTTTTTGAATTTCAATTTCCTCATAAATCTTGTGTTTTTTCATGCATAATTTTACATAGCCCAGTAATTTTCAGAAACAAATATGTTGAGTTGTAACAGAATTTATTGTAACCCAGCTCAATGATCCTCTGATAATAAATCTTATGAGAGATATAAAACAGGGAGTTATATGCTTTCCAAAAGCATTCACCACTATTATGAAGAAGAAGGAAATATAGGATGAGGAAGGATTCCCAGTGAATAATGAAGTCCCCCAAATGTCCCTATGAGCGACGATACCACATTAAGTTCTTTGACATTGCAGAGCCTCCTGGAAGAAACTAGAAAATGCTGAAAGGAGTTTGACTGGGGCAGCTAGGTAGTGTGGTGGATAGAGTCAGGAGTCGGGACCTGAGTTCAAATTTGGCCTCAGACACTTAATAATTATCTAGCTGTTGCCTTCAATAACTAAATTTTTTTAAAGAAGAGTTTCCAGGAAGCTAGGTGGTACAGTGGATAGAATACCATCCTTGGAGTCAGGAGGACCTGAGTTCAAATTCGTCCTCAGACACTTAATAATTATCTAGCTGTGTGACCTTGGGCAAGTCACTTAATCCCATTGCCTTGGAAAAAAAGAGTCTGACCTATCCATCCACACAGGAAAGATTAAATGAAGGATGAATGTCTACTGCTCAGATTTCAACATTTGACTTGCCACCTTGTAGAGCCTATCTAACAGTAAATAAACACACATATATAGAAACAAAAAAGAGAAATAAAAAGGTAGAGATAGAGATACAAATACAAAGGTAGAGGTTGAGATAGAGATAGGGACAGAAATAGAGGCAGAGACAGAAATAGAGGTGGAGATAGATACTTATATATGTGAGACAGACAAGAGTCCAGAGTTAACAAAGATATGGAAAATATGCTGGACTACTTTCAGGAAACTGCAAAATACTTTTTATTGACCTCAAATTTCTCATAAAAGCAAAAGTACATCTTTTCAAAGCAAACATTTTACTGTGTTTTGGCAGTGTTATGATATCCTGGTGATGCCTGAAGAAAGCAAGGAAGGGTTCAGAGCTTTGAAAGAGCCATGGATGATTCTCACCAAATGGACATTTATGCATGGGCTGTAATCTGCACAATTAGAGGGAACTGTCAAACTGATGCAGTCTGTTTGAGTTTTGGAACCTATAGTTTATACCCCAAGGTTTCCTCATTCTAAAGTAATATAGTTTTGCACCCTTAACAATTAAGATCATAATCATCCATAACAAGGACAGTGGGGTATTTTAAAGGAATGTCGATCTAGGTTTCAGTCCCAAACTTGAGGTTTACATGGGAGAATTTCCCCTCTAGTTTCTGGAGATCAGTAAAAATGTTGGGAGACAAAGCCAGGGAGAATTTTTTTAGAATGCCCTAGGCATTTTTGTCACATCGTGTTTTAAAAAAAAAAAAATTTCCATTTCAGTTGTAATCCAGAACTGCTTAAAAAAGCAATAACAGGAGAGGAGAAAGGTCATGGTCACAACAGAGGACCACGTTCTTACCTCACGGAAGTAAAAATACAATAGAAAGGAAAAACAAATTTAAGGATGTGAGTGTAGAAATGTGAATGTTTGCTGACTAGAAAATGAATTTTTTAAAACTATGCTTCATAAAGTGGGAAGATGGGAGGGGAGGAGAGACCCAGTGGCAAAATGTTCTGCAGTCTAATCAGTTAAGGGAAATATTTCATATTGTATGGAGGGAAAATGAGACCTTAATAATATCCACATTAATTAGCATTCATATATCACTTAATGTTTGCAAAGCATTGACATGTTACTTCTTTCAATATTATTCACAATTGCTCTATGACATAATTATTACTAGCCCCCATTTCACAGATGAGGAAACCCACACACACAGAGGTGATGGAACCAGCCCATGCTCAAACAGCTAGGTTCTCCTGACTTTAATTTTAAGGCTCTCTCTTCTACAATTAATTGCTTTTCTAGTAACAGTCTTTTCTCTAGGTGGTATCATATTCTCCAGTATAAATTTTCAGGTTTTAAATTTCTCAAGATTTTTGGAAGAATCCCCATTATTAATATTAAATTTTTTTATTAAATACATATTTTTCCTTTCTTTAAAGATTAGTAATGCTTGTTTTTTCTCCCTCTACAGAAAGATTTCTTAAGATTTCAGATTCTCCTATGATTTGCTCAGGGACCAAAGAGGGTTCATGTGCCTTTGTAGGATTTCTGAAAAATTATAACTCAAATCTCTATAAACATAGACTTTTCCCACCTTCCTTTGTCAAATGGGGGGAGGGTATGGTAGGAGTCCCAGTGTTTACAGCCTTATATTGTAAACACTTAAAACAAGTAACTTCAACCAATCTGTGGTTATCAGCAATGCAATAAAACCCAGTGAGTGATGTCACTGGTCTGAGTCACATTGGGGCAGATTAAGAAACAATGCCAAATGGAAAAACATATGAACAAAAATGAAACTCACTATCTGCCAGTCTGAAACTAACTCATGTCTCTTGAATTTTGTCTTTTGATTCCCCTTGACTTTCTGTGTAATTCAGATCTAGAGAGAGGTTTGTACTATTTAAGGATGCATCTGAAAATTTTATTTTTAGTTTGCTGCAAATATTTGTGTTTGTGGTCACATGTTATAAATTCTATGGTGGGTCTTTGAGTCTGAGTCATCCCTTTGTTCTTGTCCTAGGCACTTGTTATACAGGGGCAGGGTAAGTGGTAAGCTTAAATGCTTCAATAATACCCAGATCCAGGATGGCTAGGTGCCCTCAAGACTCTTGCATTCTAACAAGAGATAACATATATATATATATATATATGCACAGAACAATTACAAGATGAATAAAAGTATTTTGTGGATAAGTCACAACCCATGTGCTCAGCATCCACAACCATTACCAGACACATTGGCCCCATCTTCATAATACGATTTACTATCATTTTAAAGATTTGCATTTCTATCTGAGGCCAGTATTCTGAAACCTACCTAATGAAACCTAATGACTGGAACTTTGCCTGTAATGAGGGCAGCCTATTTTAAAAAAAGGTAGACAATAAGTCTTAGTTGAAGCCATATAGTTTAAAATACATGAAACACCTGGCCTACAGTAAGGTTAAAAAAGAAACTTATGTAAATATGATTGGTAATTCCCAGAGTATGAATAAGATCACTAGAAGAGAGAATTTAGTGAGAGAGAAAATGACCAAATAAGGGAAGGAGGGTAGAAGAGAAAGGAAAAGGAAGAAAATAAAGAAGAGAAAGGAGAGAGAACAGAGGAAAGAAAGAAGTAGTAATCTTAAGGGAAGAGAAAAAACCAAGATAGTGAAGTGTCACAGAGTTCAAAGGTAAAAAGAACATCAAGAAGGAAAGTCACTGGATTTGGGGGTTGAGAAGTCAATGGTGTCCTTTTGCGAGAGCAGTTTCCCTAGTAGGGCTAAGAGCTGAGTCAGACTGTAATAGCTTAGAACTACAAACTTTCCCTCCCTCTTCTCCTTTTTTCCAATTTCCATCATTTCTCTTACTCCTAACTTCCAACTGCTTTATCAGGTCCTTGTTTTGCCATCATCACCTAATATGTTCTAGAAGTTATCCAGTATAAACTCCATTTTAATTTTCCCTTGAAATGATGGTATATAGACACTCAAATCCTTTGAGTCTAAAAAACTCCTCCCTATATATAAGCTGAGTGCTTTGAAACTGTAATCTCTCAAGTCACCAGGGTGCCAGTTAGTGATTTGAAACAAGAAGTAAGTGCATTCCTGGGCTGATGGAAGCATCTGGCACCTTGTAAACAATCAAATCCAAATACTGAAATTCCACCATGAGTGACAGAGTAGTCCTTTCTGCTTCTACATTATGAAAGAAATTTTAAGGAAGTTTCATATAAATTAGTTTTAGCTAAGAATATTTCTGAAGAAGAAAATTGAGGAAGCTGTTCATTCAACAATGTTGGAAAGAAAATTCTTAGGATCCCAAAACAAATATTAAATATCTTCTCATAAAATTTATTAATTTTCTTAAATTAGATTGATTAAAAATGAAAAATTAAAAGGCATTTCTAAAATATGAACAGAACAAATATATCATTATGATAGTAAACCTAGGCAGTAATTCAGCCTGGTAAAATAGGTACTGAATTTTTGTTGCTCTTATTCAGTTCTGTTGTTTTTCATGTCCCACTCTTCATATCATTTGGAATTTTCTTAGTAAAGACAGTGGAGTGGTTTGCCATTTCCTTCTCCAACTCATTTTATAGATGAGAAAACCAAGGCAAATAAGGTCAATTAACTTTCTCAGGGTCACATTACTAACAAGTGTCTAAGGAAAGAGTTGAACTCAGGAAGAGTCTTTCTGACAGCAGACCTGGCACTGTATCCACTGTCAGCTACCTGTTTGCCCCTCTATAACACATCCAATATTGTTTATATTTAAAGTCAAATAGAAGATTTAGAGCTGGAAGGGAAATGAGAGAACATCTAGTCCAAGTCCAACTAAGGCCCAGAAAAAAAAATGACTTGAGAAATGTGAGCATCAGAACTGTACTCAAGCCTTCTGAATCCAAATTCATTGATGGAGAAATAGAAGGAGGGCTTCATCAAATCTCAATACATCACAAATACAAAGCAGCTATCATATTCATATCCTTTCCTATCTTTAAATTTTTTCTAAATCCTTAACAAATGAAAAAAGGATAGCTTGTTGATAGATGGATATATCTCTCGAATTTTATGTCCTAAGATTTTATCTGTGGCCTCTGAACAATACCTAAATCATTCTCACTGTACTCTGTTTTTATCTTCTCCTTTATTCCTGAAATAAATCCATTCCACTGCATTGATTCCATATTTTTCTTCCCAATGTAATTTCTAGATAAAACTGACCTTTAAAGAAGGGTTAAGCTCATGATTGGGAAGATGAGGAACTTGATTTTTTTTTAAAATCCTCTTGAAATATTCATTGTACATCCTAACAGCAACATGAGGGTGATGATCAAACTTAATGGGCTTGCTTATACCATCAGTGCAACAATCAGGCACAATTTTGGGCTAACTGTGATGGAGAATATCATCTGTATCCAGAGAAAGAAATGTGAACTTTGTTTTAGGTTTTTGCAAGGCAAATGGGGTTAAGTGGCTTGCCCAAGGCCACACAGCTAGGTAATTATTAAGTGTCTGAGACCAGATTTGAACCCACATACTCCTGACTCCAGGGCCAGTGCTTTATCCACTACGCCACCTAGCCACCCCAAGAAATGTGAACTTTGAACAAAGACCAAAGACTATTACCTTTAATTTTAAAAAAATTTATCTTATATAATTTTGCTATCTCTTATGATTTTTCTCTTATTACATTCAATTTATATATATATATATATATATATATATATATATATATATATATATATATATACACACCATGGAAACAATGTAAAGGCTAACAGACTGCCTTTTGTGAGGGGTGGGGGGAGGGAAGCAAGATTAGGGGAAAAATTGTAAAATTCAAAATAAATAAAACCTTTTATTTAAAAAAATCCTCTTGAAAATTGTCAACAATCTGAAATATCTTCCCAAATAAATCAATCCACCCTCTCCCTTCCAAAAGTAAGATCAGAAGTTTTTCACTAGAGACTGAAATTTCCATTCTCATCAGATGTGGTCTTAGACAGATGGATGGACAGCAGGAAAAAGGCTGTGCAACTGTGAGATTGCCTTACTGGGATACTACAGAAGGCATTAATAATTTAACACACAATGAGAACTGAGCCCTCTCCAATATTTTGTATAAAAGAGAAAAAATAATGTTTAAAAAGATGAAAGATGAGAAGCAAAGATTCTCAGAGACAACCTAAGGTGTATAACAAATAGAAGGACTTTATATACAAGTCATTTTGACCAGTTTCCAGTTATGAAGCAGAAAGACAAAGGAAATGTAAGAAGCTAAGCCCACATGACATAAAAAAGAAAGAAAAGAAAAAGTTATTTTATAGACCAAATTACATGTTAATAAAAAGTAAAAATTTAAAATTGGTCCAAGGACTACTGAATTATCAGATATATATGGCATACAATATTAAGTTTCCTACCACTCTCAAGGATCATCTCAATCCACTGAAAAACAAATTCCGTATGATTCAGTTGTCACAGAAATCTTAAAATAAGGGGCAGCTAGGTGGCATAGTAGATAAAGCACTGGCCCTAGAGTCAAGAGGACCTGAGTTCAAATTAGACCTTAGACACTTAATAATTACCTAGCTGTGTGACCTTGGGCAAGTCACTTAGCCCCATTGCCTTACCAAAAAAAACCCAAAAAACAAACAAACAAAAAAATCTTGAAATAATCAAAGTGGAAACTGTAATATCCTGGGCATGCCACTTAGCCCTGTTTGTCTCAGTTTCTCTTTCTGTAAAATGAGCTGGAAAAGGAAATGTCAAACCACTCCAGAATTTTTCCCATGAAAATAGTAAATGGAGTCACAAAGAAATGACACAATAAAAATGACTAAACAATAGCAAAGTAAACTGAGTCTAGATCCCCTTATTTATATAAGAAGGGATTTTTTTAAAGTCCATACTGTAAAGAAGGATCCAACCTGGTTTAGTATTCTGTTAAAGCAAGAGAAAACAGATTGTAAAATTATTATTTACCATTTTATGCTATTTGGTATCCAAGGTCACTCAAACTTCATGGGATTCAAGCATTACAAAGGACTTCAAAGACCATCTAAATCAGTATTTACTTACAGGCAATAGTATGTGTTATATTACCATGTAGTATGTATATTATTGTTCATAATAAAAAAACTATTGTGCTATATCATAATATATGTGATTTGAATAATATTGTTATTAAGGAAATCTCTAGAAATACTTTTATTGACTACCTAAATTGTTTATTCTTTGTTTAATAACACCATTAAGAAATTCCAGAGATCTATCTTTCTTTCTTGTACCTGAAATGTTCTCCCCTACAGGTCTTTCAAGGTCATCCTCAGATGTCATCTCCTCCATTTAAGCCTTCTTTGATCACTCAATCCAAACTAAAAGTGATCCTTCCTTCCTCTAGATTCTCATAGTACTTTACACAACTCATATAGTGAACAAACTCTTTTTAAAGATATTTCCCCCAATTACATGAAAAAACAATATTTAACATTTGTTGTTTTTTTGAAGTATGCAATCATAGAAATTCCATTCCAAATTCCATTTTCTATCAGAATCACTTGCATGCAGATCCTATTATTTTTGTGCCTTCCTCAGCACCTAACACCAGTGACTTGGTTCATTATAGGAACTTTATTAATGATTTTTAATTTTAAGTCTAGTCCAAATCCAACTTAATCAAACCATCCCTCTTTTTTTACTACACTCTACCTATTAATCATTCAATAAACATTTCTTGAATTGAAATTGTAGATATTAGTGAATGACAGTTTTTTCATGTTCCTTTTTCTAAAAATCACTTAAAAGGTGAAACCCTCCACTATAAAGACTATTCTAATACAGATACAGCAAATGCAACAGAAAGGATGATTTTTAAGACCCTCCATTTTCTATTCCTACTACCATCTTAACACAGTGAAGGATGACATCAGTTTTTGTTAACATATTTTATTGTTCATTTGTTTTGATTGTGTCCAACTCTTCTTGACCCCTTATATGGTTTTTCTTGGGAAGAATATTGAAATGATTTAACTTCCTTCTCTAGTTTATTTTGCAGATGAAAAAACTGAGACATACAGGGTTACGTGACTTGTTCAAGGTCATAGAGCTAGTAAGTGTCTGAGGATGGATTTGATCTCAGGTAGATGAGTCTACCTGATTATAAGTACCCTATCCTTTGCATCACTTAGCTGCCCTATATGCATTTATCAAATTATAATACAGCCTCTTTAATACATACATCTACACTTATGCTGGCTACATATCTCCCATTAAGATTTCTATTAGTATCATAATGATGATAATAATAATTATAATAATGAAATTAATTTGCAGAATAGATGCAGATCTGCATTGCTTGAGTGAGTTCACAATACCAATGAGATTTCAAGTCTGGTCCAAAACACTATACAAATATCCACCAGATTAATGAACCTCTGTGGAGAATTTAGAGAAGGACATGGAAAAGAAGCATATAAAATAAGGTCTGGAGGAACTGATAGCTTACCAGTAGAGAGTACCCACAATCAAGAGAGCATAGATTCCATGCAACATAAGTTATATAAATAAATATGTATACTACTTTAATTTTTTTGTAATTGCAAAAGATTAAGGTCATCTAAAGAGAATTCTCTTTCTCTTATCTTTCAAAACACTTTCAAATTCATTAACCAGTCCTGGACCCAAACCCATCAAATATCATTATATATGCCCCTAGGTTGACACCAAATCTTTCCTACCTACTTTTTACCTCTATGCTATTATTTAGAAGAGAATTCATGGACAATCATAATCAGTTGCAATTATTGCAGAAATGACTTTTATCTGAGTTGTTCCTTTTCATGATTAACAATTCAAATGTATCCCTGTTAGAAGTACACACTTCATTGCATTCTAAGTATGAAGTGTTAGATATTCCATGAATGAATAATAATAATAATAAATGCTTTTAGATAATGCTCTTTCATCTTATTCTAAGAGATAAAAGAGATGAGGAAAAATATAAAATCATGTGCTAAATCTCTAGAGAGATTTGTTAAAATGGAAATAAGGTACTTTCTGGGAGGTATGTGGACTAAGCTTATCTATTTTCATCTTTGTTCAATTGTTTGAAGAAGGGACTAGAAAAATAAAAGACATTTATATGCTGAAGCAGGATGTGAAGAAGAGAACCAGATATCCAGTTTCTCATTTCCTCTATTTGAATTTCACAAATTTAATGGAGTCCTCACAGTTTAAAAAAAAATAAGGTAGCAGAGCAAATACACTGCAATATCTAAAGTGAAGAGGTGGTCTCAATGTCAGATGGTGATGGGAACAGTTCAAGAGCAATGTTACAGTAGATGTTCCCCAACTAAAACCAAGAAAACGGATCACGCCAAAGGTAAAGTAAATTCTTAAAGAGTTTTGAAAAAGTGCACCCACCGTGTAATTTGTCTCATTACTAAGAAATGTTGAAGGGAGGATGGCTTGGTTCTTTAAGCATTTACATTTATATAATCCTTTCCTAACATAAATAAAGCTGCATTTCCTCATTCTCCCAAAGAAGAAACATTTTAGAAAATGCTCTTCCTCTTACACTGAATAGAGTTTTTAAACAGGTTCTTAAGAGTTAACAGATAGAAATCTAGAAGAAATGGTAAATTCTGGAAAAGATCATAAACTCAATGTACACAGTCAGCAAATGTTTATTTTCTCCACACTAAGTGGAGAATGACTTTGCTACTCTGAAAAATCATTTGCACTTTGAAATAATCATTTATTATTGATCAAAATAAAATTGACAATAATGATAAATATAAAATGCAATTTCATACTATACATGTGTGTATGTACATATACATATAAATCTAGCACCAAACATCAATAAAAGTCATCTGCCTCCCTCACAGATTTATTTCTAAATAAATTAATAATAGACAACTTCACTTACCTTAGAATAGGAAAAAAGTCATCAGGTAGAATAGCATCATTCCTCTTCTAGGTAAAAGCATCTTAGTCAGTCCCCCTTGAAATCTAAGGGAACCTAAAATACAGAAACACATGGGGAAATGAGTGCTAGACATTTGTACCTCCTAAACTCAAATTATGTGACAAGATTAAAAAAGAAATGGGGAAGTAAAAGCTTTAAGTTAAAATATAATTATTTACTGAGAGAGAGAGAGAAGGGGAGAAGAGGGAAGGGAAAGAGAAAGAAAAGGAGGAGGAAGAAGAAGGAGATAGGGAGGGAGGAGAGAGAGAGAGAGAGAGAAGCAGATAAAGAAAAATAGAGATTAGCTCTGGGACAAAACTCACTGAATCACCAACCCCCCTTTCAACGTCTGAAGAGCAATAGATTAGTAACGAAACATGAGCAAGATAAAGACTGAATGTTAAGTATAAGCATCCATAAAAGTAAAGAAATATGAAAATATACTTTTTTCTCTGCAAAAAGGGCACTGAAAAAGTGTTTCAGGGGCCACAGCTGTCCACCCTGCCTAACATGCTTTTACCCTGGGAGGGTACGGTGCTCTGTGAAGCAACATTTCAGTACAGGAGAGAAGACACTGACCCGCTATGAAAGGATCATGTTCAGCTCCACTGTTTGCTGAACAGCAAACAATTATAAATGGTTTCACGGAATAAGATGTTAAAACATAGAAAATCCTCACATAAGTTCTCCCTGAGGGAAAGAAGGAATCTACCAGTTTCGGATTGAACCAGTGGTGTTAGAGGAAGGAAAAAAAAAACCCAGCTCTTTCTGATGCATCAAAGACCCCACTGTGCTACAGAAACAGTGAACTGGGTTGTTAGAGCCAGCAGGGCCAGGCTGAAGACAGCTTTTCAATATGCTCTCAGCATTGGCTCCGGGGATGACTGGAATCGTCCTACCCCACTGCTCATAGACAGCAGTTGTACTGCTTTCAAGAGGCAATCTCTCTGAAGGATAGTGCAGAAACTGAAGCCTTTTGGGGAGTCTGGCTACTTCCCACTAAAACTTTTTATTAATAGATAGAAGGGAGAAAATAGCATGGGTGCAGACCAATTGTGTGGTGATATCTACTTGATTGCTTACAATAACATAGTCCTGTACTAATAAAATCCCAAAAGAAGGAACCATGACCAGCTAATTTGCCCATATCTCTCACTGCTGAGCCCAATTCTTCCCTCCTATGGGATAGATGTTCTAATTTCTGTTGAATGAATATTTGTTAAATAAATTGACACTTATATGAATCATACTGGCACAGAAACATCTGATCTTTCTTGTGACTTTTTACAGTTAAAAGCATAGCCAAAAAAACTGGTCACACATTCATGTTGGAGGAATGTTAATAAATGCTCCTTATCAAGTGAATATAAGGATAATTATTATTTCAAAGCCCTGTACATACATTCTCTGAGTTGATCCTCACAATGACCTATGAAATAGGAGGTATTACCATCCCCATTTGGAAGTTGAAGAAATTAAGGGTGAAGATTAAGTGGGTCACCCAGTGGTACGCAGCTAGTAAAATGTCTCAGATTCTTTCCATTCCAGCACAATATATAGGACAAATATACTACCTTCCTACAATGGACTTTAATAATTAATATTTTTCTTATCTTTGGGATATCAGGAAAGGCAAGTTTTATTCTCCCATTTTATAAGTAGATAAATTGAAGTAAAGAAAGAACAGTATAGGGGGCAGCTAGGTGGTGCAGTGGATAGAGCACTGGCCCTGGAGTCAGGAGTACCTGAGTTCAAATCTGACCTCACACACTTAATAATTACCTAGCTGTGGCCTTGGGCAAGCCACTTAACCCCATTGCCTTGCAAAAAAAAAAAAAAAAAAAAAGAAGAGTATAAAGCAATAATGGGACCAAAGTCAGGACAAAGAATGAGTCCTCAAAATTTAATAATTAGTTTCATTATCTTTCCATTGGATGCATTTCTTAATAAGGTCTATATCTAAGAGTAACACAGCAGCTCTTAGAATGGCATCTGACATATATTAAGTGCTTATTAAATATCTATTGATTGAATTACTATGAGTGTGGTGAAGGTATTAGAATTCTTCTGACTTGAAGTTTACACATCAAATTAGCAAAACAAGTAGAAGCATTACATAAATAACTCTGGAATTCTAGACTCCCAGAGTCAGCTCTACTGAATATCACAAGATCATCATTTTTGCAGTTAAAGAAATTGAGGATCTAAAAGGTTAGTGACTTGCTCCAAGGCATACTCAAAGCTATTGGCAAGTCTGATTCTAGCCTAGTTCTTCTTTGATGCTAAAGTCCATCATTCATTCTCTATCTGCCCACCTAAGGTTCTGTCCCCAGTTGAGAATGCTTTGCCTTCATCTCTACTGACAACATTAAGCACTACATAAATAAAATCAGATATTTCATATTCAGCACTCCATTGCCTATCCAGTTTCTTCTCCTTTTCTCCCTTCCTGCTTACTTCTCCCTTGCTATTTAAGCCAGCTCTAACTGGAATCACACTTAGCAGCTGGGGCAACACTGCCAAGTTGGACTGAATACTTAGACTTGAGTCTATTGCTTTTCAGAGCTGATGTATCAGAACTTTAAAAGAATGTACAAGGCAGCTTTACATGGGTTTGAATAGTAAATCTTGAGTCACAAATGCTGAATAAATGAACTATATGTCATAATATTTTTGTTTTATTGTTCAATCATTTCAGTTGTGTACAATTCTTCATGACTTCATTTGGAATTTTCTTGACAAAGATAACTGGAGTGATGTGCCATGTCCTTCTCCCACCCATTTTGCAGATGTTGAGTCAAACAGCAGTAAATGACTTTTCCAGGGTACATAGTTAGGACGTGTCTAAGTTAAGAGTGGAACACACAAAGATGAGCCTTTCTGACTCCAGGCCTGATGCCACTCTATTCACTACACCATCAAGCTGTCATTAAGGAATAGAAAAATCCTCCATGTACCACATTTATTTCACAGCTGAGGCATAACACCTCAAAAATGGATTGTCACCAAGAGTAATATAATTCTCACTACCCTTTTAACCTTTACACACTCCCAAAAACTCCTTGGCCCTAACAGAACCATAATACAAGGCACTAAAAGAAGCCAGTAGAACATCACAATAACTGAAGTTGGAGATCTATACCTCAAGGGAACAATGATGTGTGACCCCTAAGGCATAGGATCAATCAATCCAATGAAGAGAAGATGGATTTCATTTCATCCTCCTCACAAAGTATTGCCTGTCTCCAACATAACCATACTACTCCTTTCATATATAATTGCTTATTCCACATCCAGTTGTCCTTCACTTACTGCTGGGGGTGGTGGTAAGGAATAATTGAATGGGCTCTCCTCTGTACCTGTGTCCAAGAAACACAATAGGCCAAATGGACAAGGAGGTACAAAAACTGATAGAAGAAAAAAGACTCTTGACCAGATCCTTAAAAAGGAAAAATAGCCAAATGAAAATGAGATTCAAAAGCTCACTGAAGACTGGGTGATAATAAGCTCATGAGAGATCAAGAAACAGTAAAGAAAGTCAAAAGAATTTTAAAAAAGAATAAAATGCAAAGTTACTCATTGGAAAAACAACTGAGGGGCGGCTAGGTGGCGTAGTGAATAAAGCACTGGCCTTGGAGTCAGGAGTACCTGGGTTCAAATCCAGTCTCAGACACTTAATAATTACCTAGCTGTGTGGCCTTGGGCAAGCCACTTAACCCCATTTGCCTGGCAAAAAAAAAAAAAAAAAAAAAAACCTAAAAAAATAAAAAAATAAAAAAACTGACCTAGAAAAAAGATGACTTGAAACTCATGATCGAAAAAAAAAAGGGCTCAGGAACCATATTTCAAGAATCATGCAGGAAAACTGCTCTGAGATGCTAGAACTGGAGGATAAAATAGAAATTTAAAGAATCCACCAACAAACTCCTGAAAGAGATCCCAAAATACAAACTTCCAGGAATATTATAGCCTACTTTCAGAGTTCTCAGGCCATGGGGATAATATTGCAAGTAACAAGAAAGTCACATCTGAATCACACAAGATTTAGCAGCTTCCACATTAAAGGAATGGAGGGGTTGGAATATGTTATTCCAAAAGACAAAAGAGCTAGGATTACAGCCAAGAAATACACCCAGTAAAACTGAGTACAGTCCTTCAGGGGATAAATGAGTATCTAAAGAAATACAGGGGACTTCCAAGCGTTCTAGATGAAAAGACCAGAGCTGAATATAAAATTTGACTTTTAAATGTAAATCTCAAGAGAAGCATAAAAAGGCAAACAAGAAAATCAAATCACAAGATATTCAGTAAGGTTAAACTTACTTAGATTCTTATAGGGGAGGATGATGCAACTCCTAAGGAAATTATCAATACTATAGCAGTTAGAGTAATTATTGGCCTTCGTTCTTTTTTTATTAGGTTTTTTTTTTTGCAAGGCAAATGGGGTTAAGTGGCTTGCCCAAGGCCACACAGCTAGGTAATTATTCAATGTCTGAGACCGGATTTGAATTCAGGTACTCCTGACTCCAGGGCCAGTACTCTATCCACTGCGCCACCTAGCTGCCCCTGGCCTTTATTCTTCAGGAGGACCAAAACATATTAGAGTCAGGTTACAGTATGACTGGCTGACCAGAACAATATGAGTTGGAATGTGTACCACAGGTCAGGCACAAATAGTTCCTATAAACATTTGGTGTGGATTATCTAAATTTGTACAGTTTGAATTTCTTTTGAGCTACTACAGTTCTGCTTTGCTGATAAAGTACTCCGATGAGGACACAGCTTGCTGTTGCCCATGTTGCACAATCAATTTCAAGCTTAAAAGAGATCTTGAGAGTGTTCTTATATCACTTTTTCTGACAGCATGTGAGCACTTGCCCTGTGTGAGTTCTCCATAAAATAGTCTTTTTGGCAAGCATACGTCTGGCATTCAAACAACATGGCCAGCCCATTGGAGTTGTGCTCTCTAATAGAGTTTGAATGCTCAGCATTTTAGTTCAAGAATAGACCTCGTGTCTTGTACCTTATCCTGGTAGCTTATCTTCAGAATCTTCCTAAGACAACTTAAATGGAAGCAATTCAGTTTCCTGGCATGGTGCTGGTAGGGCATCCAAGTTTCACAGGCATACAACAATGAGGTCAACACAATGATTCTGAAGACCTCCAGTTTGGTGTAAGTCTGACACTTCTTTTCTCCCACACTTTTTGGAGTCTCCCAAACACTGAGCTAGCTCTGGAAATGCTTGTGCCAATCTCACTATTAATGTGTACATTCCTAGAAAGTGCAAGCAAAGTGAAGCTATCCACAATATTCAAACTTCTCCATTTTCTGTAATTGATGGTTCCACATATGGATGATGTGGTGCTGGCTGACAGAGCACCTGTTTGCACCATGAAGATGGAGTCAATTATGTTGAGATGATCTCAAAAAAATGAAAATTTGAGAAAGGAATGCATTGGGAATAGGGAAAATGGAGAAGAATGGGGGAATTTATCTCACTTAAAAAAAGAAGAGTTTTTACAGTAAAAGGGGAAAATAAGGAGGGAGTGGCAGTCAATGCTTGAACGTCACACTCATGAAAATTAATTCAAAGAGGGAAGAATAGAGATAGATAGACAGACCAATATGTGTATATACATATGTATACATATATACACATATACATATACACATACACATACATACATATATTTATATACACATGTTTAATTAGGTATGTGTATATATACACACACATACACATACACATACACATACACATACATATATACATCTATCTTACTCATCAGAGGAGGGAATGAGAAAGCAGGGATGATTAAAAACAAGAGTAGGAATAGGAAAAGCATTGTCAGAAACAAAACAAACTTTTTTTTCCTCTTTTTTTTTGCAAGGCAAATGGGGTTAAGTGGCTTGCCCAAGGCCACACAACTAGGTAATTACTAAGTGTCTGAGACCAGATCTGAACCCAGGTACTCCTGACTCCAGGGAGGTGCTTTTTCCACTGTGCCACCTCGCCACCCCTCAAAACAAATTTTTGAATAGGGACGGTAAAAAAAAAGAGAAGGAAAAACAGGATGGTGGGAAATCATAACAGAGAATGTGAATGGGTTGGATTTATAAAATGGAAGTGGATAGCAGAATGGAATAGAAACCAAAATCCAACAATGTGTTGTTTATGACAGACACACTTGAAACAGAAATGCATTTAAAATAACATACTGGAGTATCTATTCTTCAGTTGAAGTAAAAAAAAAGGCAGGGGTAGCAATCATGATTTCTGACAAAGTAAAAGAAAAAGAAATCTAATTATGATAAATAAGCACTTTGCTATAAGGTACCATAGACAATGAAGTAATATAAAAAAATATAGTAAGTTTCTCTAATAAAGACCTCATTACTCAAATATATATATATATATATATATATATATATATATATATATATATATATATATACTTAGAATAGAATGGGTCAATTTACAAAAATAAGAGTCTATCACTATTTGATAAATGGTCAAAGGATATGAACAAGCAGTTTATAAAAGAAGATATCAAAGTCATCTATAGTCATGTGGGAAAATGCTCAAAATCTTTTGACTAGAGAAAGAAAAATTAAAACTCAGGTGCCATCTCATACCTATCAGAAATGACAAATGCTAGAAGGGATGAGGGGGAAATGTGTACACTAATGAATTATTGGTGGGAAATGGGTGGATCATTATGGAAAACAGTTTGGAAGTAGCCACACCTGAGCTATAAAACTGTGTATAACATTTGATCCAGTCATACTCCTATTAGATCTAGATCCCAAAGAAAGCAAAGAAAAAAGAAAAAAAATCTATATGTACAAAAATATTGATAGCAGGTTTTTTGTGGTTGCAAAGAATTGGAAATTGAAGGAATGCCCATCAAATTGCGAAAGATTGAACAAGTTGTGGTATATGACTATGAAGGAACACTATGGTCCTATTAGGAAATGACAAACAGGATGGTATCAGAAAAACCTTGGAAGAACTATCTAAATCGATACAAAGTGAAATAAGCACAATCAAAAGATCATCTTACAAGGCAACAGAAATATTATAGTGATGATCAACTGTGAAAGACAGCTACAATAACCAATACAATATCCAAGATAATTCAGGACCTACAGAGAGAGAATTGAAGAACTCTGAAGACAAATTGAAGCATAATTTTCTCGCTTTATTTTTCTTGCTTTTCTATGATAAGGCTAATAAATAAAATACATTTTGCCCAATTTTACTTGTATAACAGATATCAAGTTGCTTGCCTTTCCAGTAAGTGAAGGAAGAATGGGAATTTAAAACTCAAAAGTGTTTTTAAATGTTAAAAAAATAATAAAATTGTTGAATGTTTTAAAAAAAATAAAACATGAAACTTAAAAAAAATACGACAATCAACACATTCTCCTTCAATGGTTCCAAAAATTGAGATGTTCCCACAGTATTGTCTCCTGAGTAGAACAATGGAATAGAGAGTAAGAGACGACAGGCTGGCATGCCTATGCATCCAGGGAGTCAGAATAGAGTAGGAGCCACTAGAAGCATGCTTTGCCTCTTCAACATACCTTCCAATTCTTTCAAATCTGGGCTTTTGTTCCAGGCCTTCCCCTATACCTGGACTATCTCCATACTTCCCAACCTCTTCCTCTGACCCCCACTCCTCTACGTCTCTTGAATTCCAGTGCAATCTTTAAAACCTAATTCAACCTCTCTGAGTCCCTGAATCAGTAATTTCCTTTCTACCTTGGACCTCCCATAGCACTTTATTTTATGATATATTCATCTTGTACTCAATAGAGGCAGATTGATGAATATTATGGGGGAAACACTGAATTTGGCATCAGAAATACTGAATCTATCCCCTGGCTTCTCAGTAAGACTATGCACACTTCAGTTTTATCTTCTAAAATGGAGATAATATGGGGTGGCAAGGTGATGCAGTGGATAGAGCACCGGCCCTGGAGTCAGGAACACCTGAGTTCAAATCTGGCCTCAGACACTTAATAATTACCTAGCTGTGTGGCCTTGGGAAAGCCACTTAACTCCATCTTCCTTGCAAAAAAAAAAAAAACCCTAAAAAAAAAAAGATTTAATTTAAAATAAAATGGAGATAAAAATACTGTAAGTTGGGCAATAATCATTTACTGAGAATCTACCATATAGCAGGCACCAGTCTGCCAAGTCTACCAAGGGGATTCAAAGAAAGGCAAAAGACAGTCCCTGCACTCAAGAAGGTCACAATCTGACAGACTTGCACTAATTACCTTACACTGTGGTTGGAGAGGAGAGAGAAGGGAAGGGAGACTTTGTAATCATTGCACGCTTTAAATATTGGATAGGGTAGCTAGATGGCACAATGGATAGATGCCAGGCCTGAAGTCAGGACTCATGTTTCTGAGTTTAAATCCAGCCAAAGTCACTTCTTAGATATGTGACCCTGGGCAAGTCACTTAAATCTGATTGCCTCAGTTTCCTCATCTGTAAAATGAACAGGAGAAGGAAATAACAAACCATTCTGATAGGGTCACAAAGAGTGAGAGATAACTGAAAAAATGACAATAACAATGACATAAAAATCTTTGTATGCCTTAAATCTCTTTATATGAAGGCAGGGACCATATCTTCACTAGACCATTTCTTCCCCAGCACTGTAGCATAGGTCTCCTCACACAGTAAGCATATTCATCATGTAATAAATAGAAGCAGATTGATGGAATCTATGGGAAAAGCACTGAACTTGGCATCAAAAATACAGTATCTGGAGGTGGCTAGATGGCACAGAGGATAGAGCACTGGCCCTGGAGTCAGGAGTACCTGAGTTCAAATCAGGCCTTGAGCAAGCCATTTAACCCCATTGCCTTGCAAAAAAAAAAAAAAAAAGTAGCTACATCCTGTATTCTCTTTAATATTTGTTGGCATGCCTTTGAATGCAATTCAAAAAGCATGGAAGGGTAAGGAATGGGAGAGGGAGCTGCCATACTGGGCTCCACCTAGTCCCACTACTCTAAGAATAGATCTCACAGGTGAATTCTCCCAATGATTCCCTATCTACACCACCTTGAAAGCAAGGAAGTCCTTCTGCAGAAAGAAAAACAACACTAGTCTGAGTAAAGAAGACCTGCCTTCAAGTTCCTGGTCCTATCACTTTCTAGATTTAGAAAATTGGAAGACTTCTCTGAGCCTCAATTTCCTCATCTGTAAGATGGACAATACCACTATGTACGCTACCTAGTATACAAAGTGAAGTGGGAAAAGCTTTACTTTTTTAAAGAAGTTAGCTAGACTTAAAGAAGTTGAGTAGTGCAGTGGACAGAGTGCTAGACCTAGAATAATTCAAGCTTCAGATGCTTACTATATCATTTAACCTGTCTGCCTCAGTTTCTTCAATTGTAAAATTGAGCTAAAAATAGCATCCACCTCACAGGATTGCTCTGGACAGATAACAATGGTAAAGTGTTTTGCAAATCTAAAAGTTCCATACAAAAGTTAGCCATAATAATTATTATCATTAAATTGTAAACTATGTTTATTATATATTTATGAGCTCTTTAAAGTTCTATAAAGGTGAGCTATTGTTGTGATTCTGCATTAATGGGGCTGCACAAACAGATCAGCCATTAACCACATTTAAAAGCCATTAAAAATCATCTACCAAAGGGGAAAATTAGTAATATTTATAATTTATGAGTGGGCTATGATCAATAACATTTTGCCCACTTAGAAAATTGCACATTCTGTTCAATTTACCAAACAAATAAAAGAGCTCAGCATTTTGCTTCAGAAGCACAGATTGCAATTAACTGCCTCTCCAATATAAGTACTCTAATCCAGCTGCCTCCCTAGGCACACTGCCAACAAGAAACAGGGCTTAGAAAGGGATCCAGATCTCTTAACACCGCATCCAGGGTTCTTTCCATTACACCATGAATGAGTTTAATAGACCCATTTTACAGATGGACAGACCAAATTGATAAAAGAATGTGGAATTTATCAACATGACAAAAAGGAGGAGGGAACACTTTTCTGATGTACAATGTTCCCTGCCTAGAGGTAAAGTTCAATAGACATATCCATTCAAATATAACCAGATTTAGTTCTGCAAATGTCAAAAATCACTGAAGAACCACAAATCCCATTGCCATGAAGGTCAGCTATTTGGCTCCACATTTCTTCATAACTACTCATTTAACATTTCTACAGAGGCCACATACATTTTTAATAGCTCTTTTAGATATAGGATTCTCAACACATTCTTTTGGTAACTGCTTGGCTGCTTCTGGAATATTCCAGATTTAAATTCTGTGAGGAATGGAATTCCACAGAGAGTATGTATGTTTGTGCTTCCCCAGAAAAAAAGCAGGCAGCCAAAAGTCCACGCTTCAGATGAAACAGTGGGAATCAAAACTAAACTACAATTAAGCCTTTCACAGGGAGGTGTGCTTCTCCTAGAATCATGGAGTCTTAAGAAATGAAAAGGCTATTTATCCAACCCCCCCAAAAACCACCTGCTCTCAAAAGAGCCCCGTCTCTGCTTGAACATCTCCAGTGATGGAATACTCACTTCACAAGAGGGCCCATTCCATTTTGAGAGTACTCATTTTTCCCCATTGTTGTTTAGTTGTTTTCATATCCAACTCTCTGTTATCCCATTTTGGGTTTTCTTGGCAAAATACTGGAATGGTTTGCTATTTCCTTTTCCAGCTTATTTTTTTTTATTTTTTTAGATTTTTTTAGTTTTTGCAAGGCAATGGGGTTAAGTGGCTTGCCCAAGGCCACACAGCTAGGTAATTATTAAGTGTATGAGACTGAATTTGAACTCAGGTACTCCTGACTCCAGAGCCGGTGCTCCAGTTTATTTTTAAAGATGAGGAAACTGAGGCAGTTGTGACTTGTCCAGGGTCAAACAGCCAGCAAATATTTGTGGTAGGATTTGAACTCAGGCCTTCCTGATCCCAGATCAGGCACTCTATACGTTGTGCCACCTAGCTATTCCTGACCCTATATATATATCTTTCTCAAATTGCTTTACTGTAAGATATAACCTATAAGTTCTCACTCCATCTAACTTTCAGTGTGAGAGCTATGAAGCCCTCTTAAGTATGAGGCTACTTAGGAGCCCCTAAAGAAATTCTCAGCATTCAGGATGATGAATGCAGAAGTCTATTTCATAACTCTTATAACACACCCATGCCAAAAACTATAAGTCTCCTTACAGCTCCCATTGAGTGCGTCTAATTCTGGTTCCTGGGGCAGCACAGAATGCATTTAATTTCCCCTTTCATCATGAGAGTCCTGTAAATGCTTGAATGCAGTTTTCAGAACTTTTCTAATTCTTTCCTGTTCTAGACCTAAAACTCTCAGTTTCTTCAATTATTCTATATATATCATCTTGCTTCTGGGCTCTTTCCCATTCTGGCAATCTTCCTCTAAAAATGCTCTGTATTGTGAATGTCCCCCTTTAAATGGAGTATTTTAAACATAGTGTGGACCAGCATAAAGTACTGTGAAAGCCATCAATCCTTTTGATTATTGCAGAAAGGAGTTCTAACGTTAAAAATATGTTGTCAAGCATTTTCTAAAATTGCATTATTTCTTCATTGCATACATATTGGAAAGCAAAAACAAGTAATTAACACAAAAAAAACTACTTTGGCTTTGAACATGTAATCAAATGAAGTAATTTAAACACTAAAATACATTTTTGTACTTTTTTCTGAAAAAAAAATTGTTTCATAGCCAGAAATTTCTTACCTATATATTTGAACGTGTTTGAAATTCTTTTATTTTACTTTAAACTTAACAAATAACAAGAACAATTCCAGACACATAATAGAACAGAAAACGAGGATTGCACATGAAACTTCAAATCTCTAATGTACCAGCTTGCTTTTCTTTTTAGATACATAATAAAGTCGACATGTAACTTTCAAAGCTGCCATACTTCTCTGTGATTCCTTCTGGTCTTCTTTCTATTCCCTTCTGTGCGTTTTTTTAGAATTCCTTTAATGACTTTCATTTCTTTTTTTCTTTGCCTTTTTTGGGGGGTACAAAGCTATCCAAAACCCTCTCCTACTTACTCCTACTCCAAAATGGGGAAAAACCCTCATAATAAATATGAACAAACAAAACAAATTCCCATATTGACCCTGTTCAAAAATATTTTTTTATGCTGCATCTTGATTCCACATTACCTCTTTCAAGAAGGAATCATCTTCCTTGTTTCAAATACTAGCCTTCTGTTACTATAGCCAGATTTGATGGCCTCCTTTTGATATTCATGACCTAGTATGGAGTAACATTGACTTTGCAATCATATAGAACTCCCTAAGTCTTTTTTTCCAAGTGAACTGCTGTTAAACTGGAGCCCTTAAATATTATTAAATATTTCATTAATAATACAATTAATCAGTTTACTCTTGAACCTAAGAGTTGATGCTTACACTACTTCCTATGAACTTGTTTCTTATTCATTTTGCCCATCATGGCAAGCTGTTCAAGATGTCTGTTGTCTAGCAGAGTATTGATTCATCCCAAGTTGGCACAAGTAAGATAAGAAAATCTTTTTATATCATCTTCCAAGTCATTCAAAAAAACATTGAATAGAATAGGGTCAAGGACTAACTACAGTAAATCATTAGAGACTGCCCTTTAAATTAACAGTGATCCATTAATGTTTCTGGAACAATTGTTTACTCTTTCAATAAAGCCAGGGGTCATTTAACTGTACTATCATCCAAGCCCATTCCTCTTGTGGGATCCTAGCATTTAGAGCTAAAAAGGCCCTTTTGAGATAACTTAGTCCAGGCTCCTTGTTTGAGAGAAAGAAGAAACTAAGATCCAAAATGACTAAGTAACTTGCCCAAAGGCACCAAATTTAAAAAGAGCCAGTCTATCCATTTGTTTAAATAGATCAAATATGTCAGACTTCCCCTTTGCACTACTGAACTGGAAGTTAGTCACTTTATATTATAACAGTACCACAACACTGTGATGAAGCAGGAAATCCCTCCTCCTCCCCTTTCAAGGGACTCAGATCACTTTTTACTTCAGGAAAAACTCCAATTTCTATTTCTCTATAAGAAACAATCAGCTGTCCACCCAATCTCCATGATCCCTTACTGCTCACCTAGGAAACCAAATTGAAGTTTATGTCCTTTAAGATAGAAAACAAATTCTGCAGAGGTTGTCAGATAAAAGTATCTAAAAGCAGTCTCCCACCTATCTCTTCTATTTCTCAGCTCTAGGGTTTAAAATTCCATCAAGGAGAGTATCAGGAAACACTTTTAAATGAACTATAGTGGGATTTCTTGTCATCTCTGCTGCCTGGTTTCCCTGGCTTCCTTCATGTTGCAGATAAAACTCCACACTCCACATACTTTCCCAATTCATTAAATGCTAGTAACTTCTCTCTGCTGATGAGCCCCCCCCCATTTCATCCCGGAACAAACTTTGTTCAAAGTTGTTTTTTTATTATCTCCTGTATTAGATTACGAGCTCCTTGCCATTCTTGATGTCCCCAGGGCTTAGCAGAGTGTCTGATATACAATGGCCTATAATAAATGCTTATTTTCATCACAGTCAGGGATAAGATTGAAAAAGATCATTCATCCAGTACTCTGAACTGCTAGACCCAAGGACCCCTTAGCTGAGCAAGAGTTTGGCATCCCTGGTGATGCTGATGTGGCAACAAAGCTACCAGGTTGGATTAGGAAAAAGTCCATCAGTTTCATTCAAAAGGGAAAAAAATCATACTGAATGAATGAAAAGACCACTGCCTTCATTTTATAAATAAAAAAAAAATGAGATGAAGGGAAGGAAACTACTTCCCCAAGTCCAAGAACCAGCTTAAAAATATCCAAATTGCCAAAACTCCTGAAATACTGGAAAACTCCAAGTGGTTCTGAGCAAACATATAAAGCCAGGAGAAATAAGGGAAGCCCCAGTAGCTGATTTTTTTAATAGGAGGACTAGTATTTAAGCATATCTCAAAGGACCAAATTATGTCATCTGACACTGCATTTATGAGTGCTAAAAATAGGATAAAAATTTGCATTTTGAACTAAAATTATAATATCTGCTTGTAGTCATTTGTTTTTAAAGTACAGGTAAATAGAATAAATCATAGTAAATTAGAGTAAAATTATAAAAAGTTCTTAAATCAATCAATACAATCTATACTCCTAAACCTTCTTAGTGTTTAATTGGCAGTCAATTCTCAGAGGCATTTATCAAACAATATAAAATACCACACAGAAATCTCCAAACAACAAACAGATAAGTCCTTGCAAAGACAGAAAACTGATTGCTACAGAGAAAGAAAGAGAAAAATGTAATTAATTCAGTCAATAAATATTACTGAGTATCAAAGAATTTCCAGAAAGTATTCAACAGATCTGACCCTATCTCAATCGAAGAAAGCATAGGAGAGAAAAGAAATGTGCTAAACACATCTAAACAAATTTAAAAACTAAAAAATTAGGCCAGGAGATGAACAACAAAATGTCAAGAATTTTCCATGCTTTCAGATACAATGAGGAAGACAAATAGTCCAGTAAGATAAAAAGAGAAATTTCTCAATTCCTCAAAAAAAAAGAAAGAAAAGGGGCAGCTAGGTGGCATAGTGGATAAAGCACTGGCCTTGGAGTCAGGAGTACCTGGGTTCAAATCTGGTCTCAGGCACTTAATAATTACCTATCTGTGTGGCCTTGAGCAAGCCACTTAACCCCATTTGCCTTGCAAAAGCCTGAAAAAAAAAAGCTTATAAAATCACTAAGCATACCATACTTTATAAAATCAATGTGTTTTTTAATCCATAGATAGGCCTAAATTTTGTAAATTAAATCTAATAAATGCACAATGCTTGCTCAGAAACACTACATTGAGTCCTTCAAGGTAAATATTCATTTTTTTAATACAAATAATCATGCTCTGGCTCAAGCTCACTGATCCACAGCAACTTTCTAAACAGACTACAGAATTTTACTACCTAAGGTTTTTCCTCCTTAAAACCTATAAATTGTTTTATTCCTCTTTCATCACTTCTCCCTATTATCAGCTTCTCTCATCCCTAGTTTTAAGACTCTCTCTCTCTCTCTCTCTCTCTCTCTCTCTCTCTCTCTCTCTCTCTCTCTCTCTCTCTCTCTCTCTCTCTCTCTCCTCTCTCCCCTCTCCTCTATTCTCTCTCCCTCCTTCACCTACTACAAAAAAAAAAAAAGAAAGAAAAACAACCTATACAGAAGTTAACAATTTAACCTATACAGAAGAGAGAGGTCACTGATGGTGACTATTGATACTTTGCTTGTTCACAACATATCTGAGAGAAACAGTTCTGATTCATCAGTCTACTCGATTTTCCTTTGGGTCTAGGCAATATTCTTAAACTGGAACCCATGTGTACACCCAAAAAAGGTTCTTCTACAGCTCACAGGAACCAGTTAGTTCTTTTCTAACAGGAACATTTTCCTTCCAGAGAAGGAAAAATGCAGGATTTTAAGAAAAGAAAAGATTCAGACTCGGGAGATTCTCTACAGACCATTTGTCCCCCAAAATAACAAAGTTTACAAGACCTGCTGGCCATGACATCAATTTCTTTGACTTTCTGAAAGAGCACAAACATAAGTAGTGAAATGCTCTATGTAAATGCAACTAAATTAAGTGATGTGATGCTCAGTGTCACTTATAGAAATACAAAATGCTGCATAAACAAAAAGACCAGCAAGCAAATGACAGGGTCCTTGATCATGGACACTGGCCCTTTCTCTCCAATGTGACTAGACCATTCTATAAATAAAGAAGCAAATAGTTACAAAACCACAAGTCAGGAATTTTAAAAATAATACTAAAAGATGCTTGGGATAAAGTTAGGAGAAATCTTAGAAGTCATCTAATTCTTTCAACTGACAGATGAAAGAATAATAATTTAACCAATTCAAATTAATTCAACAAATACTTATTAAGTACCCAATTTGAGAAATGCAGCCACCAGGTTTGGTAGCTTAAGATCTACATTATTGGCCCTGATTATTACACCAAGGAGATCACAGACCTACTAAGAATCACAGTATTGGTAAGTCACTGGACTAGATACTGGGAATAAAAAAAAAAACCACAAAAAATCAATTGCCCTGAAAGAGTTTCATTGTCCTGAATTATCTGTAATAATCTAATAATTTAAGATTTATAAAACAATTTCTGCATAATAGTCTTGTGAGGTGGAAGAATTGAAGTACTTTCAACCTCATATTTCAGACAAGAAAATTGAGGCAAGACAGCCAGGTGGCACAGCATGGTCTGTTAGAGTACACAGTGGAGCAAGCACTGGCCCTGAAGTCAGGTGGACCTGAGTTCAAATTGGACCTCAGACACTTGATATTTGATAACTCTGTGATCTTGGGCAAGTCACTTAACCCCACTGCCTCACAAAAAAAGAAGAAAATTGAGGCTCTGAAATTAGGTGAATTATCTAGGGTCACACAGCTCATAATAGAGTCTAGATTTGAACCCAGGTCTCCTTCCTCATACCTCATCTGGTATTATTTCATTTTACCTAATACTTAATCTCTGAAAGATTGGTACAAGGTCAGAGAGCAAGGATAAAACCTAAGTCTCACTTCCAACCTAACGTTGCAGCAAAGAAATACATCAGACATAAATTATTAAAATAAAGCAGAAAATTGGTAATGGTCTAATATTTTATCAACATACTTTCCAAGGTAAGCCATTCAATTTCAACAAACTTTTTTTTAATCAACAAACTTCTTTAAGCAAGTACTCTGAAGATGCTGAGGATACAAAGACATAACCAAAATGGTCCCTGACATCAATAAGATTGTATTTTACTGGGAGTAAATGGGGCGCACAAAAAAGCCTGTGCACAAATTCAGAGAGAAGAAGGAAAAGTAAAGATGGGGAAGAGGTGTTCTAACCCCTGGAGAACAGGAAACCTCCAAGGTTTAAGTGGATTCCATGCTGAGCCTTAAAAAAAAAAGACACAGATTCTAAGATTTGGAGCTAAAGGGGGAAATGCTGCATTCCATGTATGAAGGATGGCTTATGCAAATGCACAAAGAAAGGGACATCTAGATGCCTCAGTAGATAGATCTAGAATCAAGAAGACCTGAGTTCAAATCTAATCTCAGACTCTTACTAGCTGTGTGACCCTGGGAAAGTCATTTAAATCTACCTCAGTTTCCTCTTCTGTAAAATGAGCTGGAGAAGGAAATGGCAAACCACTCCCATTACCAAGAAAACCCCAAAAGGGGTCACAAAGAGTTGGATATGACTGAAAGCAAATAAACAACTGTAGAATATAGAATTGTGAAATGGGGAGACAACCAAACATTTTAAAGCTTACTATGGTGCCTGGCCTTGGGCTACATATTTATAAATATTATTTCAGTTTATCTTTACCACAACCTTGTGAGAGGTAAGTACTATTATGATCTCCATTTTACAAGTGAGAAATTGAAGGATATTGGGAATTGAAATATGAAGAATCTGAGGCCCATAGAAATTCAGTGACTCACCTGTGGGTCACACAGGTAGTATGTATGGGTTTGGATTTGAACTCAGGTCTTCCTCACTTCAAACCCATTCATTGCAACCAACTTCCTTGAATAAATAGTTCAGAAGATAGCTAGTAGTCTAGTTTGACTAGGGCATAGAGGTAGTAAAGAGGAGTACAAAATAAGACTGGAAAGGAAGATAGGAACCATAGAGAAAGACCTTTCATGATATGTTATAGAGTTGATAGTTTATCCTTGAAGAAACAGGAAGCTATGAAAAGCTTTTAAAAGGAAAATAACAGGTTTGGGTCTATGCCTTAGATACATTATTTTGACAGTAGAAGGTGAAGGTGGAAGAGACCAGAAGCAAGATAACTCATTAGCAGGACATTATAGCAGAGAGGTAAAATATAACAGCCTGAATTAGGGTGGTAAGAGCAGGATTACAGAGAAGGTGTCAAGGAAAGGAGATGTTTTGGAAGTAAAACTGGCAGAAGAGGCAACAGATTGGCTATAGAAGGTGAGTGGAGAGTGATAATGAGGATGAGTTACACAGATAATCTACTAAAGTCACATTTTCTCTGTTCAGATCAACAAACATTTATCAGTAGTCTATTCTGTGTAAGCCATTGTGTTAAACAATTTTGATTAAAAAAAATTTTAATAGAAAAATGGAAAAAAAAAGAAAAAAGAAAAATGGAAAATTGACTCTACCTTCCAGAAGAAGCACATTGTACTGGGGATACAACCTATGAAAAAGATTTGTCTATTTCCAAAGATGATTACAGGAAAAGGAAAATAATCTATATGTGCTAAAATGTTATAGCAGCAATCCTTATGGTGGAACCAGAAACTGCAGGATTCCCATGAATAGAGGAATGGCTAAATAAGTTGTGGTATGTAATTGTTATGGATTATTACTGTGCTATAAGAAATGATGAGTTCAATAATCTTAGAAAAACATAGAAAGATTTGCAAGAAAGCATGGATAGTGAAATGAGTAGATTCAAGACAATTGTAATTATTGTAACAACAATATTGTTATAAGAACAACTTAACTATTATAGATATCTAAATTAACTATAAAGGACATGTGAAGAAAGATCCTATCTGCATCCAGAGAAAAAACTGACAAATAGATTATAGAATAATATATATGTGTGTGTGTGTGTTTACATATATATACACTCACACACCTTTTTGTGTCTAATGGTAGTCATCTCTAGGATGGTTGGGGAGAGAAAAAAGAAAAAGAAAGATATCCAGTAACTTTATTATATATTTAAAAGGAATAGCAATTAATAGAGTTGTAGTTTCATATGCAATCATCCTTTCTATTATACTATGTTAAGGAAATGCTCATTTTATTGTATAAATTAAAAAGAAAATAAATGTAAAAAAGAAAAAGATATTTTTAAAAAGATGATTTGAGAAGAGTGAGAACACAAACAATTATTGTGCCAGAAAAAAGTTTGGTAGAAGAGGTAACATATGAGCTGAACCCTTAAGGAACCATCCACCTCTGGTCTTGTGTCTTATTCATATGATTACATGCTGGTCACACATATTACAAAAGAGTTCTTATAAACTAAGTGTAGAATGGCCTCTGACAGTTCTAATTATCAGAAAGTTTCTGTTCAGAAGGAACCAGCCCTGACCCTCATTTCTACTTGAAGACATCTATCATATCCCCCCTGTCTTCGTTTGCCCAAGGAAAACACCCCCAGTTTATTTAATCATTATAAAGCTTGTTTACCATGGCCCTCACTGTGCTGATCACACTCCCTAGTCATAAAACATGATGTCTCAAACAGAATTCAATATTGCAGATGTGACCAAGACAGAGGAACAACAGGATCATCATCATAGGACACTCTAAGCAGTCTAATTGCTTTTTTTTATTTCTGTGTCACTATTTATATTAAGCATATGGTCTACTAAAACCCCAAGGTCTTTCTCAGTCAAACTTCCCTAGCCACAATTACCTTAGCTTGTACTTGTGAAGTTGATTTTTTTTAACCCAAGATTATGTCTATCCAATTTTATTAGATGCAGGCTAATGCTCTAGCCAATTGAGATCTTCATTCAACATGTCAGCTATTTTCCCCAATGACATTATCCAAGTCAAGAACACTAGCCTTGGAATCAGGGAGATCTGGATTTAACAAGACCTGCTTCAGAAAATAGCTGTGTGGATGTGGGAAAATCATTTACTCCCTATATTTTCATGTTTATGAAATGGGGCAAATCCCTTTGTTAATTATCTCACAGGGTGTTGTAAGGCTCAAATGAATAATATATGTGAAGTGAAAAAAAAAAGAATTCTTCTGAAATCTTATCCCATTATTTTTTCCTCTGCATTTCTACCTATAAAAAATAGCTAACTACTGAAGGCCATCTCTTCTTTTAAGACCTCATTCACCTGCTGTCTGAAGCCTTTCATAATTCCTATGAATTCCTCCCATCTTTTAACTTCTTATTCCTCTTTGGGATCTTTCTCTGAATCTCTAATGCAGGCCCACAAAAAGAGTGAACACTTCATAAACGGTCCAAGGTGCATACATTGAACAGAGACAGAGACAGCAAGATCAAATCATAAATATGTCTATATAGGATGCAACATCATGACCAGTGGGATCCCCAAGAAGGAGATAATGATGCCAAGAGGCTTCCCCAGCAGTCTTCTGTCTTAACTCCTGACAAGAAACAATTCTGGAAAGGATGACCTTCAGTGTTTTTTGGTTTAGTTTGGTTTTATGCAGTGGCCTTCAAGTCAATAATATTAAAAATCTATAATATAAACCAGAATGGCTTAGTGAATAGATTGTGGGACTTGGAGTCAGTAACACCTGAGTTGAAATATTATCTGTGTGACTCTGGGAAAATCACTTAACCTTGGGGCAGCTAGGTGGCACAGTGAGTAGAGCACTGGCCCTGGAGTCAGGAATACCTGAGTTCAAATGTGACCCCAGACACTTAATAATCACCTAGCTGTGTGGCCTTGGGCAAGCCACTTAACCGCCTTTGCCTCGAGGAAAAAAAAAAAAAAGAAAGAAAGTTGAAAATCACTTAACCTCTGAGGCAACTCCCAAGGACTTAACAACTAAATAACAGGTTGAAATTTGCATTGGCAACTCACAACTAGAGTTAACAAAATCACTGGTCATTGGAATACCAGGAAAAAACTATGCCATAAATTCTTTCCTGAATATTTAGGTCACAAATTATTTCAAGAAACCCATAAAATAATTTGGTTGGTTCAATACAAAAAGCAATAGGGACAATTCTACAACTGGATATGTGACATTGGACAATTCATTCAAACCTCCATGTCTCAGTTTCTTCATCTGTAAAACAAGAATATTGAATTAAATAAGCATTGCAGTTTCTTTTAGTTCCAATAAGATTCTACTTACTTTCCATCATTTTACCGAGCATGATGCTTACTATTTGTAACTGATACTCTCAGATCAGGAAGGAAGGAAAGAAGAAATAGAGGAGGGGGATGGAGGAAGGAAGAAGGGAAGGAAGGAAGAAAGGAAAGGAGAGAAGGAAGGAAACAAAGTCAAATGACTTTCCCAGGGACACAGAACTAATAAGTATTTGAGTCCAAATTTGAATTCAGATCCTTCTGACTCGAAATCCTGCACTCTCACTACTGCACCACCTCACTATCCACATGCTTAGATGAAAAATATCTAAAGTTAATTTTCTCTGCATTATATATTATGTATTATGTTTTCCTCTGGCTAAATTCTACTCAGTATTCTGCCAAGTTTAATACAGAGGATGACTGACATTGTGATGGCTAAAAAATTAACTTTAAACCACTCCTGAATAGTAATTCTAATCCTCCCCTTCCCAAATGAAGTAATATCAACAATTCAGAGAGGTTGGAATGATGTAAAATGTGACAAATTTTCTGGGCTACCCAAACCATCTTCTCTTGAAAATGCATTACTTTCATCATAACTTTTTTTCCAACGTTTGGTAACACTTTAGCTATTACAGACCTGAATGCTCACTGCCCAAATATTTAAAAAAATAAAAGAACAGAAACTTTTAAATTTCTGTCTAATTGAATGAATTCAAAAATTCCACCGGGTCTGAGCAGGAACAGAGAATCATTTTTATATCAAGAATCATTCTCTCAAGGGGGAAAAAAATTCTTGGACCATAAAAAATAAAAGCAATTCTTCTTACATTAGTCATTTAAAAGGCATTCAGAGTTTGAACTGCTTTGCTATTCAAGTAATCTACAACTATAGGGTGTTACAGAAGAATGAATGAAAATTAATTATTAATAGGAAAAATAAACTTTAATCAATAGATATATAAATAATGAAAAATATGTGTACTTCATTGTCCCACTTTAGCCAGGTGGAAAGGGTGGGTGGTGGAAAAGCAAGAATAGATCAAAATAAAGAGAGGAAAATAGAGGGAATTATGCAGAATGAAGAGTTGTCAAAAGAGAGGAAA
The DNA here is from genome assembly GCF_037893015.1 of Macrotis lagotis. NCBI lineage: Eukaryota > Metazoa > Chordata > Mammalia > Peramelemorphia > Peramelidae > Macrotis > Macrotis lagotis. The sequence goes on along the minus strand of NC_133658.1, from coordinate 146,194,551 downwards.
AAGGATACCCTAAATCTACATCAATCCTTTTCCTATTATATAAAATTGTGTTCCCCTGGCTACCACATGAAAAGGGTAATTGATCTTGGCCCAATCCTATCACATTAAAAGCACCCACCAAGAAGTCACAGGGAAATTACACCAGATATAAGACCACCCTAAGTATGGTCTTCAGATATTGAACTCAGCATCAATTAACTCTTGACTCTAGAACTCTTTTAAGTATACAGAACCTTTTACACTAATATCTTGGATATGTATTTTAAAATTACAACATAAAACCAACCAATATACACACAAATTTCAAGTACTTTCCAATACAAGTCTTTAATCTAGTTAATAAAACATTAATCCTAAAGTCAATAAAACTTTGAAAGAACCACCTTAATGACCCATGGAGATTTTTTTTGTCTTCTCATCCATAGCTAAAAGTTAGGGAAACCCTTCTTTGTCACCTCCATATTCAGAGAACCTGTGCCTCTCTTAATGAAGCTGAATACCACGCAAACTTTTTTGATTATTATATGACACTACTGATTCATATGGAGCTAGAGATTTTTGAGAAGGACTGCTAACTACTCCTCTTCCATATTTAACTTCTGAAATGTGCAAATGCAGAAATTTGCATTTACTCTTATTTAAGTTCAGCTTATTAGATTGAGCTGAATGGCCTAACCATCAAGAGCTTTTTGAATCCTCACTCTATCAGTCAATGAGTTCTCTATCCTTCCTCTATGCCATCTGTAAATTTGATTTTTAAGTCATCAATGCCTTTAGCTGATAAAAAAAAATCAACATTTATATCGTTTTTCAAGGTTTGTGAAACACTATGAGACAGAGACAGACATAAAGGAGAGTTAGAGAAAGACAGTGGCAGAAACAGAAAGAGAGAGATGCACAGATAAGAGAGTGACAAAGAGGAGAGAATGACAGAGACAGAGACAAAGAAAGACAGAGACAGAGAAAATGCAACACATTTGTTCTTTACAGCAACTCTAAGAAGTAGATACTATTTTTGTCCCATTTTATGATAAAAAAAAAAAAACTGCTGCAAACAGCCACTTAACATGACATGCCCGGGGTCACATAGCTAGTAAGTTTCTAAGGAAGCATTTCCATCTTGATGACTTGTAGTCCAAGATTTTAACCACTGCAACACCTAGTTAAACACCACAGGCCCTTAAACAGAGAGGTCCCAGAATTCCATTGCAGACTTCCTACAACACTGGCAAAGAATTTTTTTTTTTCCCAACAAGAAATATTCCAGTCTTAGGCAGATTCTATCTTCAGTCAGGAACCTTTCCCCCTATCATTTAAGCTGGTCCAGAAGCATAAATTCTTTTCTCAGATATCATCTTTTTAGCCAGCTGTTTGCTTCCCAACTTTGGACCCTGTTTGTCAATGGGCAACTATAGGGAAAACACAACAGGTGTTCCCATGGACTTTAGTTTCTTGCCCTCAACTTTATAATAATTGGCAATATTTTTAGGTTTCTTTTCACAATATCATTTGTGCTCATGTGAATAACTAGAAGTAGGCAGTTGTCTTCCCTTTTGATCTCTCTTGAGATGTTCAATGTAATAATATAAATACATGGATATGTATCATGTCCTGGAAAATACTCCAGGAAGACATCAAATCTCTCTATTATTTCTATCAGTTTGACAAACAGCTTCTTCAATAACCCTGAGAAGGACACCATCATGTACTACTATTCTTCTCTTCTTCTGACCATATGAGCTCTCACCAAATAACCTGTGCAACTCTTTTCAATGAAAATCAGTTTCTTCTGCCTCTGAGTAACCAGCTCCATTGTCTTCAGAAAGAGCACCAAATCTGCTTTTGAGTCTAACCTTTTTCTTCCCTTTCTCCCCTATGTTACCCTCTTCTTCTTTCCAATGTCTTGGCAAAGGTTCTCTCCCCCTTCTGTTTCAGATTACTTTTTCCCCATATGAAGGCTCATTTCTCCCTACTTTAGGAATACTCCACTTTCCCTAAATGGAGGCAATTCCCATTCAGTGCTCACTTAAAACCAGTTGGCTTGCATGTTTGAGAACAAAAGATAAACAATAAGATTTTCCCTAATAATTTGAAGTTCGGAGAGCAATTCTGTTAAGTCCCTTTAGCTTCTTTCTCCCAAGGCAAAAGTCAGACTACATGCAGAAGAAACATAGGAAAAGTTACTTGGCTATGGCAAAAATACAAGCACTAGACATTTGTTTGTTTTGGAGTTTTTTTTTAGGATTTTGAAAGGCAAATGGAGTTAAGTGGCTTGCCCAAGGCCACACAGCTAGGTAATTATTAAGTGTCTAAAGTCATATTTGAACTCAGGTACTCCTGACTTCAGGACCAGTGCTCTACCCACTGCGCCACCTAGCTACCCAAGCACTAGACATTTGAGTCAAGTCACTGAACACTTTCTCCTATTCTCCAAACTAGGGAAGATTTTCAATAACCTGCATCTATCTAAAACCTCCAAATCCTATTCAAGAAGTAGAGAAGTTTTTTCCCACCAGCCACACTCAAATGGAAAGTACTAAAGCAGTTAATTTCCATCATCACTCTCCAAATGCTGAAAGAAATAACTTGGTGCTACAAAGGAGTATGGAAAGGTAACATGAGCATCTGTCAACCAAAGATTCATCAAACTCCACCTTATTTAGTTTTTAAGTTTTAAGAACGATCTTAAGTATTTAGAACCCTAAGGCTGCAATTTTTAGTTTCCATCTATATTCCTTCCTGTAGGTCCTTGAAAGTGGATGTTCCTTTGTACAAAAAGCACATCATTTTCTTTTTAAATGGATGAACTATGTGACCCTTTGGAAGAGCATTAAAAAACACAGCAGTTAAATAATGCAACTATGACCTCTCTACCATCTATAAAACTCACTTTTTTTCCACAAAAAGTGAAAGGAAGAGGAATACTAGCAGAAAAAAATAAATACAGCCAAAAGGGGACTTGAAATGTTACAAGAATAAATTCTCTCATGAATTTTCATCACCATATTTTCAGATTTTGAGTGAATAAGGAATTATTCTGGGGAGAGGATTTTTCATGGTATGTTAACAGACTATCACAATAGCTTGGTGAGGCAGAGACTTCATAATTACATAAAATTGGAGAGGGAGGATGGTATCCCTACAACTTCCTTCTTATCCACTGCAAGAGGGCTCTGTACTAATCCCTTGTCTTTCAGCTCTCTACCAACACTTTCATTAGTGATCTCATCAAATTACCAAGGGTTTACATAACACCTCTCCCCAAATACTTTCCAAATCTACATATCTAATCTCTCTCCTGAATAACAGGTCCCCCATATTCAGAAGTCTGGTAAACATTTCTACCTAGATATACCACAGGTACTTCAGAGTGAACATGTTCAAAATGAAACTCATTCCTTATCACGAGAAATCAAGTCCTTTTTCTAACTGCCTTGGTTCTGCTGAGGGGGACCTTCAGGGATCCAGCTAATCAGGTTTGCAACCTGGGAATCATCTTCACCTCTTCACTCTCACTCCCATTTTTAGGCAGTTGCTGTGATTCATGGTTTCTACTTCCACAATATCTCACACATAGGCTCCCTTCTCTCCACTCACATGACCTATCCTCCTGATTCAGTGCTTCATTGCCTTTCACTGGGACAACAGCATTCTAGGTGGTCTTCCTGCTGTCAGCTCCAAACATTTGCCAAATATTCCAAAAGCACATTATTACTACCCTGCTCAAGAATTTGGTGGCAGGGCAGGGGGGGTACAGCTAGATGGTCCAGTAGATAGAGTACTTAAGTCAAGAGGATCTGAATTCAAATGTGACCTCAGATACTTACTAGCTGAATGACCCTGAGCAAGTTATTTAACCCAATTGCCTTCAAAAACAAAACAAAATAAAATAAAATAAAATAAAATAAAGCACAAAACCAAAATGCTTCAGTGGTCCTCTATTATCTTTAAAATAAAGTACAAATTCCTGTTTGGCATCTAAAGTCCTTCACATCTCTAAAAGATATGTGATATAATGATAATAATAATAATAACTATCATTAATTACAGTTTTAATGATAAATTAAATAATTTATCTAATAAATATTTTAATAATTTAAATATTTACTCGTTTTAATAATAATAATAATAATATAAAAAGTTATTTTCCATCTCCTATAGATAAGTGGTACAATAATAACAATAAGTTAGCATTTTCCTAACATTTTAAATATAAATTATCTAATTTTTGATCTTTAAATCTTGTTAAAAAAAGGACTATTATTATTATCACCATTTTACAGATGAGGAAACTAAGACTCAGAGGGATCTAAGAGAGTCGATCAGGGTCAAAGAAACAGCAGTATCTGATAAACAATTCAAACAAGTTCTTCCTCATTCCAAATCCAATGCTCTCTCTACTATACTATGTTGTCTCTAAAGAATATGAACAAACAGTTCTCATAAAAGTTGAAAGTTTTTAACAACCATATTAAAGAATGCTATTAATCTTTAATAATAAGAGAAATGTAAATCAAAGTAACTCTGAGGTTTCACCTCACAACCAGCAAATGAGCAAAAATAACAAAAGGCAACTAGTCATTATTAGAGCTTTAAAGGAAGATAGGCATACTGATGTACTACTGGTGGAGCTGAGAATTGGTCCAACTATTCTGAAAGGCAATTTGGACTTATGCAAAGAAAGTGACTAAAATGCCAATATTTTTTGACCCAGGGAATCCAGTGCTACACCAAGGAGGTCAACAGAAAAATGTTAAGGCCTCATATACAAAATATTTAAAGCAAAGAATTGCAGATAAAGTAGACCTCAATAAATTGTGTAATGGATAGACAAACTGTGAAATATGAATTTAATGGAATACTACCAAAGCATAAGAAATGAATATATGGAAAGACAACTTAAAGTGAAATAGGTTTGAACCTAGAAAACAATGCCCATGATGACAACAACGTAATGGAAAGAACAGCAACAAAGAACCTTAAATGGAAATGCTGTGAAATTATAAAAATGAAGCTAGACTCCCCAAAAGAGGAATGAGAAAACATCTACTTCCCTTCTTTTAGAACTATGGATTTGGGATACTACAAATAATTTCAGTTTTTTCAATGTGTGAGTTTTTCAGATTTTTTTTCTCTTTTTTAGTTTTTGTAGCAAGGGATGGCTTTATGGGAAGCAGTAGAAGGGTAGATATAGACAGAAATATAAGTAATCAATGATTTTAAAAGCCTTTCACAGTCTGACCCCAAATTATCTTATCAGGAGGATTTACATATTATCCATCTGATGTTCTAAAAGAAATGGCCTACTTACAGTCCTTCACACACACATATGCTATATATTTCCACATGTTTATACAGGCTATTTCTCTACTGCCTGCAATGTTCTGTTTTCTATGTATTCCCTAGGTCTCTTTTAAGTCTCAGTTCAAGAGCTACCTCTTACAAGAGACCCTTCTTTATTCCTTAGTTATTAGTGCTGTTCCCCCAATTATTGTCCATTCATATATATATATATATAGTTTCTGCCTTAAATATTGGTACCCTTTCTCTGAAATTATCACTAATTTATCCTGTGTATATACATAATGGTTTGCATGTTACCATTAAGTAATTCTTTTTTCTTTAATTTTTTTACTGTGTAATATATACATGTTCTCAGTATGCTCATCTATTATCAGTCTTAGACCACCCTGAGACCAGTTTGTTTTCTTGATATGCATTCTAAGTGTTATTATACTCCATACTTGCAAATTCAGAGTCTAATAAATTCTGCCTAATCATACCGAATCCTAGAATACCTTAGCCCCATATATTATCATTAGCTAGTTTAGACATGGCAGTCATTCAATGGTGAATTTAATTACATTGAAAAGTTAGCACTTCTAAGCCTCTGGCCTCTGATATTGTGATCCTGGGTCTAATCCCCAAAGCAGTCAAGCACACATTACCTTTTCATTGTTAATGGTCTCAATTACCTATGTCTTAACGAACATAGAACATAAGCAGACATATTGTACTTCCTCACAATCTGGGGTAAAAAGGCATTATCCAGCCCTAGAAGATCAATGGTTTACTACAATCTGATAGGGAAAAATGGAAAAGGAGTCACTTAGTACAATGCAACTTGGCACAGGAAGGTACTCAACAATGCTAATTTAATTAAAAGAATGTCATTGAGTACCCTCTCCTATATGTAGATGTCACACAGATCTGTGGGAAAACCTGTCTTGGGCAATGCACTAGGACTAGGGTTATTTAAATCACAGCAGGATAGTTAACTAGGGTTTTTGTTATTGCTTCAGTCCTCCATGATATTGTTTTAGGGTGGGGTTTTTTTTGGTAAAGACACTGGAGTGTTTTGCCATTTCTTTTGCCAGGTCATTTTACAAATGAGGAACTGAGGCAGAGTTAAATGACTTGGCCAGGGTCATACTATAAGTACCTGAGGCCAAATTTGAATTCAGATGCTCCTGATTCCAAGTTCTGCACTCTATCCACTGTTCCAATGAATTAGGGTGACTTGCTCTTCACAGGATCATAGATCTAAAGTTGGGATAGATAGATAGATAGATAGATAGATAGATAGATAGATAGATAGATAGATGATAGATAGATAGATAGATGGATAGATGGATAGATAGATAGACAGGCAGACAGGCAAATAGACAATTAGATAAATAAGACTTAGATAGATGGATTTAGGTAAAGTAGAGAGACAGTGAGAGATAGAACATTGATTAGGTGCTCACTTTGTTCCAAATATTATTAACAAACCCTGAGAATACAAATACAAGCTAATAACAACAATAATAAATAAATAATGAACCTAGCATTTATATAGCAATTTAAAGATTGTAAAGCACTTACAGGTTAACTTATTTGGTCCTCACAATCACCACCCTCTGAGATAGACCCTATTATTAGCCTCATTTTACTATGAAGAAATTAAAGATGAGAGAGGTTAGGTGACTTGCCCCAGGATCACAAAGTTAATAAGTGTCAGGGTAAGGATTTTAATTCAGATCTTCCTGACTACAAGTCCAAAACTCTTAGTCAATGTGCCACCTAGACAAGCAAGGAAGACAGTGACTGCCTTCAAGGAGCTAATATTCTGGAAAATTGAAGCCCAGGTAAGTTACAAGATTTGTCCAAATTCATACAAGGATAAGATTTAAACTCGGGCCCTCTGCCTCCAACTTCTCCAATCTTTCCTTTGTACCACAATATGAAGGGGCAACTAAACAAATACCACACCTTGGAGAAAAGGAAGAAGTAAGAGGAATGTGCTAGAAGGAAGAAAAAGCACAAGTCAACTGGGCTCACACAAATTTTTTAATATCTAAGCTCAACTAGGCCTTTACTTCTTCATAGAAATGTTTTGTTTTTCTTTTATTAACTCTCCAACACTATCGACAGTGGTTATTCCAAAGTTTCTCAATCACTCCTCAGAACCTCAATAGCAAGCCCTCTTCCCTTTTAAAGTGTATCTCACTTCTATTATTAAAGAAAAAAAAACCTAAGGCCTTCTACTCTGAGTTCCTTCTATCCCTCTTTATTCAAAGTCCTTCTTCAACACCCCCTATTTTCTTCTCCTTTATTCCTAAATATGAAGAAGCAATACACCTTCTATGTGTGCTCTGAATCCCATCCCTTCCCAGCTTCTCTAAGAATCTGCCATATCTCTCAGTCATTCCCTATTTTTCATTCTTTTATTATCTACTGACTCCTTCCCATCTCAAGTTACCAAGTCTTCCTCATTCATTTAAAAAAAGAAAAAAACTTCGCTGGATCAGGTCATTCCTCCAAGCAGTTACATTATAACTCTACTCCCTTTCCAGTCAAACCTAGAAAGACCTTTCTGCATTCATTTCTTCACTCACCTCTCACTTCTTAATGTTCTCTAATGATTTCCAACCTCAACACATGGCAAACTGTTACTTCATATCTCAGCAGCTTCTGACACTGCCAAATGTCTCCTCCTCCTAGATACTGTCTGCATCTTTGGTTTCTATGACACTTCTCTTTCTTGGTTCACCCACTAAGGAGGCAGCAGCATGGAATGAGAACACCGGATTTGGAGTCAGATAGTCTGAACCTGAATCCCAACTTTACCCCCTTTACTATGTATATTCCCTTGAATAAGTCATCATATTTTTCTAGACCTCAGTTTCCTAATCTGTAAAATGAGAATATTGGAATAGAAGACCACTAAGATTCCTTCAAACTCTAAAGCCATTATCTTCTTATCCTGACTAATTAGGTCTTACAGTCTCCTCTGTTGGATCATCATCATCATCATCATTCTGCCCACTAAATGTGAGTAGCTCTCAAGTTTCCATCTTTGACACACTTTTCTTCTGTACCTTGATGCTCTCATCAGAGATCATCCTTATACAGGTGGCTATCATATTGATCTCTCCAATCCTCACATCTCTCTTGAACTCAGAGCATTACCAACTACCTATCTTAATGTCTCATAGATATTTTAAACTCATCAAGTCCAAACTGTAACTCATTAATTTCCACCTTCAAAAAAAACCCCTCCTCCAAACTTCCTTAATGGCTTTTGAGTGAGCCACTATCACCTCAAATTCCCCAACTTGAGATATTTTCTAGTCTTTCTTCTCTTATTCTTCATATCCAATAAGTTGCCAAGTATTAGAGATTTTACCTCCATGATTATTCTTATATCTCTCCTCTTCTGCCATACACATAGATATCACTTACTTCAGGTCCCCTTCATCTCTCTCCTAGAACACTGGAATAGTATCTGAATTGGTCCTCCCATCTTCAAGGTTCTTAGCTGTCTAATCCATCTTCTACACCAAGGGTAGGGAACCTTTTTTTCTGCCAAGAATCATCTGGATATTTATAACATCATTTTCGAGGCCATACAAAATTATCAATTTAAAAATTATCCTGCAATTTTTGGTCAAACATTTAATTCACCTTTAAAACCTCCTTGGGCGGCTAGTTGGCACAGTGGATAGAGCACTGCCCTGGAGTCAGGAGTACCTGAATTCAAATCCAGCCTCAGACACCTAATAATTACCTAGCTGTGTGGCCTTGGGCAAGCCACTTAACCCCATTGCCTTGCAAAGAAACCAAAAAAATAAAAAAAAAGCTCCTAGATTTTTTGAATATTGAGTCCCACTTGCAGTTGCCAATTGTCAAATGGATATTCCTAAAATATAGATCTGACCACACCACTCTTTTTTTAGGTTTTTGCAAGGCAATGGGGTTAAGTGGCTTGCCCAAGGCCACACAGCTAGGTAATTAAGTTTCTGAGGTCATATTTGAACTCAGGTACTCCTGACTCCAGGGCTGGTGCTCTAGCAAGTGTGCCACCTAGCCTCCCTGACCATGCCATTCTTAACCAGCCCCTGCAAAAACACTCAGAAGTTTTCAATATCTCCCTAGTACTAAAACCCTCCATAATCTGACTCTTGCTTCTTCATATTTAGGAACAAAGGAGAAGAAAATAGGGGGTGTTGAAGAAGGACTTTGAATAAAGAGGGATAGAAGGAACTCAGAGTAGAAGGCCTTAGGTTTTTTTTCCCTTTAATAATAGAAGTGAGATATTATCTACTATCATTACCCTTAGTATATTCTTCATCCCAGCTGTAACAGCTGTTCCTCCTACACAACATTCCATCGGCTATCTCTTACTTTAAACAAGTGTTCTCCCCTGTCTGTAAAGCACTCCCTATTTACTTACATCTTGCAGAATATCTCCATTTCCCCCCAAAACTTCTCATTTTCCACTTCTAAGACCATTTCTTATCACTCTAGTAAACTAATACTCTGCCTTGAAATTACACCCTATTAGTTGGAATATAGTTTGTATTTACTTGAATACATATAGTATTTCCTAGTAAATTTATGTTCCTGGAGGGCAAATACTGTTTAGTTTTTCTCTTTATGGTTCTGACATCTAGCACAGCACTTTGAAAATAGTCAGCACTTTGTAAACATTTATAAAATAGAATTGAATTTTAGCCATTACTACCTGGCTTTCTGGTGACTACAGCTTTCCTCAAACCCCTTTTTCCTGCGTTTGAATAAAAATATAATTTCTAAAGGTCTCTTAGGGCAGTGCTGCACTTAACCTGCACTTTAGAGTACTGAAAAAGGAATCAAGATGGCTTGGGTTCAAATCCCAAGCCAGGCATTAATTAGCTGTATAACCCTGGGTACATGACTTAATTTCTCTAAACTTCAATTTGCTAATCTATAAAATTAGAAATATTTATAACTGTAGTTCCTACCTCATTGGGTAAGATAATTTGGCAAAATACTTTATAAACCTTAAAGCATCATATAAAAGACTACCATCATTATCATCATCATTATTGCTATTGTTTTCTTTTTTACCACATCCCTAGGAATGTAAAAAGGAAGAAAGGATATAAAAAAATGAGAAGGGATAAAGGGTTAATCATAAGCATTGTATTTTATCACTGAACAACAAGGTATACTGAGTGAACCACGTTTTTAAAATACTATCCCTGGATAACAGCTAAAGAGAAATTCACTGAGTTTACTTAAGAAGAATGCAAAATGTAATTCCTTCTCTTCACTCAAAAATCTTTTTTGTGTTTTATTATTTTATTCATTATAAAGTTAATAAGCATATAAACAATTTCATAAATATATGGGTGTGAAATTCTGCTTTGAACTAAGCCCAGTAAGAAAGGCTTAAAAATTTCACTGAGTAAAAAACATATGACCTGGGTTGTATCTAGTCCCCAGACGGGGACTTTAGTAATATAAAAGACAACCAGGAAGGATCTAAGAATGTTTGCCTCCTCCTGTAAAAGGGGTCTTTTCCCAACCCCACCCTTCCATTAAAAAAGTCAGCTATAGAATATTTCCCAACTGAAAGCAGGATATAAATAAGGTTACTATAGTTCCTGGCTCCACCCCATGACTCAAAGGTGGATAGTCCAGTGAAAGAATGAAGAAACAACTCCAAACTCCCATGCTGTATAATTTGAAAAGGAAACAATCCATCCTCAAAGGCAAAAAAGATGAATCTGAATGCATTGTATTCATTCGGTAAATGAAATGGATAGACAATTCTCCAGAGATGCAGTCTCATCTGGTAGCCCAAGACTCAGTGGATAGAGAAAGATACTAGTAACTAGTACTCATAGCAAGTCATGTTTTAATACCAGGGTAAACATTCTCAATATATTTTTGTCCCTTAATCTCAAATATTTAAAAGAATAATCAAGAGAAAAAAAATTATTTTCAGTTGACCACCAAGCTTGTTATCCTTGATAATAATGGATCTCACTTTGTTTTATAAAGCTTTTCTCTAATTTAAGTATTATGTAACTTTAAATTGCTTTTCACTGCTTCTGAAATATTAAAGATTTAATTGGAAGGAGGGGGAGTGGCTACCATTTTTATTCTGTGAAGCTTTATCCAGATTTTTTTAAGTACCTTTCATATCAACTACAGCAATAGAATAATTAGATAAAAGCTTTTTTGTTGTGCATTGTTATCTGCTGTGGCTTGAATTTTCAAATAAAAAGGTATTTTCTCTTACCATGCTTAGTTCAAAGCAGAATTTCACACCTATACCTTTATGTAATCATATATATATATATATATATGTATATACTAATTAACTTAGTTAAGATTCAAGTAATAAAACACAAAAAAGATTCTTGCGCAAAGATAATGTATTACATTTTACATTTTTCCTAAGCTTGGTGAGCTTCTTTTTAGTGGTTACTCAAGGATGGCTTTTTTGTGTGGAATGCAATGTAATCCAAAGTTACACCATTATAAAACAATGGGCAGGAATCTTACCCATTTAAACATGTCATTTGCTGCTCTTACTCTTAACAAGTGAGATCAAACCACATAAAACAAGTGCCTTCACCTCAACTATGCAAGCTTGGTCACGGAAGTAGGACTTGGACGTTTTCCATAACTGAGTGGCATCTGGGCCAGGAAACTTCCAAACCAAATGGTAAATCGTTTATGAGAAAGACTAAAAATGAGTTTGCCAGAAATAAAATGTAACATTTTGAAAATTTCTTTGTGGTTTCCACCATCATTGAACATTGAATGATACAGATTCTATTACTCCTGTTCCTAACCACTGACTATATAATGCCACAAATGAACTAGTTTTCTGGCTTATAGCCCACAACTTTTAGGATCTGAATAAGTGTTTCACTTTCTAGTTTGCTAGTATACCAACAGCAAAGCTCTCTTGTGATTTTATATACTTTATAATACTCACAGTCATCACAAATCTCACAATTGCACTTAGTAACTAATTAATTATATAAGCATAAAAACAGTGGCCATAAAAATAGGAAATGATAATATCTTAAAAGTCTGACATTCATGAAAAATACAAGTAACTAGTTTTTGTAGATAAAAGGAGACAGGAGAATGCAACTGTCAATAAGCATTCTTAGTAATATATAATGACAACTAAATTAAAGTCTCAGCTCCTCTGGGCTTCAGTTTCTTTAGAAATAAGAGTATCTAAAAGATTGCCTCCAATTTAATTAAATTCAATAAAATATTAATTGTAAGACTGAGAAAGAGAGAGTTGGGATAAGGTAATTTTTGAAATCAAAAAGACTTGGGTTTAAACATTGCTTCAGCCACATATTAACTGTGTGACTATGGGTAAGGAATTGGACCTCTCAGTATCTGGGGCAATTTGCTGAGTTTGACTCATGTTTTTGACCTGAATCAGTGGAAGGGAGTTTCTATACCTGAGTTCCCCAGAGTAATGAAATCCTATATTCAACTCTTTTCTCATTCCCTCTGCCTCCAAAAACAAAAAACACAACACAAGAGATATAAGTTGTGTTAGGTTCTAGGATTTTAAAAAACTAAAATTAACAAAAGGAAAACTGAGGTTTGTTGGAAAGGACATTAAGCTTATGACCAAGAGATCTGAGTTCAGTTCCTATATTTATTCTATTAGGATGGACTTGGGCAAGTTAGTTAACCTTAAGCTTCTGATTCCACATCTATAAAATGAGAATGACGCACAGTGCTATTGTGAGGAAAGTATTAGAAGAATAAATTAGAAGTCTATTACAATAATCCGGTGTAATGTACTACATCTTGCTGAAAAAGGCAAAAAAAGTACTTTTCTCCATGGGAAAAGATTTAAATCAACTGTTAAAGGTCATAAGATATTATAGTTATTAAGGATAAACATTCTAATGCCTGAAAAGTAGAGGAAAATAATTCGAGTTTAATAAAAAGGAGTTAAAATGTGTGTGTGTGTGTGTGTGTGTGTGTGTGTGTGTGTGTGTGTGTGTGTGTGTGTGTTTGTGAATAAACAGAGTTTTATGGTAGGATTGATTGGGGCCAGGGGAATAAAGTGTGGCATAAAAATAAAGTCTCAAATCACTTTTCAAAAGAATACTCACTTGAAAGTTAATACATCCTGGTTTAAAGCAAAGGTATCACATGCAAATAGAAACAGATCCCTGGGGCCTGCATATTGTCTTAGAAAATCACAAATTACTATTATCTATATTAAGTTGCATTTTTAAATTTTATTTTGCTACACTTTTCCCAATGGTATTTCAATGGTGTTTCCTGTCTAAAGGACTTGTGTGGGAGGTTGCAAGTTTGACACCTTTGGTTTAAGGAGACAAAGAAAGAATTTTTTTTGTTTATTAAAAACTAGAAAAATAAGAGTATGAAGAAACAGTTTCAAGGATACATAATGACTGGGGGATAATATCAGAAATCTGGAGCTGCAGATCATTATTATCTCTTAGTTTATTTGCATAGAAATGTTTTATAAGTAGAAAATAAAACTAAAACTGTGAAATCATATAGATAAAGAATGGAATAAGGGGCAGTTAAGTGGTGTAGTGGATAGAGTACTAGCCCTCGCGTCAGGAGAATCTGAGTTCAATCCAACCTCAGACACTAAATAATTACCTAGTTGTGTGACCATGGACAAGTCACTTAATCCTATTGCCTTGCAAAAAAACAAAAAAAATAATGAAATAGGATTTTTAAATATAAAAGGGGTATGGTGCATACACAGACTAACTCTAATTTTATTTTTCCTCATGAAAATGTTGCTTCCCGCTTTGGGCAAGTCTTGATAATGAAGAATGGAAGTCAGTTCATTGAAAATGTGATTGGAAGGTCAATGTCTTGAAGAAAATAGAACATGTTTAGATCTTCTATTACTGGTTCTGGTCAGCTAATAAGCACACGAGGAAGAGAAGATTCTCTTAGTAGCTATAGAATTATTCACAAAAGATTTATGAGCTTCATTCAGCACCTCTCTTTGCCTCAGTGCTCTTGGGAGAGCTCAGAAAGCAGTAAAAAAGCAGATCTCACATTTCTGAACAGGAAAGGTTCAGAAGGTATCTCAGCATCATATCTCTCTAGAATTTGGATCTGTAACGAGCAAAGCACCAATGTAAGTAAAGTATGAAGGGGGTGTCAAACCTCCCTAAATATTTTCGTGTTTTAGAATCCAAGTTCCACAGTCAGTACAACAGCACCCTGTGTAGCAAGGGGCAATCTTTGAAAGGAGAGTGGTAGCTAAAATGTAGACTTATGTAGCAGTTCAGTCACATCTGGACATGAACTTGGTGGGAAATCGATGCTTTGTAGGAAATGAGCTAAGTTTTGACCATACTCCTCCAAAATGTTTGGTGCTAAAGAGAGAATATGCCTTAAGATGTGCTGGGGGGGGGGGGGGGGGGGGAGGTGTTTATGTTGTCCTTGCCATAACTTTGAAGTAAATATTCTTTTGTAAAAGCTAATCCAAAGTTAAGTGGTTAATCGGAAGTGGTCCAATTGGAGGGAAACACAACTGGTAGTGAGCAGTAGAAAAAGAGACATCTTCCAAACTCTTCGAGATTGCTAAGAACCCTGAGTGTTGGATAATTCCTGGGAGGAGACTGTGAGAAGGGGAGGGAGATAGACATATAGACAAGATAGACAGATAGACAGATAGAGAGATAGATGAAGAAAAAAAAGAAGAGGGTGGCTAGGTGGCGTAGTGGATAAAGCACCAGCCCTGGAGTCAGGAGTACCTGGGTTCAAATCTTACTTCAGACACTTAATAATTACCTAGCGGTGTGGCCTTGGGCAAGCCACTTAACCCCATTGCCTTGCAAAAAAACTAAAAAAAAAAAAGAAGAAAAAGAAAAAATAAAAGAGAGATTACATGTTACAAATAATTATTGATTTCATAGGGGGAAATTAAAAAAATTGCTCTCTTCTAACTCAAAAACTAACTGCTGAGAGTCAAGAAACACTGTAGTAAACCACTGAAAAGTATAGATCTATATGATAAGAGGCTGAAAATGAAGAGGAAAGAACAAGCAACTAAAAATTTAAGAAACAACTAGAGGTTAAAAGCAGTTCTGGCAGAGCCAAATATAAAGAAGTAATCGAAGAATCTGACAGAAAGCATCAGCTATGTGATTACTATTTGGTTGAAAAGAATTATTGGATCATAGCTTCAGTTGTAGATGCTGCTCTTCAGCCTGACCTAAAGCTTATGAGAGTTGAACCCTCCCAGAAGTGTATGCTTCCCTACTCTCCCCATCTGTTTTGAAATGAAAAAGCAGAAAGGGAAAAGACAGGTACTGCAGCTGCTTTGCTATAGAAAAACATCTGACTAATAAACACATTTACCTTATCCAATGTCAAAACTGTTGAGCTCCCTAATCTGTGGTTTAAAGGGAACTTTTTCTTGAATTTAAAAGTGACATTTTTCCAAACACTCTTTTAATCATTATTATAAATTCAAAGAGCCCATGTATGCTATGTTTGACTATAAAAAAGAGGAAGATCTGCCCAGCTAAAAGGGCAGTTAACAGTGGTTTCATGTGGTAAAGATGATACCATTGAAACCTACTCTAGAGCTGTGAATTACCCCAAGGACATGGGTTACCCAGCTTTATAGACTTCCCTGTCAGGTTTCAGTGTATGTGCCCACTCTCCCCCATAAATTGTTAGTACTTTGTTGGGGAAGCATTTTATTATTCATGCCCTTGATTTAATATGAGTTGTGATGTTACTGATGTTTTGTCTTATTTCTAAGTAATTGATTATGTTGAATATCTAAAAGGGAATGAGTGGATAGTTATTTAGATAGAAATTGTGGGCTTCATAGCTACAAAATATGCTTTCTCTCAAAATGCCTATTTCTAGGACCTTAAAGAACTGGCACGTCACCATGAGGCAGTTCTTCTCTGGGAACTTGTCAGTGTGAGAGCAGCTTGGAAGAGTGAGCCAATCATGAGAGTAAGAAAATGTCAATAGGGCCATGTAAAATGTATGAGGTATACATAGTGGGTCAGACCACCACCATTATATTGGGGAAAAGGAAATGAGGACCTGGATTAAGTAGGTAGCAATGGAGTAGAAATAAGAAAATGAGCACAAAAGATATTGTGCAAGTAAAATCAATGTCTTGGCAATTAACTGAATGTGAGCAATAAGGGAAAAAAGGCAAGGGTCACAGACTGATGAGATTTGGAGCACAAGTAATTGGGAGAATGGTGGTACATTAATAAAGAATATTATATAGTTCTATCATCATTAGTATATTATATTAAATGTGGAAAATATACCAATCCATCCCCAAAATCATTTTGTTACACAGCTTTCACAATACTATTTTGGTTTTTCTTTTATTTCTATTAATAATTTTAACCTTCAAACTATTCAAACTAGTACTTTTAGAAGTTAATTTAAAATTGATACAGAATAAAAGAGGCATGTTCTAAAGGTATGGAGTTTTTTGCTTTCTTTCCCAATTATCTATCATTTAAAGGAGCATTTATGCTAACAAAGACCAAACAGTGACAAAAACATGTCGGCATAGGCTGAGGTTCAATTCATTAGGTATTTACAATGCATCCATGGCCCTATGGGAGGCTTCAAGATAACTTTAAAAAAAAAATGTTCTTCCCTTAAAGAATTTATGGCCTACTGGGGAGATAAGGCAGGTACACACAAGTATACTCCAAGGTTGAACATAATGGTGGTAAAGGAGAGATACTGATAAAATTGAAAGATATCTAACTAGTGACAAGCCGTAAATGAAGAAGAATGAGCTAATCTTGACATTTTCTGATTAAGAAACAAGAAATAAACAACTGGAAGCACTCACATTCTTCTATGCTAAGTAAAAGGGACTATTACCTGCCAATGAAATTTAATAGAGTTTAATCTACTACCAACTATAAATACTAATAAATGATATTAATCTACTAACTAATAAATTCTTGGCACCTTCTTTAGATCCTAGGTTAACATGAGCACTTGATATTAAGTTCAGCAAGGATAATTTACTTATTGGTCCTGAGTAATTTTTCCACAGCTCATCCACACTCTCTTGACTAAGTAAGAAATAGGTTTGAAAAATTTAGATATGCTACTTGTATTTATACCACTTAGATAAATTCTAGAACTGTTAAACCCATTCATTTTCACAACCAGTGGAATATTTTTGTATTTTTCTATTCTATCCCTTCACCAAAGCTAGATAATATTACTGCTCTTCAGTAGTTCAATCAAGTCTGATGCTTTGAAACTCTTTTTTGGTTTTTTCCAGGCAAAGATATTGGAACAGTTTACGATTTTGTTCCCCAATTCATTTTACAAATGAGAAAACTGAGGCAAACAATTTAAGTGATTTGCCCAGGGCACAAAGCTAATAAGTGTCTAATCAAATTTGAACTCAGGTCTTCCTGATTCCAGGCCAGAGCTCTAGCCACTAAGTCACCAAGCTGCCCCACTAGTTAATACACTTCCTCTCCAAAATGTAGGAAACTTAACAAGAAAAAAATATCTCATAGATGCAATTTTCCTTGGATGTTCTGGGGTCTACAATTAACATTTTATTCTGAAGCTACCTTTCAATGGTTTGTACAAAATCTTACACATTAATCTAACATTAGAAATTCTGCTTTTCTCTCCTCTTCCCCTTTAACTCCTGTCCTAGTTTCTTCCCCTTCCCCTAACCATTTCACTTTCCCTCTCTTGACCCTACAATCCTGACTTCATCATCTTCTTCTTTTCTCCCTATTCTCTATTAATCCTGCAGAAGCCTTGTAAAAAGGAAAAGAGGAAGTTATCTATAAAATCAAGGGTAATAAAGAGGCACAGATCAGAGGGATTCAAAAATGGAACATTTAAAAAGAAATTTTGCCTTCCATTCCCACCATTTGTAGTCATTTCAGCCTTATTTCTCATCAGAATTTTTCCTATTCTATATAATAAAAGAAGTCTAATTCACAGCGAATCTCTCCTCCCCTATGACTAATTTCATAACCAGCTTTAAAAAAAAACTTATGTCCAAGCTACCTATAATCATATTCAGAATAATAATAGTTTGCATTCATGGAGTACTTAATAGTTTAAATAATGTTTTAATCCTCACAACATCCCTGTAAGGTATAGCATATGATGAATAGTATTCCAGTGTATAGAAGAGCTAAGTAGGGTTCAGATTTTGCATCCAAAATAGAATTAGTTCTTTTTGATTCAAAATCCAAAGCTACTCTACTCCCTTGTACCTCTCCAAGCTTCTCAGCATCAGTCAGAAGAGGAAGGTCTGTTCAGCATTCCATCCCCAGCATAAAAGATGGTGTTTTGGGAGCACTGACAAATTTAGTCTTCTAAGCAGCTACTATTCTCTCTACCCATTTGCCTCATTAACTCTTGCTCCAGGCCTGGTTTGACTTCCCTTCCTCTTCCCTACTTCCCAAATGATACTGCTTTGAACTCCAGTATTCAGTTCTCAATTATGCCCTGGTTACTTTGCCTTTCTACCTGATTAGCTTCCAATAGACTTAAACGTTGATCTATGATACTGACAACTTATTAAATCTTTTGCTAAGATAGCCAGTTGTCAACTGATTGATCATGATTTTCTTCTTTGTCCCAGAATTACACTCTGCCAAGGGTGCTCAAATGAATAATGTGTTGTGGCTTTGTCCCTGGTCCCAACCTTGAGTAGAAGGATATGATGATCTACATCTGTGATTACTAACATGCACCATGTGCCTCTGATCAGTGTAACAAGAGCCAGTTAATTTCATCATTTGCCAGAACTGACTAGCAATAACACAAATATACTTCATGAGTTTCCCAAATAAGTACAAGTCATTCTTATATTTTTTTAAGTCTGCAATTCACTATTTTATACTGTTCACTAAATTTGTTTCTTGTTTTCTAAAGATTTTCTACCATGCAGGCCCAATGACAAATAATGTCTGTTGTCTAACTTAGCTTCCCAGTGTAGCTAGGTTTGGGAGGCTCATCACCAGGGGATGGAGCAATTCTCAAAGCAATTCTCAAAGCTGCAATGTGCTCATCCTCACAGGTGAAATCACAGACCTTGACATACGCAAATATTATTTCTTAGGATTTCAACCTAGAAATCATCTAGGTAAGCTTAAGAATGATAGAAATGGGGGCAGCTAGATGGCACAGTGGAGAGAGCACTGGCCTTGGAGTCAGGAGTACCTGAGTTCAAATCCAACCTCAGACACTTAATAATTACCTAGCCATGTGGCCTTGGGCAAACCACTTAACCCCACTGCCTTGAAAAATCTAAAAAAATAGCTCAGATAGCTCTTTTGCCAATAGCTAGATGGTTAATATGTAACACAGGTAGGATTCACACTCAGGTCTTGTCACCAAAACCAGTGCACTTTCCATGACTAATCAGATGGTCAATAAAGGTTAGAATGGTATTGAGGGTACTATTTCAAATGGATCCTTCTTTTAGGTGAAGCAATAACCTGTGTGGGGTCTTTTATTTTCACTTTAGTATTTTTCAACTTTTTCCTCCTTATTGAGTTCTAGAGGTTTTTCTAGTTGATATTTCACCATACTGCTGACCTCTATGTCATGAAAAGTCCTTTGGATCCCTCCATATTCTTACTGACATCCTTATGTGTTTGTTATTGATATTCAATAATGGCAGCACTCATTCTTTTTATTTACCATTTGCTGTTGGTAACTTTGTTTTCTTTTATGGTTTTTCTTCCCCATTTATGATAATGTTCAGAATCTTATCTTTCCTTCTGTTTTGTCTTGATTTTCCACTCCACAAAGGCTATGAATTTAAAATAAGACATTTAAATCTTAATGTTCTATCAACATTTCTCTAGCCTCATGTACATATAGAAACTGATGATTAATATTATTACTATGATTGCATGTAAATTAGATCTAACGCTGCATGGTCAATGGGCCTACTTCTTATCATATGGACCCCAAAAGAGTTTGCATTCTCTTAGTAGGAAGTCTTTAAGTAGGAAGTGAACAGTCTTTAAGTAGGAAGAACAAAGTAGAGGACATATATTTAATTTTTTAAATCATATTTTAAAAATGACGATTGACAAGTATCTAATCATAGGTAGAAAGTATGGGGTATGATCTCTAAAGATTTCATTAAATAATGAAAATTAAATCCTAAAGGTACTCTTTGTTCATGAGAAACAGCTCAAATATGCAATTTACTGCTTCATTTGTGAACTTATCACTCCATCATCACCTAGACAGCAAGTCATCCAGGTGTAATCAACACATTAGCACCCAAAGTTCCTTACCTATTTGAATTAGGGTGCATTGCAGGAATCATCATCCAGTTAGTTCTCTATGTAACTCCAATAATCACTGAAATATGCTGGGTATCTATGTGGATGTTGCTGAGATGAAAACATTGCATGTCACCAGAATAACTGATTTTCTCACTGACCTTTTAATCAATGTTCCTTTGGCCAAGTCCCTTTTAGGTGAATTGATTCATCTGATTCAAAATCAGGAATGCTGAAAAAACAGCTTTAAGGCAAAATTTATAGAAAAGAAATGTATGCATTATTTAAACCTTCTATGCACTGTTACTATCTTTTTGGTAGAAAAGAAAATTGAGATCTTAAGGTATTACATTGTACCCTAAATTAGTAACTATAAACAGCTGGGATTTTGAATATTTCCATAAATCTTTATAGAGACTGGATTTTATTAAACAACTAAAAATAATTTATATATAACTATAGAAAAGGTGACCAAAGAGCTTAGTTCAAAGTCAGAAAGACATAGATTCAATATATTCCTTTGACATATGGCAAGGTACTTGTATGTCTCAGTACAGAAATTACCTAAGACAATAATATAATTTGCAGAACAGTAGCCTATTGGCATTCATGAAGGGATTTTTCTCACTGAAACTTCCCGACATTGATGAAATCACAGGTGTGAACACACACATACACACAAATAATAAGAGCATATTTTTTATGTGTAGTTGGAAAAACTGACTCTAAAAGCAACTCAAAAAAAGGGCTCCAATAATGTTCTGAGTTTTTTTAAATGGTGAAATTACTGTATAGATTGACAAGGTGGCTATTTTAAAGGACAATACTCATCTGAATGTCTATGGGTTCTTGTAGAGAGAAAAAGGTGATAAAAGGAAGGTAAAAAAAGGAAGAGAGGAATAAGAAGGGAAAGAGGAGAAAGAAAGAAAATGAAGTAAGTGAAGAAGGGAAGGAAGGGGAATGGTTAGAAGAAAGGACGGGAAGAAAAGAGGGATAATTAAAGGGAGTAAATAAGGGAGGAAGGGAGGTCAGTGTAACAACTTAGCTGTAACATTATTTGTCACTGTTAGGAAACTATAAGTCACTGTTCTGGGCATGTTACAACTTAGGCTATTAGTCAGGTCTGGATATGCTATCAAGTTTGATGAAAATGAGTTTTAATGGAAGCAGAGTAAGTTAGTGGTACAGAGGCAGATGACTTTGATCCACTGGGTTAGAGAGAGCTTTAAGGAGGGAATAATCAAGTACCCTGGATAGCTCCCTGGAGGGAAGTTATCTGACATTCTCAAAGTAGAGGGAAACCATTTCACATATCACCAAATACATTCATTAAAATGAATTCATTCTTTAAAATGTCTGAAAACAATAAAAATCAATTATCAAGAACCATCTTTGTCATTAATTTGAACTAATTCTAAGATATATTTGATAAATTTTTATAATGTCAAGTCTCCTAGTAAAAATGCCCAAGACCAGAAAACCTGAGATATGAGAAATTATATACACTGAAGAGTTCTGAAGAGAGATTTTATGTCTCTTTGACTAACAAAAGAATGAAATTCAGCAATAGGTAAACTAAAGTGAATAAATGGATCCTATAAGGCAACTTAAGTCTATAACTAGCTCTCCTGACATAACTTTATTACATTAATCCATTCCAGAATCTCAAATTATCACCCAAATCCACAACAGCTGCAAATGTGTTTCCCCAAAATGACAAAGAAAAGAGAAAATCAGGGGAAAAACTTGGAAGAAGTTAGAAGAGAATGAATGGGTAAATATGTTTTTAGAGGATCTAATAATTCCACTAAAAATAAGAGGAATGTGTAAAAAAAAAGAGAAAACAATAATAATTTCAAAGATAATATAATAATAATAATAATAATAATAATTATAAATGAACAAAAAGAGAATTTGTAATTTAAGGAGTCACAGAGAGCAGGAATAAAGTATTTTTAACTCTCTCAAGTTACCCTAGCTACCAGTTATCACTCACCACTGGAAAAAAAAAGATTTGAGTTCTTGAAAAACTTTTATAAAATCATGGAATTATCACTTTTGGGGATTATATTCTGACATTAAATATTACACAAAAGTTTATATAAATTCCATGGTCAGTTTAAAATGCTACATGCAATAATGTCCCCAAAAGCCTTTTTTTCAAAAGCTTTTAATAGTACTTTTTCTTGCCTATGTTCAGCTGTCCTTTCACTACCTACTAATAAAGAGGTATGACTGAATGAAGCAGCCTCTAAAGAATTCTCCCCTCCTCTTAAGGTCCTGAAATGAGGGGATAAAATCATAATGAATATGTGTTTTTCTGGCCCTTTTAAAACCACAAAATAAAAGAGGCACTTTTAGCTAGAAATTAAAACATTCTACTTAAATGACATCTCATTTTCAACTGACCTTAACCAAAAGCAATCAACAACTATGGACTTTATGCGGGGGGGCGGGAAGAGAGGAGGAGGGCATAGACCTTGATCTTGACATTGACTTTAAAAGGCTAAAATTAAAATGACAGACATAACATAGTCCATAACATAGTCTAGAAAAAAACACTTATTTAACAGGAATTTTTCCTCTCAATTTCAAAGAGAATTCTTTTTCCTCCTAATTTTGTTATCGTTTGCACTGTTAACAATTTCTAAGCCTGTAATCAAAGGACCATTCAAATAAATAATATCACTATCAACAAATATGTGAGAAATGTGGTAAAAATTTTTTTAACAAAAACATTCCCTGAATATAAAATGTTTTACAACATATGTTTCTCTACATTTTTGCCTCACCATTATTAATTAAAGCTCACTCTCTAATGGACCTATTTGTGTTCCTGGGAAAATATTTCCCAGACTTTTCGGTAAGGGATAAGGGATCAACTGATCTTACTATACCACTTTAGGAAATACCCTTTTCCAAAAGTTAATTAAGCCAATCTGATTGATGATCAATGCATAGCACTCCAATGGGAGGTTATGAGAGGTAGTATTAGAATCCCATTCTCCATTGTTACCCTTAGAGCCCTAAATGGAGAAACACTTACTGAGGAGCCCTTCCCTATCAAAGGGAAGGAGAATTGGGGAAATAGCCCCAAAGGTGATTTTATATACAAACTGTTTATTAGATAATGGGGGGGGGGGGGCAGAAGAGAGAAGTACTAGCAGCTGGAGAATAACAAAAAGGTACAAGATGCCTTGAAGGAAAATAGGGTTGGGGAGAGAAATATTCCAGGCATCAGGACAGCCAGTGCAAAAGCATATTGACAGATTGTCCCATATAAGGATTAATAAGAAGACTAAGCTTACAAAATAATCATCAGAAGACAACTTTAAGAATACACACACAGGGATGGAGGAGCCAAGATGGCTACAGGAGAAGAGTCTCTCTTAGGTGCTCTCTCCAAAATATTTCAAAAACCTTAAAATTGTGACTCTAACTAAATTTTCGAGACAGAACCCACAGAAAGATCCAGTGAGGCAATTTTCCAGCCCAAGGTAACCTGGAAAATAGTGGAAAAACTCTGTTCCACAGGACTGTAGCTGCGCCAGAACGAAGGAAGTTCAGCCTCCTAGAAACAGTCCCAGAGCGCCTGGGAGCAGCGGCTCCTGGCAGCAGAAGCAGTTTCCTGACCTGCACCCCCAGGGAGCACCACACACAACTTGGAAGATCAACATGGAGACCTCTGCCAGAGCAAGTGCAAAGCCCATGCCCTCAGCATGATTGCAGCCGTGGAAGCCCAGATCCAGGAAATGGAAATAGGCCCATGGAGTTGCCCAGCAGGAGCTTCCAAGCAGCAGTGCCCTGAGTGTTCAGCCCACGGAAGGTAAGGGAGTGGAGGGAGACTGTTGAGGTCTGTTTCCTGGAACAGGACTCTGGGGCTCTGACCACATTCAGACCCTGGTCATAGTCTAGCCCCCCCCCCAATAGAGCAGAGGCACCCCCCCCACAGCCCTGTGGCAAAGGGGTAAGCTTATGGTCATTCATAGACCAGGAGAGCAGTCAGAGCCTCACACACTAAGGTCCTTGTGGGGGTGTCCCAATAATACTAAAAAGCTCAGGAAGCACACCCAAACCAGGCACAAGCTGGGGAAATGAGTAAACAGAAAATTAAAAGGAACCTGACCATAGACAATTATTTTGATCCCATAGAGGACCAAAATACTCAATCTGAAGATGAGAAAGTCCAAGCTTCTGCATCTAAAGACTCCAAGAAATATAGAAGTTGGGCTCTGGCAATAACAGAACTCAAAAAAAGATTTTGAAAATCAAGTAAGGGAGATAGAAGGAAAACTGGGAAAAGAAATGAGAGAGATGCAGGAAAAAACATGAAAATGAAGTCAGCAGTTTAGTCAAGGAGATCCAAAAAATGCTTAAGAAAATAGCATGTTAAAAACCAGCTTAGGTCAAATGGATAAAACAGTTCAGAAAGTTATTGAGGGGTGGCTAGGTGGCACAATGGACAGAGCACCAGCCCTGGAGTCAGGAGGACCTGAGTTCAAATCCGGTCTCAGACACTTAATAATTACCTAGCTGTGTGGCCTTGGGCAAGCCACTTAACTCCATTGCCTTGCAAAAAAAAAGTTATTGAGGAGAAGAATGCTTTAAAAAACAGAATTGGTCAGATTGAAAAAGGAGATAAGAAAGCTCTCTGAGGAAAACAAAACCTTCAGATGCAGAATGGAGCTAAAGGAAGCTGATGATTTTGCAAGAAATCAAGACACAATAGTTCAACACTAAAAAAAAATGAAAAATTAGAAGAAAATGTGAAATATCTCATTGAAAAAAACAACTGATCTGGAAAACAGATTTAGAAAAGATAATTTAAGATTACTGGGATACCTGAAAGTCATGATCAGGAAAAGAGTCTTCAACTCATTTTTAAAGAATTCCTACAGGAAAATTGCCCTCATATCCTAGAAGCAGAGAGTAAAATAGAAATTGAGAGAATCCACCAATCTCCCCCAGAAAGAGATCCAAAAAAAAAAAAAAATCCAGAAATATTATAGCCAAGTTCCAGAACTCCCAAGTCAAAGAGAAAATATTACAAGTAGCCTGAAGGACACAATTCAAATATCATGGAGCTGCAGTCAGGATCACACAGAACTTAGCAGCAACTACATTAAGGGCTCATAGGGTTTGGAATATAATATTTCCAGAAGGCAAAAGAGCTTGGAATGCAAACAAGAATCAAATATCCAGCAAAACTGAGTGTCCTCTTCCAGGGGAAAAGATAGACTTTCAATGAAACAGGGGAATTTCAAATGTTACTGTTGAAATAACCAGAGCTGAACAGAAAGTTTGACCTTCACATACAGGACTCAAGTGAAACATAGAGAGTGGAGGAGAAGGGTAAATTATGAGGGACTTAATGATGATGAATTGTGTGTATTCCTGCATGGAAAGATGATACTGATAATACTCATATGAACCTTTTCATCTAATAGAGCATGTGGAAGGAGCTTTTATAGATGAAGCACAGAAGAGAGAGTTGAATTTGAAGATATATTGTAAAAACAGAGTCACTGGGTGAAAGAAAAATGTACTGGGAGTAAGAGAAAAGAGAGGTAGAATAGATTAACATATTTCATATAAAAGATATTTCATGTAACTTTTGCAATGATATGGAAGGGGGTAAGGCAAGGGGGAATAAGGGAACCTTCATTCTTATCAGAAATGGCTCAGAGAGGAAAAAGCATACACACTCAATAGAGTATAGACATCTAGAGGAAAAAGGAGAGAAGAGGGACAGGGCGGGGATATGGGTGATAGAGAAGAGGGTAGATCATAGGAGAGAGTATTCAGATATAACACATTTTCTTTTTTACTTTTTGCATGGTGCTGGGATTAGGTGGCCTGTCTGGGACCATGGGGCAGAATGGCTGCTGGGTCTCTGGGATGGGATGTGAGCTTAGGGCCTCCTGGCCCCCAGAGCTGGTGTTCTGTCTGCTTTGCCACTTGGCTGCCCCACACTACATTTTTGAAGAGGGACAGAGTGAAAGGAGAGAGAAAATATAATAGATTGTAATGGGGAGGAATGGATAGAGGGAGTTACAATCAGCAACAGCAACTGTGGAAAAATATGGAAGTAACTTCTATGAAGGACTTAGGATCAAGAACATGATCCACCCAAGACAGAGCTGATAGTATCAGAACACAGACTGAAACACATATTTTTCTCTTTCTTTTACTTTATTTCTCATGAGGTTTTATATTTTTATGGGGGAAGGGTATTATGTTTACTCTTAAACAAGAATATTTTGGTAATGTGTAAATAAAAAACAAAAACAAAGTAAAAAAATAAAAGAAAATGTAAAGAAAGAAAGAAAGAAAGAAAGAAAGAAAGAAAGAAAGAAAGAAAGAAAGAAAGAAGCCATGAGGGATGGGAATTCAAGGAAGTCTGGAAGGATTTTCATGAACTGATGCTGAGTGAGATGAGCAGAACCAGAAGAACATTGTACATACTAAAAGCAACATGGGAGTGATAATGAAACTTAATGGACTTGTTCGTTCCATCAGTGCAACAATCAGGGACAATTTTGGTGTATCTGCGATGGAGAATACCATCTGTATCCAAAGAAAGAATTGTGGAATTTGAACAAAGACCAAAGACTATTACCTTTAATTTTAAAAAAAAAAGTTATCTTACTATGTCATTTTGCTATCTCTCATACTTTATTTTTCTTCCTTAAGGATATGATTTCTCTCTCACCACAATCAACTTAGATCAATGTACACCATGGAAATAAAAACTAACAAACTGTCTTCTATGGGGGGTGGGGAGAGGGAAGCAAGATGGGGGGGGGGAAATTGTAAAATTCAAAATAAATAAAATATTTCTTTTATTAACAAAAAACAAAAAAAAAAGAAAAAAGAATACTTATACACACATTTATATATGGATCTATATAGACAAATATATAGGGGCTTATGGATGTAACCCTAAATATTCCATATAATCAAAACTAAGATTAAAATTTTATTAACAATTGTATTGCTTATGTCCTGTTCCAATCTCCATTTGTTCTCAAAAACTTCTGTAGTTATTTCCCTTTCAACCAAACCTATGTATGCCTCTTTTTAAGAGTATGAACAACACAGAAAGGTTACTTATCCCAACTAGTAAATATAATAATACTGTTTAAGTCTAAAATTCTTAGTGGTGGGGAGTTGGGGAGGAAATCAAATCAATAAAGTCCACAAGCTATGAACATTATAAAGGAAAATTTCTCAAATGGAAAATAACCCAATATATTAGGCAGATAACAAATGTCTATTGCATCAAATGGGCAGTCCATTGAGTTAGTCTTATTAATATATATTGCCCAGTCACTAATGATAAACAATGAGCCAAGAGAACTTGGGTCTAAACCTGGTTCTGCTATATACTATCTGTCTGTCTCTAGGCAAGTTCCTTTACTTTAGTGAACCAAGTTCCTTATCTGCAAAATGAGAGGACTGGACTAAATGACTCAAGAGTCCCCTGCAGTTCTCTATCCATCATCTTAAGAAGAGTAGAGAAAATTGAATTGCACATGGGAAATTATACAGTGCTTTACAAGATCTGCTACAAAAGCCTATTTTTAAACACCAAAATTCTCCTCATTATGTTATATGGTGTGATTCATGAACACTGGCCTCAGAAGAGCCAAAATTACAAGTGACCCAAAAGAAATGGAAAAATATATGCTGGATCCAAATAACTGGTAGTATACTAACAGCAATAACTTGCAAATGTTGAATTGTGATCAAATATATCCAGGAGGACATAGATGCCCAAAAAAGATGGTGAGACTCTAGGAAGAGCAAGGGACAAGTTATGACTAGGTGGCATAATTGTAGAGAGCACTAGACTTGGATGTCAGGAAAATATGAATCCTGCCTCAGATACTTGTCCTCTATGTGAAACTGAGTAAATCTCTTAACCTGTTTCTTTCATTTTAAAATGATAGTCAGTGTGGTAAAATGTCTAGAGAGTCTGTCTCAAAACCAGAAAGTCTTAGATTCAAGTCTTGCCTCTAATACCTGTTATTTGTGTAATTCAGGACAAGTCAGTCAACTTCTCAGTTCCCTAGGGAATTCTCTAAGATTATAAGTTGCAGAGAAGATATATATTAACAATAAATAGAATTTTTTCAAAGATATGTTTTCATGAGGTACCACCTCATACCTCTCAGACTGCCAATATGACTAGAAAGGATAATAATCATTGTTGGAAGACTTGTGGGAAATCTGGGACACTATTACACTGTTGGTGAAGTTGTGAATTCATCCAACCTTTCTGGAGAGAAATTTGGAACTACCCCCAAAGGGCAACAAAAATGAGCATACCCTTTGATCCAGCAATACCACTACTGGGTCTATGCCCTGAAGAGATGATGAAAAGGGGTAAAAACATCACTTGTACAAAAATATTCATAGAAGCACTGTTTGTGGTGGCAAAGAATTAGAAATCAAGTAAATGTCCTTCAATTGGGGACTGTCTTAACAAACTGTGGTATATGTATGTCATGGAACACTATTGTTCTATTAGAAACCAGGAGGGACGGGAATTCAGGGAAGCCCTGTTTGTGGTGGCAAAGAATTAGAAATCAAGTAAATGTCCTTCATTTGGGGAATGGCTTAACAAACAGTGGTATATGTATGTCATGGAACACTATTGTTCTATTAGAAACCAGGAGGGACAGGAATTCAGGGAAGTCTGGAGCGATTTGCATGAACTGATGCTGAGTGAGATGAGCAGAACCAGAAAAACACTGTATACCCTAACAGCAACATGGGGATGATGATCAACCATGATGGACTTGCTCATTCCATAAATAAAACAATCAGGGATAATTTTGGGCTTTCTGCAATGGAGAATACCATCTGTATCCAGATAAAGAACTGTGGAGTTTGAACAAAGTTCAAGGACTATTCCTTTTAATTTAGAAAAAAACTGATATGTCTGATCTTGTTATCTCTTATACTTTTTGTTTCTTCCTTAAGGATATGATTTCTCTCTCAACACACTCAATTTGGATCAATGCACAACATGGAAAAAATGTAAAGACTAACAAATTGCTTTCTGTGGGGGGGGGGGGAGTAAGATGGGGGTAAAATGTAAAACTCAAAATAAATAAAATCTTTAATCAAAAAAATTTTTTTTTCAAAAATAATGGTTATTATATGACATTGTTGGAAATAGATTCTTCACCAGAGAATTCTCTATACCGATAAAACCACAGGTCTATTATTCCCTATCCCTAACCTTAACTAAAATGAAGAAATAGTATCTACCTTAAACTGTCATTGTAAAGACTAAATAAGATGTAGATAGATAGATAGATTGATAGATAGATAGATAGATCAGATATATGTGGTATTTTGCAAACTTTAAAGTATTATTTAAATATCATCATCATCCACAAAATAGCCAAAGGTCCACAGGAAGGTGTCCTGGCATGTTGAATAGAAATGATAGAAGAACATTGACAAAAATTACAGTTTTGATTAGATTTATGTAATCACAGGTAGAAATGACAGCAGTAAAGAGAGAATCCACATTGATGATATCACAAGTTAAAGTATAAAGGTACAAATCACTAACAACCACTGTCATAATGAAAACTTGAAATTTTGTGATTCTTTGCATTTTTAATTCTTGTAAACTTCTTTTAATTCTGTATCTGCTAATTATAGTCAATGTGATCTTTAATCTGTCATATTCCCTTTCTATTCTCAGTTTTCTAGTTGTAAAAAAAGAAGGGGTTGGATGAGTTCAAAAGTTTTTAATTGGGGGATGATTCTGTGAAATTTTTTAATTTTGATATATTTCAATATAATTGATTTCCTTTGAAATTCTATGTATTTTATTTTATGCATTTGAAGACATTCTGAGGAGGGGTCCATAGACTTCACCAAACTGCCTATCAGAGGGATCCCTGAAACAAAAGAGGTTTAAGAACCCTTTAACATAATGTCTACAGTCCTTTCCAAGTATATATTTTATATTAACTGAGAAAATGACAAGAATTTAACAATCTTGCTTGGACAATTATCTGAACATGTATAAATATTTGTTAATTTTTTGTTGTTTTCTTTCTCCACATTCCCTTTAACCAATGCTTTTTTTAGATAGGAAATTCTCCAAAGAATTTTTTGAATAAAGTCAAAGTACACTAGTTGACCAGATACAAAGATACTGCCAGAAACACCCCCTTGTTGACATGTCTCTCTTATTTCCTGTTGGAGCCATGTTTTCATTTTTTTGGAAAACATGATCAATACCCACTCAGTCACCAAACAATTATTAAGCACCTACTATGTATCAGGGATTGTGCTAAGTGTTAAAGATACAAATAAAGGTAAAAGACAGTTCTTGTCCTCAAAGAGTTTGTGGTCTAATGGAAACACTAAGAAAGCAGATGTATCAGGATTTGAAGTATCCAAGTCAATCTCCCAGTGCATTAGAACAAGAACAATATTCATTCCAAGGAGATTCTCATCTAATGTCGTCGCATTGAGATGCTGGAGCATTTCTCATCAGTCAATCAGTCATAGTCAAATCTAATTAAAATTTTCTGCAACTTTGCTTCAGAAGTCTATCCATAAAATTTGGTCTTTGCCTGACCTGTCTGCTATAAAAATCCTATTAAACAGAACCAGTAGGACCTGACACTGATCTTGAATAATTCTGCAATTTTTTTAATCCTTATGTAATCTCTACTAAAATATCACAACTTTTTTTTTAAAAAAATCACTTCTGAATCTTTTAAGATTTATTTTTTGTCTTCCATTTCAAATTATCCAGCTACTTGGTTTCAACAGTTGAGCAGTCATGTTTTCTAGTGTCTAGGAAGCAAATTTTTTAGAAATAAGATATGTGGAACATGAAACATTTAAATAAATAACCGGAGAAATAGTAACCAAGAGGAAAAAACAACCCTTCCTGTCTAAAAACAGGACACTATGACCCACAAATAACTGTAACCATTTTTAAAGGCCAATTAGGAAGGCTCTAAGAGTCGAATGATCATAGTTAGCGCCCCCCCCCCCCCATATATTCAGGCCATATTCTGAACCTTTATTTGCAGACATTCAGTCCTATCAGTTGGTCAGGTATTTGTAGCTAGCTCACCCTAGAGAACTGACATCAGTTAACTTGATTTAACTAACCAAAGCCCCTCCTCTGATGCTTCATCATGACAGAAGACCTGGATTCAAACCCCAGCTCTTGGATAATAACGTAAAATCACTTAACCTCCCTAGACCTTATTTGTAAAAGGAGTTCTCCCCTGAAGTGACCTTGAGTTCCTTAAAGTTAAACCAGTGAGAATTCATGTTTTAGTAGGTCCTCCAAAGCTGGAAAAATTTTGAATACAGATCAAATGATTAACAAGTGTGTCTGTTCTATTTGAAAATCTGGACTGCTAAACTGAAAGATCATCCCTAGAATGTTGGCCACGGGGTGATGAATTTTTGGCCAGCACCACTTATTTGAGTGCCATGTAAAGCAAAAAGCTATGATTTGTGGGAATTGAAAGAGAAACCACACTGTTGGAATTAAGTAAATAAATAATAGCTCAAATTTATGGAGTGCTTTAGTATGATTGATGAGGAAACAGGCTCAGGCAGAGTGATTTACCCAGAATCAAATAGCTGAAAAATAACAAAAGTGGGATTGGAACCCATGATTTACAATGATAAAAATCAGTGAATATCTTTTCTTTTTCTTTTTTTGATTGATAGTTTAGTTTTCCATTGACAAGTTATGAAAATTTTTCAACATTTATATACTTGCATATGTTTAAGTTACACAATTTTCTTCCACCCTCCTCTGCCACCCCCCTCCCCTCTGAGGCAATCTAATGAACGTTGTACAAGTCCATCTATGTTTAACATATTTACATAGTAGTCATTTTGTATATGAGGAATTAGGATGTAGGGGAAAGAAAGAAAATCATGAGATAGGAAGGAAAAAGAGAAATTTTTAAAGTGTGAACATAGTGTTCATTCAGATTCTGTAGTGTTTGGGGGGGGTGTTTTGGTTTGGTTTGGTTTGGTTTGGTTTTCTATATGGATATAGATGGTGTTGTCCATAACAGGTCTCCCAGAGTTGTCCTAGCTCTCTGATCTGAGGAGAGGAGCTGCATCCATCACAGTTGATCAACTCACAATATTGATGTTAATGTACCCAATGTTCTCTTGGTTCTGCTCCCTTTGTTCAGCATAAGTTATGTAATTCTTTCCACGTTTCTCTAGAGTCTGACCATTCATGGTTCTTATAGTACAATAGTACTCCAAAACATTCATATACCTTAACTTGTTCAATCATTCCCCAATTGATGGACATCCCCTCAATTTCCAATTTTTGGCTGCTACAAAAAAAAAGTCATTACAAATATTTTGGAATATGTGGAATTTTTCCTATTTTTCATGGTATCTTCTAGAAATAAACCTAATATTGGTATTGCTGAGTCAAAGGGTATGATCACTTTTATTGCTTTTGGGCATAGTTCCATATTGCTCTCCAGACTGGTTGGATCAGTTCACAGCTCCAAATCCTCCCACTACCTCTCCAACACTGATAGTTTTCCTTTTTGTCATCTTAGCCAATCTGATAGGTGTGAGACATTACATCATAGTTGTTTTCATTTCCAATTTGTTTTTCATTTGTTTTTCAATTTTCATTTCAATAATGATTTGGATCATCTTTCATATGATATATATATATGTATATATATATATACATATATATATATATATATATCTCTTTAATTTCTTCATTTGAAAACTACCTGTTCATATCCCTTGACCAGTTTCCAATTGAGGAATGACTTATAACCTTAAAAATTTGATTCAATTCTCTATATATTTTAGAAATGAGACCTTTATCAAAATCCCTCACTGTGAAAATTGCTTCCCAGCTTTCTATTTCCCTTCTAAACTTGGCAGCATTGACTTTATTAGTGCAAAAAAAATTTTAATTTAATATAACCAAAAACATCCATTTTGAAATTTATAATATACTGGCTATATTAGTGCAAAAAAATTTTAATTTAATATAGTCAAAATCATCTATTTTGCAATTTATAATGTACTCTCTCTTGTTTAGTCTTAAATTTCTCTCCTTTCCAAAGATCTAACAGAGATAGAATATTTCTTGATCTGTTAACTAGTCTTTGGTATCACCCTTTATATCTTTTTTTTTTTAGGTTTTTGCAAGGCAATGAGGTTAAATGGCTTGCCTAAGACCACACAGCTAGGTAATTATTAAGTGTCTGAGGCCGGATTTGAACTCAGGTACTCCTGACTCCAGGACCAGTGCTCTATCCACTGCACCACCTAGCCACCCCACACCCTTTATAGCTAAATCCTGTACCCATTTTGTCCTCATTTTGGTATAGAGTATGAGATGTGAGTCTATGCTTAGCTTTTGTCATACTAATTTCCAATTTTCCCAGAAGTTTTAGTTGAATAGTGAGTTCTTATCCCAGAAGTTAATGTCTTTGGGTTTGTCAAACAATAGATTATTATAGTAATTTACCTCTGCTTCTTCTGTACCTATCCTAATCCACTGATCCATTACACTGTTTCTGTTTTGATGACTGCTGCTCTATAGCACAATTTTATATCTGGAAGAGTTGGGCCTTTACAATTTTTTTCAGTTCCCTTGCTATTTTTGACGTTTTGTTGCTCCAGATGAATTTTGTTACATTTTTTTCCAGCTCTATAAAATAACTATTCAATGGTTTGATTGGTATAGCAATGAAAAAGAATTTAATTTGGGAAGAATTGTCATTTTTATCATATTAGCTCAGCCTAATCATGAGCAATTGGTGTTTTTTCTAATTGTTTAGATCTAACTTTATTTGTATGAAAAGTATTTTGTAATTGTGTTCATACAGATTCTGGATTTGTCTTGGGAGGTTGGTTTCCAAGTATTTTATGGTGTCTGCAGTTACTTAAAATGGAATTTCGCTTTCTATTTCTTTCCCTTGGATTTTATTGCTCATATATAGGAATACTGATGATTTATGTAGGTGTAGCTTATATCCTGCTATTTTGCTGAAATTAATTGTTTCAAATAATTTTTTAGTTGATTTCCTAGAGTACTCGAAGTATAACATCATATTATCTGCAAAGAGTGAAAGTGTGACCTCCTCATTGCCAATTCTATTCCTTCAATTTCTTTTTCTTCTCTTATTGCTAAAGCTAACATTTCTAATACAACATTGAATAGTATGATTATATTGGGCATCTTTGTTTCACTCCTGATCTTACTGGAAGTGCTCCAGTTTATCCCCATTACATATAATATTTGCTAATGGTTTTAGATAAATACTTCTTATTATTTTAAGGAAAACTTCATTTATTTCCTATACTCAAATGTGTTTCTTGTAAACAGCACATTGTAGAATTCTGGTTTTTAATTCACTCTGTTATTGGCTTCCATTTTATAGGAATGTTCATCCCAATCACATTTAAGTTAATATAATTAATTCTGCATTTCCTTCCATGCCATCATTCCCCATTTTAAGAGAAATGGATGCTGTATTTTGTCAAAGTCTTTTTCAGCATCTGTTGAGATAATCATATGATTTCTGTTGGTTTTGTTATTGATTTGTTTAGTTATATTGAGTGTTTTCCTAATATTGAAGCATCCCTGCCTACCTGTTATAAAGGCAGGTTGTATCATGGTGATCATGGTGTATTAGCCTAGTAATAACTTGCTGAAATCTCTTAGCTAAAATTTTATTTAAGATTTTTGCATCAGGGGCAGCTAGGTGGCATAGTGGATAAAGCACCGACCCTGGAGTCAGGAGTATCTGGGTTCAAATCTAGTCTCAGACACTTAATAAATACCTAGCTGTGTGGCCTTGGGTAAGCCACTTAACCCTGTTTGCCTTGCAAAAACCTAAAAAAAAAAGATTTTTGCATCAAAGTTTATTAGGAAATTTAGTGTATAATTTTCTTGGTCTGTTTTGATTCTTCCTGGTTTAGGTATCAGCATCATATTGGTTTCTTAAAAGGAATCTGGCAGAACTACTTCTCCTATTTTTTAAAATAGCTTGTGTAGAATTAGAATTAATTGTTCCTTAAATGTTTGATAGAATTCACTTGTAAATCCATCTGGACCTGGAGACTTTTTCTAGGGAATTTATTGGTTTCTTCAATTTCTTTTTCTGAAATGGGGTTATTTAAGTATTTTATTTCCTCTTCTGTTAATCGTGGCATCATAAATGTTCCTCCATTTCACTTGGGTTATCAAATTTATTGGTATATAATTGGATAAAATAACTCAGAATTATTTCTTTAATTTTTTCCTCATTGGTGATGAGTTCACCCTTTCTATTTTTGATACTGGTAACTTGGCATTCTTCTTTCTTTTTCTAATGAGATTAAACAAGGGTTTAATCTTTTTAATTGTTTTTTTCATAAAACCAACTCAGTTTTATTTATTTGATCAATGGTTTTCTTATTTTCAATTTCATTAATCTCTCCTTTGATTTTCAGAATTTCTAATTTGATATTGAATTAGAGATCTTTAATTTGTTTTTTCTAGCTATTTTAGTTTCTTACTCAATTCATCGATCTCTTTCTCTATTTTATTCATATAAGCATTTAGAGATATAAAATTTCCCCTAAAATCTATTTTGGCTGCATCGCATAAATTTTGATATGATGTCTCAATTTTATCATTTTCTTAGATGAAATGGTTAGTTATTTCTATGATTTGTTGTTTGATACATTCATTCTTTAAAATTAAGTTATTTAGTTTCCAATTAATTTTTCATTTCTTTCCATAGCCCTTTATTGCATGTTATTTATACTGCATCATGATTTGAAAAGAATACACTTATTATTTCTGCCTTTCTGCATTTGATTGTAAAGTTTTTATGACATAGTACATGATCAGTTTTGGTATAGGTACCATGTATTGCAGAGAAAAATGTGTATTCTTTTCTATCCCCATTCATTTTTCTTCAGAGATCTTTCAAATCTAAGTTTCCTAAGATTCCATTCACCTTCTTAACTTTCTTCTTCTTTATTTTGTGGTTGGATTTATCTAATTCTGAGAGAGGGAGGTTGAGGTTCCCTATTATCAAAGTTTTGCTGTCTGTGTCTCTGTAATTTGTTCAGCTTCTCCTCTAAGAATTTAGATGGTATACCACTTGATGCATATATGTTTAATAATGATTACCTTCAATGCCTTTGGTGCCTTTTAAGAAAATGGAGTTTCCTTCCTTATCCCTTTTAATGAGATTTATTTTTGTTTTTGCTTTATCTGAGATCAAAATCACTAGCCCTGATTTTTTTTACTTCCACTGAAGCATAATATATTTTGATCTAGCCTTTCACCTTTACCCTGTGTGTACCTCTCTGTTTCAAATGTGTTTCTTGTAAACAATATATTGTAGAATTCTGGTTTTTAATCCATTCTGCCATCTGCTTTCGTTTTATGGGAGAGGTCATCCCAATCACATTTACAGTTAAGATTATTAATTCTGTATTTCCCTCCATGCTGTCATTTTCCATTTATACTTTTCTCTTTCCTTTCTTCTTATTCCTCTTCACCAATGTTTTGCTCCGTTTCTCCTCTAACTTTTCTCTTAAATTTTAACTTTAACTTTACATTCACTTTTACCTTTCTTCTCTTTTATCATCCCTTCTCCCCCCTTTTCCCCCTTCCCACCCCCAATTGGGAATATATGTTATTCTGGGCCAAATCTTTTGAGTGGGATTTACCCAGTATTCACACCCTCCCTTCTTTCCGTCTATCATAAGCAGTGTTATTTATCCACTAATGCCTAGCCTTCTTTATGTTTTTAGTCTTTTAACCCTGTCTTGGGTTTACAACCCCTTTGTCAAATTACACCATTTTTATCTGTCCTTAGAAAGGTACTATTCTCAAAGGTTGATTGATTGATTGATTACTTGAATAACTGATAAGCAGCATTGCCTCATAGTCCTTTTCAGTCTCATTAGAAATACAGTTTCAAGAGTATTAAATCACATCAAATTATAATAAATTTGTACCTCACCCTTTTTCAGATACTCTCCATGAACACATAATCCTCATGAGCCAAAGCATCATATAAATCCAAATCATTTTATGAACCATTTCTACCCCCCCAGCACACTCCCTCCAATTGTAGTCGAAGTGTCAAGCAAAGCAAAATCTCTTTGTGATATTTTCATATCCAATCCCTCTAAGTACACTCTGTCCCTTCTCTATAGTATTCCAACCATAGCCCTGCAAACCTCCCCAACCAAAGTATCGGGTACAGTCTTTCCCTCTGTCCCTTTAGCACCCCAACCATGATTTGATTTTTAAAACTCTCTTTAACTAAAGTATCTATTAAAGCAATATCACTTCCTAATCTTTTTATGTCCAAGCCTTCTAAGTATGCTCTCACCTTCTGCCTCAATTGTATTATAACCTTCCTTAACTAAAGTATCTAGTAAAGTAGTCGTGTCTCATTTATTTATGTATAGAGCCTCTAAGTACTAGGACACCATGAAAGTGTCTCTTAAGAAATTTGGAATGATTTTAAGGCATGAGAGACACTATCAAAGTACCACCCGGCATAGGGTGCCCTCATCAGAAGAAAGTGCTGAGCCCTATGAGCGAGGCAAAATTAAAATAGCTCAGAAGAAATGTAAGATACATAAGTTTAGAGTAAACACCCTAGGTATTCATCTGGACTATTTGTGCTTTATCTGTGGGAGAGTTCTCTGAGTTCATATTGGTCTGATCAGTGGCTGATCAGTCACAATGAAATTTGCCTCAAACATGTCATTTTGGTCTTCTTTGGTAAAGAAGGACAAGATTCATAACATACCCATATCCTTTAAGTACAATCCCTTCAACTATATCCAATCCTTTAATTATTCTGAGGGAAATACAATTCTCAAAAGTTACAAGGGCACAGGGGATCGAGCACTGGCCCCGGAGTCAGGAGGACCTGAGTTCAAATTCAGCCTCAGATACTTAATAGTTACCTAGTGGTGTGATCTTGAGCAAGTCACTTAACCCCATTGCCTCAAATAAAAAAAATTAAAAAATAATAATAATTTAAAAAGAGTTACATGTTATTTTTCCTTGTAGGAAATGTAAACAATTTAATGTTCTTGACTTAGTATTTTTTTTTTACTTTCCATTTAGCTTTTTAATGCATCTCTTGAATCTTGTATTTGAAGATCTAATTTTCTGTTCAGTTTTGATTTTTGAATTAGAAAATTTGGAAGTATTCTATTTCATTGAAAATTTTCCCCTGATAGAATATGCTGAATTTTGTAAGATAGTAATTCTTGACTGTAATCCAGGGTCCTTGTCCTCAGAAATATCATATTCCAGGGCCCTCTAATCCTTTAGTGTTGAAGCTGATAAATTCTGTGTATTTCTGATTGTGCTTCCATTGTGTTTAAATTGCTTCTTTTTGGTTGCTTGTACTGTTTTCTCCCTTATTTGAGAATTCTGAAATTTGGCTATGATGGTATTTGGAGTTTTTATCCTGAGTTCTCTTTCTAGGGGTGTTCTATATATATTCTTTCAAGGACTATTTTGTCTTCTTGGTCCAGTTCAGGGCTGTCCAAAACACAGCCCATGGGCCACATGTAGCCCATAGCGTGATTTTATGCAACCCACCTGCAGGTTTACTAAATGCTTCAGTAAATGAAGCCAAACTACTACCCTAGAGTTCTCACTAAAATGGCAAAGCAAAATATATCATCGATTACTTCAGTAAAAACTTTTAAAAGTAAGGTTTGACAGTCCTGATCTAGTATATTAGAAAATTTTTCCATGATAATTTCTAGGCTCTCTTTTTTAATCTAGGCTTTCTGGTAGACCAATAATTCATAAATTATCTCTCCTGCATTTATTTTCCGTGTCATGTGTTTTCCCTAAAAGGTACTTGATATTTTCTTCAGTGTTTTCAGCCTTTTGATTTTGTTTGATGAAATCTTGGTGTTCCATAAATTCATTAGATTCTATTTGTCCAATTCTGATTTGTAAGATTTTATTTTCTTCAGTTAGCTTTTGTGTTTCTTTTTCCAGTTGATGAATTTTACTTTTCAGTAAGTTGATTTCCTTTTCCATTTGGCTAATTTTAC
This sequence comes from Macrotis lagotis, assembly GCF_037893015.1. NCBI lineage: Eukaryota > Metazoa > Chordata > Mammalia > Peramelemorphia > Peramelidae > Macrotis > Macrotis lagotis. The sequence goes on along the minus strand of NC_133658.1, from coordinate 146,154,868 downwards.
TTTTTTTTGTTGAATGGCATTCTCTTTCTAGTTGTTCAATTTGACTTTTAGCTGAGTCACAATCCTTTTCCAGTTGGTTATTTTCACTTTGAAAGGAGTTGATTTCTTTGGTCAATTTTTCATAATTTTCCTGCATGGCTAGCATTTTTTCCCATTCTCTTCTTCCTCTCTTCTTTGATTTTTAAAATCTTTTTTTAAGCTCTTTTGAGGTTTTGGATTTGAGTCCAATTCATAAATCCCTTAGAGACTTCAGGTAATTTGTCACTGATTTCTTCTTCTGAGGTAACATTTTTATCATCTCTACCTCAATAGTAGTTTTCTGTGATTAGCACTCTTTTGGGGTTTTTTGCTCATTTTGATTGTTGAGTTCTGCTCCTAAAATATAGGGAGTAAAGTCCCAAGCTTTTTGTTCTGGGGCTGCAGTCTGATCCCTGGCTTATGTTGCCTACTCAGCCCAGGCATTGCCTATGCAGAGGTTTATTTCCTCTTTTGTGTTTCCAATCCAGTCCTCTCTGTTGCCCCAGTGTTGCCAGGGTTCAGACTCTGTCTGACAGGACCTAGGTTGCACTGTGATTAGAAGCCTCTGTTGGCTCTCCTGCTTTCACACCTAGTTGGACTTTACTTACCCCTTTCCCCCAAAGGGACAGATCTTCACTGAAGATCCTCCATAGTGTCTACAACTGAAAAACTTGTTTCTACCTTTTTTTGATATAATCTGAAGCTTTAATGTCTGTGTAGTCTTGATTTAATGTGCAGGATAAAGCTCCAGGAACATGCTAGCTTCACACAGCCATCTTGGCTCCACCCCAAAAGTCCAGTGAATGTCTTTTTACTGAATTTCTATTGACATTCTAAAGCAATCAAACTCTCTTGGTGGTTTCATCAATACTCATGGTTCGGTGATATCTGTGTGGATCAGTGGTGTCAAGGACAAACAGAAATGGAGGCTTAGTATGGATTAGTACCCATATACAAAGATCTCTGCACACAGCAGATTCATCTTCACTCTCAGTTGTTTAGGCTCCAACATTTCACAACTAGGGAAACATCTTTCATAGTGCCTGGTTTGTCCAATAAGTCCCTTCAAGACTTTAATATCTAGTATGTGACAGAAGACAGTAATTTAATCAGATAATCTCAGTTATATATAAAATCAGATAATCAGTAATCTCAGCTATTGTGTATTGTAGTTCAAGGCAAAATATTCCAGTTAAAATGAGTTTCCTCAGGAGTCATTCATACTATTAATTTCAGACACCTCTGCAAGGACAATAAAGGAAAAGCCTTTGAATCAAGTTCATCCAGTAACATCATTTAAATGGAAGTTACCACAGCATCTATTGGAACATCAGCTCAATCCAATGAACTTTTTCATGAAACTAGGTGTTAAAACCGACAGGGTCAATTTTTAATACATAGCTATAATTAAAAAAAAAGTTCAAAAAATTATACCAGGACTCAAACTCAGAGCATCTGATTCTAAGAACAAAGTATTTCACAAGATAACATGTTCATGCTATCTCTATTTTATTTCACAACAAGGCAAATTGGCAAAGATGACAAAAGTTGGGAATACTTAATGTTAGAGGAGTTGTGAGAAAGCAGGCACACTAAAGTGGTTGAGCTATAAATTAGTCCAATCATTTCAGGAAGCAATGTTATATTATGCTAATAGACTGATTATCCCTTTGACTCCAAAATCTCATTCCTAGAACATATACCACAAGGAGAAAGAAAAAAGAAAAAAAAGATGATGCTGTTGTTGAAGAAGACCACGACATCAGGGAGGTGATACTATGACAAGTATATAAAGTGGATGTGAGTGAGGGGGTGCTGTGCTAAGTCACCAGTCTCACTTTCTCCTCCATAACTGTCTGGGTCCAATGGCCAGATATGAATCAGACTGACCGAAGATGGCCCTAGATGTGAGTGACTTGCTCATAGCTAGTATGTGTCAAATGTATGAGGCAGGATTCGAACTCCTGACTCCAAGGCCAGAACTTTATCGGATGCACCAACTAGCTGCTCGTAGGAAAAGAAAGAAAAAGTCCCATAGATATTAAATATTTATAGAAGTACTTTTTATAATAGCAAGGGAAACAAAGATAGCCATGATCTGGTAAAATAGATGCAAAAATAAGTAAACAAAGACTGCAGGAGTGTTGTGAGGCTCAAATGAAATAATGGCTTCATTGTTTAAATGCCAATTATTATTATCACTGTTGTTGTTCATCAATAGCAGTAGCCTACAGTCACCAGGCCTCCAGTTTGGAGATGACTCTAATCCCTGAGCTTTCCACTATATTGTTGCTGAGTTCCAGCAATATTTACAGAGCAAAAAAAGGGCCTGTTAACACCTGAGCTACCTAAAAAAAGAAATATGCACACAGACTTTTAAATTTAATTTGCATTATTCATACTTTCTTAAATCTAGAAATCAACAAAATAAAGACCAAGCCCAAGCCCTGATTTGTAGCTATTGTGAATTTCTGAAGAATAAATGCTCAGTGAAAATTTAACCCTTAGTTCCTCAAGCCAGAGAGAGTTGACTCCAGCATAGCTTTGCATGAATGTAACACAGTATTACTGCACTCTAAGAATGTAGGAAGACATATTGATTAAATCAAAGAAAAATAAGTATAAGCAGCAATACTACAACAATATAAAAAGAATATGCCAAAAACAAACCACAACAATGCTGTGTGATTTTAAATATCAAATGTATCTCCAAAAAAGACAGAATCTTCATACTAGGATTAGGAAAGTGAAACTTTAGTCAAACTTTGTGGAAGTTTTGGGGAATTTTACCATGATGTTTGTTTTTTCTCTTCCTTTTTTTTAAATTCTCTGTTAAAAATGACAATTCTACCAAAACTAAACTACCTGTTTAGTGCCCTACCAATCAAAATTCCAAAAAATTACTTTAATGAGTTAGAAAAGTTTTAATTAAATTCATATGGAGAAATAAAAAAGTCAAGAATTTCCAGGGATTTAATGGAAAAAAGTGCAAAAGAAGGTGGCTTAGCCCTACCAGATCTAAAATTATATTATAAAGCATCAGTCATCAAAACTGTCTGGTATTGGCTAAGAAACAGAGTGGTGGATCAGTGGAATAGACTAGGTGCAATAGCAGGAAACAATTATAGTAATCTGCTGTTTGATAAACCAGGGATTTGCATGAACTGATGCTGAGCAAGATGAGCAAAACCAGAAAAACACTGTGCATCCTAACAGCATCATGGGGGCGATGATCAACCTTGATAGACTCGCTCATTCCATCAGTGCAACAATCAGGGACAATTTGGGCTGTCTGCAATGGAGAATACCATCTGTATCCAGAGAAAGAACTGTGGTTTAAACAAAGACCAAGGATTATTATCTTTAATTTAGAAAAATACTGATATATTATTGTCTGATCTTTCTATCTTATACTTTATGTTTCTTCCTTAAGGATATGATTTCTCTCTCATCACATTCAATTTGGATCAATGTATACCATGGAAACAATGTAAAGACTGACAAATTGCCTTCTGTGGGGGGTGGGAGGGAGGCAAGTAAGATCAGGGGAAAAATGTAAAACTCAAAATAAATAAAATATTTTTTTAAAAAAGTAACAGCTCTCAAATTAAGAAGAAGAAAAGAATATATTTGGAAATGAGAGAGATTTTTAAAAATATCAATAAAAATTTCAAAACAAACAAAAAATGTCTCTAAAAATGTCAAGGATTACCGATTTAATTAAAACCAGGAAAAAGGAAAGTCAATAATTCTGACTTTGTTGGCCATTATTTGAACCTTAAGGGAAAAAATTGCTGCATCCTAGTATGTAACTTGACCCTCTCTGCAATGAGACAGGAGTTTAGGAACCAGGTACATGCAAATCACTTCAGTTTGGTGCAATGAGAATAGCACTGACAAGGTATTGAGATGCTTAATGAACCAAATTTGGGGAAATGAATAACTCTAGGGAGAATGATGCAACAGAAGAATAAATTAATACAGAAGTGTGGAGGTTGGCCTGAGACACACTATAATTAAGACACAAAGGATTCAATCTTAATGAAAGGCAATGCAAGTTACAAAAGGTAGATAATTTATCTTCCCACCAAGAACTGCCTTTACCTTGGAAAAAAATACACTTTATTGATGCCTTTTGTTTTTACATCATGTTCATTTCTAGGGGGAGAAATCCCTAATGCCATGACTGAACCTTCCATTGTGACAAAGAAAGTAATAAAAAAAAAATCTCTATATTGACCAGATCTATGCATACAACATTTTGCTCTGGTATCTTCTCACCTTTCTGCTGTAAAGTCCCATCCCTCTATCCATTCAGAGAACTATAGGAGATACTTTTGTTGTTGTTTGTTCATTTGTCAGTCATGTCTGACTTTTTGTGACTCTTTTTGTGTTTGGTTCTTTTTGGCAAAGATTATAGAGTAATTTGCTATTTTCTTCTCCTGCTCATTTTCTAGATGTGGTAACTAAAGCAGAATTAAGTGAATTGCCCGGGATCACACAGCTGTTAAGGTTTGGATCTGGATTAAAATTCAAATCTTCCAGACTCCAGACTTTATTTACTTCACCATTTAGTTGTCCCTAAAGGAGGTACCCATATCAGGAAAAGTAGGTGGCTGCAAAAGGGAGCAGCTATGGTAGCGTAAGAGAAATGAGATGACAGCCATCATAATTATGATAAGACCAAGAGCTTTGGATAACTGTAATGTTTCCCAAGAAAAACATCAGTATGAAACCTGCCCTGATCATGCAGACTTCAGTTGCCTAACACAGCCTAGAAAAGAAACAGAAATGATATAGAAAGAATTGAAGTATCCTATCAGTTCAAGTCCTGAATAAAATAACAGAAGAAAAGGAAAAATTCTTAAGCTCACATTGGGAAAAAATAAATAGGACCTATAATTAGAGTTAAAGAAAAGTAAGAAATTAAATTAAATTAGATGTGAGAAATCAACAACTCTATCAGGACTGGGATATTGAACAACATTTTAGGATAGACACTGAATACAAAAGATAAAGAATAATGACAGGAGCTACAGGAATTAATGAAGACAAGATCAATATTACTCAATAAAAGAAAACACTAGGGAGGCAAGAGGGATATATAAAAACAGGTCTGAATGATGTGCATCCCATCTTAATGGTAACTGGACAAAAAACTTGCTGACACATTGGAAAATTTTATTTGTTTGTTTCTGGTAAGGCTCTGAGTCCCAGAATCTGGTAGCAGAGCAACCTAAGAATTGCTTTAGAGGTAAAGGACAATTCTTTTCAACCAACCTATGAATTCAATTTCAATTTCCAGAGAAATAATGAAATGATGCGAAGAGATATTGGAAATCATGAGCAAAATTATGAAGAAGCTATAATTACATTAAGAACAGTGGAAATAGGAGCAATAATCAACTCAGGCATTAAAAAAAACAACTACAAATTATGTCAGGTAAATATGACAGCTTTTCGGATAACTATGAAATGAATGATTTAGCACTAAATTGAATACAATGTTATTAAACTTTGGCTTTTAGAGTTTTTTAGCCAGTCACTCACTTATTTGTATATATAAAAGCATATTTATAAAGTATTTTTAGTTTTGCAAAGTGCTTCACATCAGGAACAAACCAGGAAAGGTGTTTTTATTATCCACATTGTATAAATGAGAAAACTAAGGAAAATAGAGATTAAGTGACTTACTCAGGGTCATATAGCTAATAAGTGTTTGCAGTCTCAATATTGAAACTCAGGTCTTCCTGACTCCAAGCCCATGCTCTTTACTCCCTGTACCATCTAGATGCCTATATTAATTGTGTATAAAATAATGGGGTATGTTCTATAAAGAACAAGATTGGGGTGCATGCCTTCCCCTCAACCTGAGGAGTTTTCAGTGGAATACAACAAAATGGCTCTCTCCATCATCCCCAAGCCCAAGTTAATGACTATGGGACCTGTGTTGAAAGAGCCAGAACAAATCCCTTAAAGCAGCTGCCAGCCAACCAGTAAAGGTCTAGTCTAAACTCACCCACCCACCATGCATAATACTCCATATGGCCCCAAGAGACCAACAGCAATAGATGACCTTTCTAGAAGCATTTCACCCTAACCTGGGTCGCAGGTAACAATCTCAACATTTGACAAATATTTACTAAAAACCATAATAAGAAAAAAAAGTAGGGTCTCTGTTGCCCTCTTAGATTGTGTCACCAATTCCCTTCTTCTAAGTTACCTAAATAGTCAAGAAAAGACTGATTCACAATAATCAAACAGATTAAAAGCCTACAATCAGCATGAATCAAAGGAAGACACAATTCCTACAGCAGATTTCAGTGACTTCTGAAAAGCAAACTAGAAAACAGACTTCAATTCAATTACCTAGCTAAGCTTACTAAAGATAAAATAGATTGGAAGGACATTATATCTGTTAAGAGATTGTTGGAAGTAAAATTACTATTATCACAAGCTACATATACAGTAGTATATAGGTCTTAAACTTTGGTTAATTCACGAGTTTGTATTTAAAACCTTTCAGAAGAATATAATGTATCCAGATCATAAAGAAAACCACTAGGATGAGCTTTGCTGGCAGCAAAAACATAATAAGGCACTTGGGACAAAAGTCTTTCTATATGAGAGCAGACTAAGGAAATTAAGGCAACATACCGAATCACCCAATCAAGAGACTATCATAAAACATTTAAGATACAAGTCACTGAAGTAAACTAAAATGTGACAGATATTTTTTTCAGTGCCACAGTTTATGTTTTGCATAAACATACCAAGTGGGCTTTAGAAGTTGCCTATCAAACATAGCCACATAGTCTTTGTTAAGCTCTTTCTAGGGAGCAGGCTCAAGACTCCTCCTACTCTGATCTTCTGTTTAGGCACTAAAGTGATTTTTCTAAAATTCATGTCACCCACCTTCTCAATATACTCCAGCACTCTCTATTGCCTCCAGGAGCAAATACTAAATGCTCCATTTAGTATTCAAAGACCTTTATAACCTTGCCCCCACCATCCTTTCCAGTCTTGATATGGGGCATTTTCTCTGGCTCTCCCCCAAGGCTGGAATACTCTCCCTCCTCCACTCAGACTATTGACCTGTCTGGTTTCAAGTCCCAAGTTTTCCCTAACACCTCTCAATTCCACAGTTTTCTGTCTGTTATTACCTATTTATCTTTCCCATTTATCTTTATATAGATAGAGATAGAGAGATAGAGATAGAGAGAGACAGAGAGAGAGACAGAGACAGAGATAGAGATGGTATAGATAGATATAGAGATAGAGATGGAGATAGTAGAGATAGAGATAGAGATAGAGATAGAGAGACAGATAGGGAGATAGAGAGAGAGACAGAGATAGAGATAGAGATAGAGACAGAGACAGAGACAGAGATGGTATAGATAGATAGATATAGAGATAGAGAAGGAGATGGTAGAGAGAGAGAGAGAGATGATAGAGATAGAGATAGAGATAGAGATAGAGATAGAGACAGAGATAGATATGGTATAGATATAGATATAGATATGATATGATATAGACATAGACATAGACATAGACATAGACATAGACATAGACATAGACATAGACATAGACATAGACATAGACATAGACATAGACATAGCCATAGCCATAGCCATAGCCATAGACATAGGCAGAGGCAGAGGCAGAGGCAGAGGCAGATGCAGATGCAGATACAGATACAGATGCAGATACAGATGCAGATAAAGATACAGATACAGATATAGATATAGATATTTGATGCATGTTGTCTACCCCATTCAGTTATAAGCTCCTTGAGGATAAGGATTGTCTTTGTCCCTTTTGTTTAGCTCAGAGTAGGCACTTCATAAATGTTTATTGAATTGAATTAAATTGAATATACAATTAAAGACTGTCTTATGAATGAGTAGTGATTCTTTAACCAAAAAGAAAATAAACTGAATTTAAATATTCAGACCCTCTCCCAATCTGGCTGGCTCTTTCCCTCCATATTTCCCCAACCTTACATTCTGCTCAGCCCTCTCTCCATTTCTGTTTCCCCACCAGCTTTCATTCCCTCCCTTTTGATCTTGCTGGTATTTTTGGGGTCACCAATTAAAGATAGAAATTGAGGGCTACTGAAAAGGATGAAAGAATTTGCACACACTCCCTCTGGGATGTTAAAACCAATCAGGATTTTTATTATGAAATATAGCAAAGTAAACAGGTTAAAGAAACTTTTCCTCCTGAAGGGTCAGCAAGCACTTAAGATAGAATGAATAACAAAAGCCTAGGTGCTTTGATAGAGACTGAGCTGGAGACAGGGAGAGGGGGATAAGGAAAGGCAGAGAGAGCCAGAAAGGGGGGGGGGGTGCTCTGAGAGAAGGTTCAGCTCAGATTTTATAGCCTTCCCCCTTTTCAGGATACTGAGAGAGAAAAAGGGGAACTCCCTCCCCCCCCTTTACTTGACCAGTATCAGGTAAAGGGTTGAAGACTGGGGGGTTGAAAATGAGGAGAGAGGATACAAATTTTATATTAAACAATGAAACAATAGGAGTCAATTCAAAGACCTTTCCACACCCTTAACAAGATTCCCTGATTTTAACAGCATTAAAGATTACAGATTTTGTTTTCTGTTACACTCATAATTCTCTACCATCACTTTTACCTCTCAACTTTCATTTTCCATAAAAGTTATTCTTGAAGGCTATCCCAGGTCAGTTGACAGACTGTGTCTATCCTTCAAAGAAAATACAATTAAAGATGAAGTTTACCCCTAGGCTGGCCAAAATTTGATGAATTCTTTGGCCATAACAATTCTCTAAGAGCAAAACCATCTGCTAAAACATAGAGGGGTTAAAATGTACAGCAGTAAAGGTGGCACTCATGCCAATAGAGTCACTAATAATAGCAATATTTTCATGGACTAGCCAACAATTTATTTTTATAACATTAAGCCTCACTGATCAGTCTAACTGGTAAGAATAAAAGTTTGAATAAGTGGGTAATCTTTAATTGGTTCTTATAAAAAATAAAGTTTTAGTATCACTTTTACTGAATAATCTTCCTTGCTCCCCCCCTCCTTAAATATTTTAATAAAGATTCTTCTGGGATCCAATGTTTCACTGAAAGAACCATACATGCACTATGGAAAAGTAATGATGATGACTACAAAGAGAAGAGAGGAGAATTCAGTGATGCGTTGTTCCAATATTCATCAAAGCTAGGAGCCTAAGTTTTTCACAGGAATAGTTGAAATCGCATAATGAATCTTTCCTAAAATCTCCCAGCTAATCAAAATTTCAAAAGGCATTGACTGGTAAACATGGGGGAAACCTAATATTGTATCTAAAATCATAGTGGAATGGGTTTTACTTAATTTGTATTTCAGGAACCTGATGATGTCTTTTCAGAATATTTTCTCAATTCATAATTGAAGGAAATGCTGATTTTCAGTTAAAGATTAGTGAATATAAAGTTGCAATTTTTCCCCTAAATTTGCAGACTTTCTGAAATCTATCCATAAACTACATGTTAAGAGTTCCTGTATTAGAGTGATTTGATTCCTAATAATTAGCACAGACCTCTGTCAAAGGAGTCAAAAGTTTCATTTGTTTACTGTTATTCATTTTAAATCTAAGTAGCAGCAAAAACACAGAGAAAAATTCTCACTATGTATTCAGCCCAATCTGTTAATACTTTTTTTAATTAAAAATGTCTTCTAGGGGTAGCTAGGTGGTGTAGTGGATAAAGCACCGACCTTGGAGTCAGGAGTACCTGGGTTCAAATCTGATCTCAAACACTTAATAATTACCTAGGTGTGTGGCCTTGGGCAAGCCACTTAACCCCATTTGCCTTGCAAAAACCTAAAAAAAAAAAAAAAAGTCTTCTAAAAAAGAAAATGTTTTAATTAAAAGAAGATAACTACAGATATCAATAATTGAACAAAATTCAATAACAACGTAAAAGTAGGAGATACTAAAAGAAATCAACCTCCAGCAGAGTTGGTAGACCTCCCAATTCCTCCCCCATTAGTGTTGATCCACTCAAGCAGAAATTTCTGACCTATATCCAGAATTTCAGAGTTGTAGTAAAAGATAAAAATTAAAATAAGGGTGAGGGATCTTCAGGAGTAATATGTGGGGGGTGGGACGGCTAGGTGGCGCAATAGATAGAGCACTGGCTCTGGAGTGGTACCTGAGTTCAAAACGGGCCTCAGACACTTAATAATTACCTAGCTGTGTGGCCTTGTGCAAGCTACTTAACCCCAATGCCTTGCAAAAAAACCTGAAAAAAAAAAAGAGTAATATGTGAAAGCAAACCAATTCTTACTTCAGTATTTCTAAAGACCTATGATTTTACTGATTATACATTCCACTACCAAAGATACAAGACCTTTATGTCTTAGCTGCTGGTTTCATGAGTTGTTAAGGTCAAAAATTTCATCATCCCCATAGTCAAATTTCTGGTGAAGAATCTTCATGATCAAGAGGCTCCCTGAATAACAAACACAGTTCAGTATCACATCCTTCTAATTTCAGTATATTACCTAACAAACACAGAGAAATGCAGAAAAATCCTTTAAAATATACAGTCGTCATCAATTTAGTCTATATAGCCCACAATACACTGCCTCTTGTCATAAAAATGCATCATCATTGAATACCCAAGAAGTAATATTTTATTTATTTGTTTCAAAACAAGAGTCACAGTAAATAACAACCTCTCTGAATGACATTTATATATCCACAGTACCAACAGCAATAGCATAACAGAATGGAAAAGAACATTGGGATTGAAGTTTGAGGACCTGGGCTCAAATCCAATCTTTGCTATTTAATAACTGTGTCACCCTCTGAGCATCATCCTCCTTCTCTGTAAAATGTGAGGACTATACTCGATTATCACTGAGCTCCTTCCAGGCCTAAACCTTTGACACAATTCATTTCATAATAGACTAATATGTGCATCACATTCATAACTTTAATGACTAAACAGTCTTTCTACCTTTAAAAATTCATTTTCCATGATTGTCAGAGGTAAATTATGGAGGGAAAAATTTGCATTTTCACCTTAAAACTTTGGGAGATATAAAATGCATAAGGAAGGGAAAACATGTATCAATTACAGTGTTTTCAAGTATATTTAGTAATTCCAGTAGGCTAATGAAGATCTCTTTAGGGGATCTGCTTCAAAAAATGATTCAGAGATATAATTGTCATATTAATTACTTATGTATAAATGATTTTCAAGTGATCAAATTTTTCTTAACAATCCAAAATAGCATCAAGGTAGAGTGAAAAAAGGTCAGGTAGATGATGCAGTGGATAAAGCCATAGGTTTGAAATCAGAAGCACTCATTCCTGAGTTCAAATCTGGCCTGAGATACTTACAAACTCTGTGACCCTGGGCAAGTCACTTAATCCAGTTTGCTGCAGGTTTCTCATTTATAAAATGAGCAGAAGAATGAAATACCAAACCAGTCCAGTATCTTTGCCAAGCAAGTCCCATATGGGTATACAAAGATTGTACACGATTGAAAGAACCCAACAACATAGTGAAAATAGACATGGATTCCAATCTTGGTTCTGTCATTTCTTGGCTGTGTGACCTCAGAATAATCATATAATCTCTGAGTCCCAGTTTCCTCACATGTAAAAGGAGGTAGTTGGAAAAAAAAAAGGAAAAAAACAAGCATTTAATAAATACTATATTTTGTCCCAGACACAGCACCAAGTCCTTTACAAATATTATCTCATTTGATCCTCATGATATCTTGGTAAGGTGGGAGACATCAATATCCTCATAAAACAGATGACAGTGGGCAAAGGTAGATTAAGTGACTTGCCTCATAATTATCCAAGGCAGGGTTTGAACACAGGTCTTCAATGTCCCATCTAAGACCTCTGATGAAATAAAATAATCTCTTTTGTTCTAGAACTCTGATCCTATAACGCAACAAATTGTTACTGAACTTCTCTAGTGTATCCAGTCCTTTAAGAACCATAAAACAATATAATCTTTTAATCTCAGGATCAAATGTAATCCACAACTTAGTTGATAAATCAGGAGGGACATAGTAGAACCCATCTGAAACCAATCTGAAGCCAGTAAGTCTTTAAGTGATCCACTAGATCAGGAAGATCTGAGTTCAAATACTGCCTTAGAAATTTACTAATTCTTTGACCCTGAGCAAATCATTTTACATCTCTCAAGCTTAATTCCCTCATCTGTGAAGTGAAAGGCTCGGCCTCTATAGTTTTCTAAATTCACTTCGAGCTCTAAATCTCTGATCTATGGAATACAAAGTACAATGTTAGATCTATTAAAGTCCTATTTCATTTACTTGCAACAGTTCTTGAAGATTGTGTTCCCAGAGAAGCTCTTGTAGAATGTATGAAACCTGAAAGGCAGGTTGGACAATAAGCCAAGTGTTGATCATCCAAGGACCAACTTAGCTAAATTTTAAAAAAAAGAAAAACAAACCCTCTCCCAAAAAAAGCGTCACTGGAAGGTGAGTCACTAGTATTGATTGGGTCTTTATTTTTAGTAACAGTAACTCCATAAAGCATCTAATAAGGCACAAAGAAGTCACCCACACAGATAGAATCACTGATCCTTGGAATACAGATGTATGAAAATATATTAGAAAATTTGTAACAGAATAGAACAGCCCCAAATACTAAAGAAGTTCAAAGAAAATAGCATAGTGATGTGGGGTGGATAAGATAAGCTTTCAGATAGGAATCGAAAGTAATGTAGAGAAAGTCTGAAATGAATAGGACAAAGGAATAGAGAAGAGAAATGGATTTGAGCAGAACTGGTAGAAAAAGGTAAGCATAGGGTGGGGTATTCCTTGAAATAACAGTAAATAACAGGCAAAAGATGAGCTGGTCTTCACTAACATAGCCCTTTATTAAGATAAAATCACTCTATGCTAACCCCATCTTAATAATTACTGTAGCCTACACATACTCTTAGGAGCTCAAAAAGAATAAAATACTAATGTTTAAACCCTGAGCTCCATGACACTCATATCATGGGGATAAATGATGAAAGATCAGGCTGAATTTGGACTTGATCTATTTTCCAGTGGGAAGCACAATTGCTTAGGTTCTTGGAAAGGCTATTGGCATAATGGACTTTAGAGCTGATGGACACAGGAAGAACATTTGATAAATCTTGATCATTTTCATTGAGAAAGGAAAAAAGATCACTGCATTAAGAACCCAATGACTTAAGTTTTATTTTATTTTTAAAATATACATTTTATTTGATATCTTTTAGATGATAGTAATTTCCAAATAGAACCCATCACCAATATCAAATGAGTACTTCCTTGTAACAAAAAAAAAAAGAGTTAGGTAAATTAGTCAGTTAACAGAATGACCTTATTCTACAGTGAATGAAACATACTTCATCTATAGGTTCCTATTTTTTGCCTCAAAAAAAGCGGTAAATGTCTCTTCTCTCTGAGGCCACCATTGATCATTACAATTATTATTTATCTTAATCTAACTATCCTTTTCATTTTCATTACTGTAACCATTAAAAAATATATTTTTAGACCCACAATTTACTCTCTGTGTCACATAAAGCAAATCCCCAGTTTCCTCCTCAATAGATGGAGATAATCATACCTCATGGGATAACAATGATAATAAAGATAAAAATGTACAAGAGAGAAAAATTGTAAAAGGCTATAAGAACATAAGTTATTCATTTTATAATTTTGGACACATAATTCATAAAAAGCATGGCTAAAAAGTTTGGCACAGTGGATAGATCACTGGGCCTAGAGTCAGGAAGACCTGAGTTCAAATCTGCCCACAGACACTTACCAGCTGGGTGACCCTGGGCAAATCACTTAATTAACCCTGCTTGTTTCCTCATCTGAAAAATAAACTGGAGAAGGAAATGGAAAACTACTCCAGTGTTTTGCCAAGAAAACTCCAAATGGGGTCACAGAGAGTCAGACATGACTAAAAACAACTAAACAACAATAATTAAGTGAAAATTTCAGTCAAACTCTTGTTCAAAATAATCACAAATTCTAAATTCTTTGCAAATTAATAGTATGGGTTTGCCATAGGCATGATTATGTATAGGAGTACAAATATGTATATAATACATATATATTTATATGTATATATGTATTCTAAATAATATAGGCAGTTAGTCATCAAGTATTTATGCGTCAAACATCATATTAGATGCTGGAGATAAGAAATACAAGCAAAAAATGAAAGACAAATCTTTGCCCTCAAAGAGATAGTGAGGTGGTACAGTAAATAGAGTGGTGAATCTGGAGTCATGAAGACCTAAGTTTGAAAATTAACCTTTTTCTGTCTGTTTCTTCTTTCGTAAAAAGGGATAAAAAAAATGTGAGGATAAAATGCGATAATATTTGTAAAGTGCTCTGAAAACCTTTAAGTACTATTAAAAATGCTCAATATTATCATCATTACATTATAATAGGGGAAGGGGAAGACAACATATATAAGGGTTGGTTACTTTAATGATCCCAATATAAATGATGTCCCTAAAATATTTACTTGGATAGGAAAAAAGTAAACAATAAAATCAAAGGTCTTTACTCAGGTCTTATATAAATTAGAATGGGGGAGGGAGAAAAGGGGAAGGGGTGAAATGAATGTCACTTATATTCAGATTAATATTGCAACCATTTTTTTTAGATATTTGAAATACAACTTTATGCAACCATTTTTAAACCATATTCTGAAACACTCAAGACCTTTAATAAAATTCTAGTTTTATGAATATTATGAATCACTATATTTGGTCGAAGCCAAATATCATTTTGGATCATTTCATTCTTCTTGTCAACAACCAAAATTTCTATCGACTTTCCAGTGAATGCAACTCTCCATTTCCTATCCCAAAAATAGACTAAATGTTCTGTATACTTCAATGCTACAAAAAGATCCCTTGTTTAAGAGTGAGTGAAAATATTCCCACTGACTATATGCCAAAGGGATCTCTATATTTATTGAAAGGTATAATACAAATGTTAGTCACTAAATCAATAATATTCCTGGAAATAATATTTTCCAGCTGTTCCTCCAAATAAAAAACAAAGAGTAGAAATCAGCAATGCCTAGTCCCAGAAGGCCTAGCCAGCATGGTCATATCCTGTAAACTTAGCACTGAGTTTTGATTTTCATGATTAAGGAAGGGGGTCCTAATCTTGATCTCAAAATTAAATAACCTGCATAAGGCAAACTATAAATCCAGATCTTAAGCAAATACCTAATCAAGAACAGAAACTGGTATCATTTAACAACCTGCTGTATAAGTCACTTATTAGCAAGTTTCAGATTTTAAAGAAAACATTTCTCAAATGCTAAGTTTTTTTAAAGAAATTGAAGAAAATGAATTAAGGGAGAGAAATGATGGCCTGGTGACCAACTTTTGTAGGACTATATTTTGGGGGGATTTTTTAAAAGAACCAGACAAGGCAGAATGATTATTTTCCTGGAACAATACACCAATTTTACCCCACAAAATCATTTCTCACTCTTCAATAGTTGACAGAAGTGACTCCAAACTGCTCAAATATCTAGAAACCAAAGATAGCTAGAATGCTTGCTATTTTCATCTACTCTCACCAAAACAGTCAGTCGATAAGCATTTAATAGGCATCTACTATGTTCCAGAACTGTACTAAGTGCTATAAGCAATCAAATGTGCAAGGTTAGAGTCAGCAACTTTAAGCCACTAATATAATTCAATCATTTACATTTTTTCCCTCTTTCTTCATTGCTGTCTTCTGAAGCAGGTGTAATTTGATCCTTGTACTTTAATGATTTATTCAATAAAATTGAACATAGATAATGCAGATTCTTTACAAGCATCTCATTTCATCCTCACAAGAACTCTAGGAGGAGGTGGGTGTTATTATTATCTCCATTTTATATAAGGAAACTGAGGCAGGCAAAGGTTAAGGTTTGAAGTCAGATATTTCTGACTTCAGATACAGTGTTTGCCTTGAATGAGGATGAGTTTTGTTTTGTTTTGTTTTAATTAAAACACTATCTATCAAGTACCATATACTTTAAAAAATGAGAAAGATAACCATATTAAAATGAAATGTCAAAAAGTATTGTCCCAAACTAATTATTGATGATTTCTAATGTCATAACCCTCTCAAGTTTTTCTGTTTATTATCATTTAGCTAAATTACTATTGTTGCTATTAATGTCACTAAAATGCCATTCAGCTCTGTTCCCAAAATTACTTAATTTTTATGATGGGGCTTATATTTGGTTTTGTTAACCCCATTCAGGGTATTCTCTACCAATAGGATATCTTAAATCGAAAAAACAAGGCATTTAACAAGATAGCAAAGGAATAAAAAGGGGGGGAATCAAAGAATAGAATGAATCTCCACCTCATAGACAAATTAGTAAAATCTTCCACATGGTTCCTAAGGGATATATATATAAAATCTACCCCCAACACCAATTCCAAAGCATTTGGAGAAACAAGACAATCATCCCTATAATTCATGTGTGCAGTGGGGAGAAGTTTGGATTCAGTGCCCTTGCTGTTGCATTGTGGCACCATCTTTCATTCTCTCTTCTTTTTAGCTAATAGTGATCTGCTGAAACCTTTCATATCCTGAATATTCCTAAGATTATCAGGATTCTAGTGGCTTTCCTGATTTCATGGACATTCAGGGAGATTTCATGCCATATGGTTCCTTTTCCTTCTCCTCACTCTGACAGTCCCCTTGTTCATTGAGTCTGCCAACCCTCAACTACCACCATTCTGCTGTCTCTCAGAAAACTTCCCACAGTAGTTGCTTGTGACACAACCAATCTGTATCTAGGCACACTTCCTTAAGAAATGGAATCCTGGGAATTTTTTCCAATGAGTAATACTCCCTGAGCCCTAAGCATCATAAGAAATTAATTCCTGAGAAAATGTGGAAAAACTGAGACACCAATGTACTGTTGGTGGAGTTGTGAATTGATTCAACCATTCTGGAGAGCAATTTGGAACTATGCCCAAAAGGGTAATATAACTGTGCACAACCTTTGATTCAGCAATACTACTACTATTAGATAGATAGATAGATAGATAGATAGATAGATAGATAGATAGATAGATAGATATATCTTAAAGAGATCTAAAAAAGAGGGGAAAGACCCACATGTACAAAAATATTCGTAGAAGCTCTTTTTGTACTGATAAAGAATTAGAAATTGAGGAAATGTTCATCATTTGAGAAATGGCTGAACAAGTTACAGTATATGAATATTATGGAGTACTATTGTTCTAGAAGATATCATGAGTGGGGGCAACTAGGTGGCGCAGTGGATACAACACTGGCTTTGGAGTCAGGAGGACCTGAGTTCAAATCCGACCTCAGACACTTAAAAATTACTTATCTGTATGACCTTGGGCAAGTCACTTAATCCCCATTGCCTTACAAAAACAACAACAACAACAAAAAATGACAAAGATATCCTGAGTGGTCAGACTTCAAAAAAGTCTGGAAAAACTTGTATGAACTGATGCTGAATGAAATGAATAGAACCAGAAGAACCAATAGTAACATTGAGAGATGATCAACTATGAGGGATGCAACTCCTCTTAATAGTTCAGTGATCAAAGACAATTCTGAGAGATCTCTTATGGAAAATGCCATCCACATCCTGAGGGAAAAAACTATGAATACAGAGCAAAGTATACTATGTTCACTTTTTAAAACTTCTTTTATGTTATTTCTTTCTCTCATGGCTTTTTCTCCTTAGTTCTAAATCTTCTTTCATCACATCACTAATATGAAAATTTGTTAAATATAACTGTATGTGTACAACCTACCAGATTGTTCCCTGCCATGGGGAGGGGAGAAAGAAAGGAGGTTAGTAGAAAAATGTAGAGTTTGCAACTGGATGACTGTTGAAAACTATATTTGCTCACAATTAGAAAAAATAAGTTTTGTTAAAAAAAAGAAATTAATTCCTGTGGACTTCTCTTGAGCATTCTATTCTCTACATAATAATCACAATAAGGATAAAGAGGAGGAGGAAAAAAGGATGAGGAGGATGAAATGTACAGAAGGAAGTGATCAAAATAAGTTAATATAAATAGGGAGTTTGGAAATCATTTCTTTGATTCAACTATTTGGTTATCTCGAGTGTACAAAATATCTATAATTCATAACATCCACAGGCTCAGTAAGTACAAATTCAATCCATATTTTTAAAAATTCCATTATATTATCTCTTCATAATATGATGGAATTTTTAAAAATATTAGTCGTCTTCATTGTACACCCTAACAGCAAATGGAGGTGATGATCAACCTTACAGTACTTACTCATTCCAATCAGAAATTTTAGGGTATCTGTGATGGAAAATACCATCTGTATACAAAGAAAGAATTGTGGAGCTTAAACAAAGACCAAAGACAATTACCTTTAATTAAAAAAAAAAAGGTATCATATTATGTAATTTTGCTATCTCTTATATTTTTTTTCCTTAAAGATATGAAATCTCTCTCAACACATTCAATTTTGGTCAATGTATAGCATGAAAACAATATAAAGACTATCAGACTGCCTTCTGTGGGGGGGGATGTAATATTGGGAGAAAAATTGTAAGATTCAAAAAATAATTTTAAAATATTAGTCATTTTTCTAATTTTTAAAAATTTTAGTCATTGTTTAAATATTGGGTACCCTTGGAAGGCCAAAGTATGACTAATGATCATTTCTGTCAAATTATATGTATGTGCACCCTAAAGTTTATATAGGTGACAATTCATGAAAAAAAATCAAAGCCAGAAATTGAGACTAGCAAATCAAAATACTAATATAAAGAAATACTTAGCAAGCCAAACAATTACAAAAAACCTTTGGTTAATTTTTATTTTGCCAGGGGACATACACATTTTTAAAATTTCATCTTGTGAATTTAAGCACTCAATGGAATTAGTTTAATACCTAGGATATTTGTTTTACATTTTTCCAGTTAAAAGCTTTTTTTTGTTGTTGAAGGAGACCCAGAGAAGCAAGATAGATTTGAAAGCATACTTTTCTATACTTTCATATGTTTAAAAATGCTCATGTTTGTTTTGGAATGTTCAGTACAAAAAAGTAAAAAATTTAAATTAAAAAAGAAAAAATGAAAGAAAAAAGCAGTTCAGCAACAGTAATCAACACATCAATCAAGTGTCAGAATATACAATATTCTGTACCCTTATTCCCCCTTCCTCTAGAGTTTTTCCATATCCCCTTTGGGACTAAGCTTTGCCATTTAATTATATAATTTTCAGCTTATTTATCTTTTTTTCTTTCCAAAATAGATGTTATCTTTAAAAAAGAAAAAAATATATAAATAAAAGTTAAGGGGATAGGATATCAAGTAGTTGCAAATTACAAAGCTATCTAATAATTACTGAACAAACTATATTCTTCTTCTCTTGTTTGAAAACAATTCTTTTTACAAGTGTTTCAAATATTTCACAAAATACCACTGTAAAATGACATATTTCTTGTGGTTCAACAATCTCACTCATCAATCAAACATACTCTTACTTTACACACTTTTTATTAAAAGATAAATCTAGTAAAAAACAAAATATATCTGAACTTCTGGGCCATGAAGTAAATTGAATTCCCAAAAGACCATAAATTTTAAAGTAAAAAGGATACAACATTAAGTGAATTCTATACTCCTGGAGGCTTTATTTTTAAAATCAAGTTTAGCAAATTTCACTGTTGGGAATTGTCTTTTTAGGGAAGTTTAAAGTATACTAGCCTAGTGTATACAGCACTAAACCTGAAGGCTTGAGTTTGAATTCTACCTCAGAAATGGTGACTTGAACAAGTCAGGCAACCTCTCTAAGTCTTTTTCTTCACCTATAAAATGACCATAACAATTATATCTAGGAGTGTTGGATGGATGAAATGAAATGATATAGAAATATATTGCTTTGTAAATCTTAAAATGCTACATAGATGCTATTTCTATTATTGTTAGAGATCAATGACTGATACATAGTTTGATGAGTACTATCATTTAGAAAGATATTTTTTGTTTTTTCCCCACATATAAATATACCACAGATCAATATATTATGAAGAGCAGCATTCAAATAATAATGACCTTTTCTTGTTCCAGTAGGTCTTATGTATTTAGCTCCAATAGTGGTTCTGTGATAAATTAACTGAATGCACCTATGTGTGGCCTAATGGAAAAGACTAATATAATTGATGGAGCTATATGTATGAATGTGTGTGTGTGTGTGTGTGTGTGTGTATGTGTTTGTATGTGTTTCAGAAGGATGCCTTTGTCATTTTTAAGCTAGAGATTTTACATTAGGAAGCAAAACACAATCTGTGGAAACAAAGTTCACAAGAAGCCAAAGAACAATCCTTGGTACTTTGTTAAATTGTTGCTGAGCGGTATCCATCCCCAGAGCAATTTTATAATACTACTGAAACTAACTTCGCTAGAGAAGAGTCTTGCCAAGTTTTGCCCTTAATGCCCTAAATAACAAATAAACCTGTTTTTGCCCCCACCTAGGTGTTCACACAAAATAGCCATGTGATTTCTTTCCTAAATCAAGCCTTACTTACCAGGTTCTGGTCACTAAAGCATATATCAGGCTCAAACACCCAAAGAGGAAATAGTCTGAGCTACTAATATTCCCAAAAATGTTGCCTAGACAAAGCATATGGTGAAACAATGGAGAGTATTAATGCCCTTTCTTGTGCATTCTCAAAACTGAAATATTTTAGGAGGGGAGAATGTAAGAAAGCATTCAGGGTTCTTTGTGTGTTTTCTGACTCGAAATACAAAGAAAGTTCCAAGAATGATACTTCTAGGTGACAAAAACAGATATAATCTATTACTGTGAATGGGTCCTGTCATTCTATAAAACAATTTGCAGTGATGATCCAAAAGGCATTAAATTGTTTGTGCTCTTTAAATCCAGAAATGTCAATACTAGACATACACCCCAGAGAGGAAAGAACTCTTATAAAAAAATATTTATAGCAGCTACTTTTCCAGTAGGAAGAATTGGAAATTAAGAGTTCTCATCAACTGGGGAAATGTTGAACAAATTGTGCATGGATGTAATAGAATATTATTGTACCAAAAGAAATGATGAAAGGGACAGTTCTGGAGAAATCTGGAAGATTTGTATGAATGATGAGGTAAAGTATGCAGAACCAGTAAAACAATCTATACAGTAACAATGTAATGTAAAAAAGAAATTGAAGAAATTGATAATTGCAATAACTAATTATAATTCAAAAGAATGGTTATTGAGTTCTATTCAAAGTGATGATGTACTCAAAGTACAAAATGAATCATACACTTTTTGACATGGAAATTGTATGAATTTGTTTTGATTGACTATGTTTCTCTGTTAAAAAGATTGTGGTTTTTTTCTTTTCTTCATTTATGTAGTGGGAAGGATGTAACAATAGTATTGGGAAAAAAAAGAAAAAATAGGGTCACTGAAGCCTTTTTAATGTACAAAAGAGAAGAGAAGGAAACACAGACAAGTAGGCCAGTTCTGAAGCTAATATGCTGAATTTATTACATACATTTTTAAAAAGCAAATTGTAAGGGGCAGCTAGGTGGCACAGTGGATAGAGCACCAGCCCTGCAGTCAGGAGTACCTGAGTTCAAATCCAACCTCAGACACTTAATAATTACCTAGCTGTATGGCCTTGAGCAAGCCACTTAACCCCATTACCTTGCCAAAAAAAAAAAAAAAGCAAGTTGTAAATAATGTTTTTCTGTAATATAAATATATATATATATATATTTATATGTTCTTTCTTTTTGTAGTTTAAGTTCAGAATTTTTTAAATTAATGTTGTTTTTTAAATGCTGCTTATCCTCCAAGGAATTGCAATAGGAAGACAATTTTCTTCAGCACCATTGTTTTCAATTAACTTGTATAGCTGGAGTCTCTGCCCTGCTGCTCTCTAAAAATATAATACTAGAGGAATTCCCCAAGCCCTCCTCTCTCCCAACATAACTCAGACACTCCACCCCTTTCTCAGCTTCATCTCCCCTCTCCTTCCTCAGTATTTGGCTGAACCCAAAAAAGTAGGAAAAACTCCTACCACTCCCCCCCCCAAAAAAAAGATCTAGCCCTGGGCTCTCTCTCAACCACTTGCCAAATAATACAGGTCAAATTCTGCCTTCTATTAAGAACCACTCTAGTTATCACCTGCAGCTCCCTGTATCTGAATCTCTAGTTAAACTCCCTGCAATTCCTACATGTTCTTTGTAATTCCCTACAAGTGTATTCTTGATTTGTCCAAGTTCTTTAAGCCTCTGGGCATCCCTATACAGGGTAAAAAGTACTACTGCTCCTTGACCTGCTTGCCATATACTGACACAGATGCCATTGTATTTATACCTGGCCTTGGCATAAGGGACATTTTTCTTATCTAAGGGAATGAATATTCTGAACATGGGCTGAATTCAGTCATTGCACCCCCTCTTTAACCCATTATTGAATCTCATTAGGCTTTAAATCAGGACTTGGTTAATAGATTCATATGGGATTGAATGTCATTCCTTTTCATAAAACAGGTACAGCAATCCAGCTCTCATTTCACATGTCTCACACAGAAGCATCTATTTTCAAATCTAAGTTCAGATTCACAAAGTGATAGATAGAATCAGCAAAATTGATTTAGTTCTATGAGCCAGACAATAAGAGCTCGGGATACACAGAAGGTGTAAAAACAGTCCCTACTTCTGCAGAAACTCAGAATCTATTAGGAGTGGAGTGAGGAACACAATCTCCATTTAGCCTGACTACTTAAAAACAATTTTTTTAAACCTAAAGAACATACTGCTATCCCTACTAATAAGAAAACTCCAGAGAACACCATGGAAGAGGAGGAGCAGTTTTTATCCCACTCAGGGGGAAAGGATGGAATTGATCACATCTATCTTGACCCATTGGGGGTTAGTTCATGGCATGACCTTCTCTTAAATTCTCTATTTCAGGGCAGCTAGGTGGCGCAGTGGATAGAGCGCCCACCCTGGAATCAGGAATACCTGAGATCCGGCCTCAGACACTTAATAATTACCTAGCTGTGAGGCCTTGTGCAAGCCACTTAATCCCAGTGCCTTGCAAAAAAAAAAAAAAAAGCCTACAAAAAACATTCTCTATTTCCTCCATCTCTTACCTGAGAGCGAAGGAACATAAAGAAAAACACAAAGGACTTGGGTACAAAATTACTGAGGGTTTTAATCTAAGGTAAAGATCTCAGTCTCATGTGGCTTCCTTTTTCTACAAAGCTAAAAATCTTGTAAATACAGACTGTAAATAAAGTTCATAAAACTCTCTGAACCTTCCCTCATCTACCCATCCCAAGAATTTATGGATTGTCAAACAGGAAAGTGGTTTCTCAGCCAGTTGAATTTAGTGTAATCAATCACCTATAGGTCCTTTTCCAACTTGCTGTACTCTATTTAGCAAAAAAAAAATCAACTCAAGACACAATTAACATAAATAACTAGCATTCATATTTAGTGATTTAAGGTCTGCAGAGCCCTTCATACAGATTGTCTCATTTGATTCTTCTAACAAATCCCCTGAAATAAATGTTATTATTATCTTCATTTTACAGGTAAGAAAACTAAGTTTGAGATGGGTTAAGTGACTTTTCTCAAGGTCGTTCAGGTAGCCTCTAAGGCCGGATTCAAACTGAGATATTCCCAAATCCAGGTACAGCACTCTATCCCTTGTACCACCTAACTGGGCATTACTACCCCATCTTTATCAAGTAAACCATTGTTTAAAATATACAAATAACTAGTAAGAAAAAGTTATAATAAAGAAACACAAAGAAATGAATGATGCTGTCTACAGCATGAGGCAATAAAAGAGAAAAGAGAGAAATTTACCATTGTTCCAGTAGTTTCTTCTAGAAGCCAAAATGTAGCTACATCCTGCTGGATTCTCTCAACAAGCTGAAATGGTTAACTAGGAAAAAGGAGGAGGCTTAGAGTCAATCTCCTGGAAAAGATCCTCCATTATCTCTATGTCCATCTCCTGCTAGAGTTCCTGCCACCATTTTCTCCAACTCTTCTTTTGTGTCTTTCTCCAGATTTAAAACTGTGATTATCACAGAAAACTCTGCCTTCAAGTTGCAATCCCAAGATGTTTCCTATTTCCTTGAAATAGTTAGAAATACAATTCCCAAAGTCTTTAGTGACTTAGTCCCCCTTTTAAAGCAGTTAGCACAGAAAGACTGTGACATAAGAATTACTGATTGAATAAAATTTTCTGTCCACCTCAAAACATAAAGCCAGAAAAAGCAGCACTGCCAGAGGCTGTGAATTCAAAACTCAACTCTTCAATTACTTATGTGAATGATCTTGGGAAGGTAATAACCACTACGGTCATCTAAATAAGGAAACTGATCTATTATGGCCTCTAAGTTTCTTTTACATCTAAGTCTATGCTCCTGTGATCTTAAGAAATCCTCAAGTAGATCATAAACTTTCAGTACCTACTGCATATTCCTAACCAGCTCAGGTAGAAATTTCTGGTCCCTGCCTAGAAGTTGCTGGCTCCAGCAAAGATAGGAAATTGGGAAGGACAGAAAAAAAAAGATGGATACTGATATGTGGGGCATATCACTTCTTGCTTTAAAATTTAAGAAGATCCATCATTTCACCAATTAAAAATTCTTTCTAACACCACAGATCACTTTCAAATGATAGATAACCTTGAACTTCACTAGGTTATTAGACAAAGGCAAATGTTGTTCACCATTCAACCATAAATTTTTCCAGATTGGTAGGGACAGTCAGAGTGTACTTTTTTTAAAGGTTTTTGTGCAAGGCAAATGGAGTTAAGTGGCTTGCCCAAGACCACACAGGTAGGTAATTATTAAGTGTCTGAGACCAGATTTGAACCTAGGTACTCCTGACTCCAGGGCCGGTGCTCTATCCACTGCACCACCTAGCCGCCCCCCAGAGTGTACTTTTCAAAGACATAGCCTCCAAGAACCCAGAACTATCTCCACACCACAATGAGGCACTGAAACTGAACTGTATTGGAGGAATAGCATCATCTAGGTCTGAACAGCCACAGCTGAACACACTGTAACTTGACTCCATAGTGATGACATTTTGCTCTTTTTTCAAGAAGGAAGGACAACAATCACCAGTCAAATGGAGGCAAAGAGGGGTTATAGCATTGGGAGGAAAGCTTAAAGAAATTATTTCACACATAAATGGCACTCTCACAGTCCAGAAAGTAGTATTTTAAGATCTATCTCATTGCCTCAATTTTACATCAAAGATACAATTCAGGGGCAGCTAGGTGGTGCAGCGGATAGAGCACCGGTCCTGGAGTCAGGAGTACCTGAGTTCAAATCTGACCTCAGACACTTAATAATTACCTAGCTGTGGGGCTTTGGGCAAGCCACTTAACCTCATTGCCTTGCAAAAAAAAAACAAAACAAAAACAAAAAACCTTAAAAAAGATACAATTCAACAAATACCAAGAACCAAATGAAAAGATATGTCTATAGGCATTATCCTGATCTATGTTTGCTACCTATGTAACCTTAGGCAAGTCACTATGTACCTAGACCTTAATTTCCCGGTCAGGAAAAAAAAAGGGGGGATTTGGACTAGATGGCCTCTAAGGTTCCTTTCCAGATCTTTGATCCTGATATCTCCTTCCCCCATGTGATCTGTTCACACAAAACAATAACATTCATCTTCAAGATATGGTGATCCAGGACCATGAACAATTCCACCTTTCACAACTGCCATACTCATACTCTCTGTAGTCCTCAGTACTGCCTGTCTTCCACAACTTTAAATATCTCAAGACATTTGAATATCATCCCTATGAGTTAATAAGAGGGAGGGGGAAATAATCTATTACTATGTATCAGGCACTTACTTGTCCAAGTTCTGGGAATACAAAGAAAAATAAGGGACAATCTCTGCTCTCATGAACTTCATGGTCTAATGGGGGAGACAAGATGAAAAGCAGTTACATATACACAAGATACAGACAGAATTCATAGAAAATGATCAACATCAGTTAAGCACTGCCATTAAAGGGGAAATAAGACATGGTCCCTGCCTAATCATAGCAAAAATCAAAATATAATCAAGGTGGAAGAAAGATCCCCCCAAAAAAGAGCTAGAAAAGATTCAAAAATAATCCTGGTACTTTATACAGCATATTAAGATCTACAAAGCAATTTGCACATATTCCATTATTTAATCCCTTCTAACTGGAAGAATAAGGGAAAATTTATTAGGGGGGGGTTAGATCTTGAACTTGTACATAAAGGAAAGGCTTTTGATAGGTTGGAAGAGTCATCATGGACAATGTGAGCCAAGGTATTAGGGAGAGAGAAGGCAGGAAGAAATGAAAGAAGAATAATGAGCAATTTAGTCTGGCCAGAGTTCATAATGTGAAAGGGGGTATAATGTGAGATGAGGCTCCAAAAGCAGGCTAAAACTAGAAGAGTTTGGATGTTATTCCATAAACAATAAGCAGTCATCAAAGGCTTTTGACTAAGAAAATCAAATTCTCTGAACAGTGCAGTAAGAAGATCATGCCATTAGCTTTATAAATAATGAAACAGAATGGGAAGAAACTAATGACAAGAAGAAAGTTTTCTCCAAGTTAGGAACATCCAAAGGATGGCAATCAGAATGATAAAAGAACTCAAGTCCATGCAATATGAGGAAAAGGAAGCAAATGCTTAGCATAGAGAAGCTGGGATGTGATGGAGAGAGCAAAGTAATAGCCAATCTTCAAGTACTTGTCATGTGGGAGAGAAACCATTTGTTCTATTTGGACTTAAAAGCAGAATTAGGAATAATGGGTAGAAGCAACATGAAGGCACATTTAGGGTTGCTATAAGGAAAAAACTTCCTAACAATTAAAGCTATCTAAAAATGGAATGGGATGCCCCAGGAGGTAGTAGATTCCCCCCTCACTGTAGGTCTCCAAAGAAAAACTGGATAACCTCTTGTCATGTGTTGAAGAAGGGATTCTTTTTCAGGTATAGGTTAGACCAGATGACCTCTAAGGTCTCTTAGAACTTTGAAATTGTGCGCTTCTGTGATTAGGTTTATTTCCCACTGTGCCCAACCTTTCTGTGGGAGGACATGACTAAATAGAAACTCTGTAGAGGCAATAGATGTATTGAGGTCAGCCTATCATTAGAAAAGACTCTGGGGATTTCATGTAATAAGGATAAAAGACAATAGATGGGCAATGCAAGTAAAATATTAGATCCCAGAGGACCATAAACAGCTGATCAGAAGATAGAAAACTTGATGGGTCAAGCAGCAATGATCTGGCTATTGCAATAATGGCTAAAACATGGAATGCAAAAGTATCTGACAATTCTAGTAGTCTCTGGATCCTTTTTTGTATGGTGAGGTAAGCATAGGAAAACTGAATATTAATATATTAAATTGAACTGCTGTGCATGACCTATACTTACATCATTCAAATATTAGAAGGTGACTCCAGATTCTAATATTTTGAGCACTTAGTGAAAAAAGTCTGGACACAGATAAATTGATAAAATGCTGAAGCTAGAGTCAGGAAGACTAGAATCCAAATCTTACCTCAGATATTTGCTGATTATGTGATCATGGGAAAATTATTTAACCTTTCTCAATTTCAGTTTCCTCATTAGTAAAGTGATGATAATAATAGCATCTACCTCTCAGGGTTATTCTGAGGATTAAATGAGATAATATACATAAAGTGATTAGCAAAACTTAAAGAGTTATATAAATGCTGGCGGTTATGCAATCCCTAAGACCCTGTTTAGGATTTTCTTGGCAAAAATAACTGGAGTAGCTTGTCATTTCCTTCTCCAGCTCATTTTACAAGCTGGAAGGGTGTGAGTCAAAATGGCAACAAGCAAAGAGGATTAAGTGACTTGTCCAGGGTCACACAGCTTGTAAGTATCTGACTTCAGATTTGAACTCACAAAGATGAATATTCCTAACTGAAGGTCCAGAGTTCTATCCACTGTACCACCTAGCTTCTAGCTGCTATTTTCAAATTTTGATCAATGCTCTAAGCCTTCTCCTATCCAAATGAAAAATGCCATTCCTTTTGTTCTGTCTTTATATTGTACCATCCCCATCCTTCTAAATACTTTAGTTACAGTTCTAGAATCTCTCTAATGCCATTTTGTTTTTCTTTAACTATAGCTACTGGAGCATTTCATGTGCAGAAGGAGCATATGATCAAAAATATTCCAGCTGAAATGGACCTCAGAGGTTATCTAACTAGAAAATCTCAGAAATCATCTAGAAAAACCCATAACTGAGAAGATCTCTCCACAATATTTCCAAAGAAATGATCATCTAGTATCTTCTTGAGATTTCCAGTGATGGGGAAAGCCATCTCCTTCCAACATAACCCCTCCCACTTTGGGGTATCTCTAGTTTGTAAGGTCTTCCTTATGTCAGCCTGAAATATGAATACCACTTCCACTCTCAGACTTTGTCTGAGGAAAAGAGAACATCTTTTTTCTACATAGGATCATAGGATTAAAGCTTTAGACATGGAAGGAAGCTGAGAGGTCCCTGAACAGTTAGTCAGCTAGTATTTATTAAATACCTAGTGTGAGCCAGATACTGTCTACAGTGCTACAGATGCAAAGAAAGGCAAAACAAAGAAAAATAAAAACTCGTCCCTGCTCTTGAGGGGCTCCTAGAGTAATGGGTGAGCCAGATGCAAAAAAACTATTTTTAGAGAAAAATGAGAAGACTTATTGGAAAAAACCTTGATGTTGGAAAATATTGAAGGCAAAAGGAAAAGGGGATAGCAAAAAAAGGAGGTAAATCAATAGTGTCATGGAAACAATGAGTATAAACTAGGAAATTGGACAGATTCTGAGGGACAGTGGAGGATAGAAGGACATCCATCGGGTCACAAAGAATCATATATAACTGAACAACAACATGTAGATTAAATTTGGAAAAGTAGAGTAATTTCAAAGGGAAGGCATTGAGATTAAAGAAGACTAGGAAAAGGTTCAAGAAGAGAGACTTTAGCTGAGACTTGAAGAAAACCAGGGAAGCCAGGAGGCAGAGTTGAGGAGGGAGAACATCTCAGGTATGGAAGGCAGCCAGGGAAAAGCTGAGTTGGAACAAGGATGTCTATTCAAAAAGCAGCCAGGATGCCAGTGTCATTGGAAAAAAAGTAAGCTGTAAGAAGATTAGAAAAGCAGGAAGGGGGTATTCTGTAAAGTATTTTAAAAGCCAAAAAGAAGATTTTTATATTGCAACCCAGAGATAATAGGGAACCACTGGAATTTACTGATGATATGGTGATTTAGGAAGGTACAATTTAACATTCTTTTTTATTCCAAATTCTCTTCCTCACCCACCCATTGAGATGGCAAGAAAAATAAAAACCATTACAAATATGCACAGACATGCAAAACAAATTTCCACATTAGCCATGGGAAGATCACATTGGCAGCTGAGTGGAGGATGGACTGAATTGAGGAAAGACTTGAGGCAGGGAGAGTTAACAGAAGGCTGCTGCCATAGTCCAGATGTGAGGAGATAATGGCTTAGATCAGGGGTGATGGCAGTATCAGATGAGAGAATTCATCTCCCTGAGCCTGTTTCCTCATTTACAAAATGAGAATATTAGACTAGCTAGTTGCTCAAGTCCCTTCCAGATCTATATCCTATTGTCCTATGATTCTAGTTAATAGCTAAGCACAAGTAATGATATTTTGGATTCAGTCCCTTCGTGGCATAAAATCTATTTTACCCTTTTCTTATAAGAAGACCCAGACTTGAATACTGGCAGAAAAACACTGCAGCTGGTCCTAGAATCAAAAAACAAGCCATTAATTGGACACTGAAGAATGTATAGTAAACATGTCAGAATCAAGCCACATTTACTCTGTTTTATCCATTTCACCCATTTCGTTCCTGTTGGTCATGGCTGCAAAATAGAGAATGACAATAAAGATCTTCATTTTAAGACTTTCAAAATCTCAGTTTTAATCTATTAAGGCTAAAAAAAATTCATGAAGATTTTTGTGACTCCCAGTTGTTTCATTTGGTTACTATGCTTTATGAGAAATAGAGAAACTGTGAGGCCATCTGTGTTATCACTATCAGAGATGCCATCATTCAGTCCCCATGCTAAGAAACCAAACAAAGCATCTGTCAGCTGTTAGGTTACAGTCACTCCTAGGAGAGGGTCATAATTTCACAGGTCTAGAACTGGAAGAGACCTAAGGACAGAGTTGTCAAATTCACTGCAATGCTGACAGAACCAGATTAAAATGAAAAGTTAAACAAAATAAGTAAAAATACAATGCTACATAGATAATGTTAATCTGTGGTATTCTACATCAATATGCATCCTGAGTTTCATACCAATGTTTTAGATGTCATCTTGAACAACCTCTTCATTTTATAAATAATTGCTTCATTCTTTATGCATGTATCCCTAGGACCCAGCACCATAGGATAGTAAATAAATGGTGCTTATATATATAATTGATTGACTAAATGAAGAAACTGAGGCCCAGAGAAGAAACTGCCAAAGGCCAAACAAATAGAAGCAGCAAGGAGATCATGAAGTCAGTTCTTCTGACTCCAAAAATGTCTTTCCTAATATTGATCAAAACCCCCTATAAACTCAAGACTAGTAATAAAATATTTGCCATCTTAGTCCCTAGTTTGAAGCTATTATGTGACACAATATTGGGCTTGGGTTCAGGAAAACTCAAATCCAATCTTAGACATCTCACTAGCTATGTGACCCTGAGCACTTAATTTCACTAAACTGCTGCCTGTCTCAGTTTCCTCATCTGTAAAATGGGGATAATAATAAAACTCATCTCCCAGGGATGTTATGAGAATCAAATAAGTTAATTTTTGTAAAGTACTTTAGCACAATGTTTTTGTTGTTCATTTATTAAGTTGTGTCCAGCTCTTCATGACCTCATGAACCATAACACACCAGGAGCTTCTATGCTCCACTATCTCTTGAAGTCTGTCCAAGTTCATGCTCATTATTTCCATAACATTATCTCATCCTCTGGTATCCCCTTTTGCCTTCAGTCTTTCCCAACTTTGTGTTTTTTTCTAGTGAGACCCATCTTCTCATTAGGAGACCAAATTATTTTAAGCTTCAACTTCACTATTTGACCTTCTAGTGAACAGCATATACCAGGTTCATAATAGGCACCTGACTTCCTTCCCAGTCTTCTATAGCATTCTGTATGCACATTTCCTCCAAATCTAGATATCTGGTCCAAATCTCTCTCCTTAATTCTAGGGACATATTACTCACATCCTGCTTGACACCTGAGCAGGAATCTTCACTATAACAACCCCCAACAAGTAATTATACAGCCTCTACCAGAAAACTTGCATGTATCTCAAACTCAACATATTCAAAATGGAATTCATTATATTTCTATCCTATTTCCCCAAACCTCCATAAAAAGCTTCCTTATCCCTACTGAAACTACTAAATCCTTCCAGTAATCTAGATCTGTACATTTGGATCTCAAAATCCAAAATTTTTCAAATCTAACCAGCAAGGATGCTTTGTGGACTGTTTCCAAAACCTCTCTTATCTATTTCCACCTCTCTCACAGTCTCCAACTTCATTTACAGTTTTATCACTTTTTTCCTAGTCTGGTCCAACATCCTCCTACATGGTATGCCTGTACCTAGCCTCTCCCCTCTTCAATATTTCCTCTACACAATCATCAAACCAAAATCTCCAAATCAAAAATTCAATCATGTCACCTCCTATTTAAATGGTTCCCTATTGCCTTTGGTACAACATACATATCCTGCTGGAGCCCTTCACAGATTGGTTCAACACCTATCTTCTGACCTTGCTTAGAGCCACTTCCTACACAAGTTTCTCCTGATTCTCACAGTTGTCTGACTTTCACCCTGTTAAAGACACCATTTGGTTTTGTTGACAGAGAATTAGTTTCAAAATAAAGACCTGAGTTCAAACCCTGACTAAGACACATACTAGCTGTATTTTGCTTCAGAAGTCAGTTTTACAAAGCTCCAGAAACGGGGCGGCTAGGTGGCGTAGTGGATAAAGCACCGGCCTTGGAGTCAGGAGTACCTGGGTTCAAATCTGGTCTCAGACACTTAATAATTACCTAGCTGTGTGGCCTTGGGCAAGCCACTTAACCCCGTTTGCCTTGCAAAAACCTAAAAAACAAAACAAAACAAAAAAAGCTCCAAAAACCCTCTGTGATGGTCAGGTACAGTGAAGGTGCCATTCTGCATTCAATAAAGTAAATTTTCTCACCCAAGAGTGATATTCTCTGTACCAGTGAAATCATAAGTCTGGTTCTCTTAAAATTACTTTATATTAATATATTTACATACTTAATATATTTACATACATCTCTATCCCCAGAAGAATAAAATTCCTTAAGGAAAAAAGATATTTCAGTTTTTATCCTCAGTATCTGGCGCAATCTTACATAGAGTGGGCAGCACTTAGGGTCACAGATTTCAAGCTGAATGCCACCTTGGAGAATTTGAACTCAAGACTTCCCTACTTCAGCAGTCTGTCCACTCTGCTACCTGGCTATATAGATTTAACAAATGTTTGTTGAATTATACTGAATTCTAGGTGTCTTAAAAACTTTTAAAATTCCAAAATGGAATCCTAGCTTTCAAAGATGGTGAAAGCTAAACTTAATTGTTTACACTCCTTTTCTCCTACAGGTTCAATGATGAAACAAAAGACTCTCTTCCTCCAAAATATCTCAGAACTTGCTTCAGGTAGTTATTTGTACAGACTGAACTGATTTTATGGTCAGCAATTCTAAAAAAGAAAATTCATATACTTAATAGAGAATATAAAATTTTAAATTATGTGGTAGATGAGATAGAAATCTCAAGAAACTTCATTACTGCAGCAAAGGTTATATAGCAAAGAGATATCTTAATCCCAATTATTTTTGTAGTTGTTAAGTCATTTCAGTTGTGTCCAATTCTTTATGATCTCATTTGGAGTTTTCTTGGCAAAGATACTGGAGTCATTTGCCATTTCCTTCTCTACTTCATTTTATAGATAAAGAAATTAGGTTTGATTTGCCCAGGGTCACAGTAAGAAAGTCTGAGTCTAAATTTGAACTCGAGCCTTCCTGACTACAGATCTAACACTCTATCCACTGTTACACCTACATCCCCTCACTTTCAACCATATTCAGCATGATCCAACAGAGGTGAATTGTAAACAATCTTTGTTTTAAATGGGCTCAGGGTAACCCCTGTAAAAAAAGATCTTCTAACTCCCTTTCCTCTTTTTTTTCTTGGTTTTGCAAGGTAATTACAAGGGGTTAAGTGATTTGCCCAAGATCACACAACCAGATAATTAGTAAGAATCTGAGGTCACATTTGAACTCAGATCCCTCTGACTCCAAGCCCAAGGGCTCTTTAACACTGCACCACATAGCTGCTCCCTACTCTCCTCTTAACAATAAACTTTGCTAACCAGATATCCTTTATTCAACATATGTGATAGGCCACCTCTTCTAAGGGCATTAAATCTGAAATGGCAAAGATTCATTCTTTAAATAACTCTCAGAATACTATTCAGGCTTAAATATTCCAAATATATTAATATCTAAATATGCAAAACAAAGATAAATTAGGATGTGTTTTTTATAAAAGGATTCACTGTTTGTATAACTTTAAAAGATCAAGTTTCCCCGAGGGCTTTTCACAAATATTTACAAATATTCTGTTGCTCAGCACTCCTTAGAAGTTCTTCTAGTTCTCTGGAAACTTATCAAGATCACATCAACCCTGAAGCTCAGACCTAGCTCACACCTTCTCAGAACCTCCTCCTCCTGGGGCCCCGTCTTCCCTCCAGGGAGGAGGTATGCAAACTCCTTTCTTTGAATCCCAAGTATTTAGCAGTGTCTAGTATAGAGTAGGTGCTTAATAAATGTTATTTAGTACTGTTATGATTCAAGCCCTCATTGACTCTTACCTGGATTATTTCAACAATCTCCCTGGACTATCCTCTACAAAACTTTCTTAAGCACAGATCTGTCCATAATCATTCTCCTATTCAAAAAGTGTCA
The DNA here is from genome assembly GCF_037893015.1 of Macrotis lagotis. Taxonomy (NCBI): domain Eukaryota; kingdom Metazoa; phylum Chordata; class Mammalia; order Peramelemorphia; family Peramelidae; genus Macrotis; species Macrotis lagotis. Next base: position 146,120,748 of record NC_133658.1, on the reverse strand, counting down.
GTGGTTTCCTCTGACCTCTAAGGTAATCCACAAATTCATCCAGCAGGCATTTAAAACACTTTACAATCCGACTCAAACCCTTCTTTCCAGGATGTTTACATCTGACTCCCCCCCATACACTTTACATTCCAACCAAACTGGCCCACTATGCTAGTTTTCATGCATAGAATCCCATCCAATTTCTAGATATAAGCCTATTTCTCTTGATTTACACCAAAACCTCTTGAAATCTTTAATTCCTTGAAGGATCAATTTACATTCCATCTCCTCTTAAAAAGTCTTAATTGTTCTCAAATTGTTTGCCAAAATTTTTTTTAAATTTTTTTCTGTGTATATGTATATACACTTGTGTATGGACAAATATACACATACATAAATATATACAGGCAGTTAGGTGGAACAGCACTGAAATTGTAGTGAGGAAGACAAGTTCAAATCCTGCCTTAGGTACTCCCTGACTGTATAACCATGACAACCTCTGGCTGTCTCAGTTTCTTCATCTGTAAAATTGAGATAATAAGAATATGTGTCTCCCAGGGTTGTTGTTGTGAATCAAATGAATTAATATAAGTAAAGAGCTTTGCAAACTTAAATGAAGTTAAATAAGACACATTAGTGCTATAAAATACATATTATATTTAATATATTTATAATTTATCAATTTTAAAATATCTATATATTTGCTTTTATTTACTATATTATTTAATATGATTACTATTATGTTTAATATTTTAGATATGTGTGCATATTTTTAAATTTCACTTATTTATGTACATGGGTATTTTCCTGTCAGTAAAATTTAAGTTCATTGAGTGAGGCACTTTTTTGTTATTGTATTCATAGAGCCTGGTACATAATGGGAGTGTAATGAATGTTTGCCGAATTTCATTTGTCTTACTTGTCTAAAACTTATATTTTCTTTCAAAAGTCAAGGAATGGTTTCTTATCCTCATCCTTAGAAGTATTTAGTGAATAAGTTCAAGTTCACCCTGGCCTTATTCTTATTGTCTTTGATCTTGTATCTTTCCAGGATTAAAAAGTCCTAATCTATTTTTTTCCCTCTTGTCAGCATTCTTTTTGTTTTGTCTTGATTCCTGGTTGAGGAAGAGGGAGGGAGAAGGGCAAAAGTGTAGGATAGATAAACAATTGACCTATCAACAGGCCCCAAAAAAAAGGATAAGGTGGCAAAGTCAAGATTCAAATGGGAGAACCATACTAAAGGGAAAACTAGAATTTGAGAAAGAGCTGCACAGGAGACTAAAATTAGAATGTAAGAACAAAGCATTAGGCAGTAGGGGTCAGTTGGCTGCTGCCAGTTTGTCTCCCACAAACCTCCCTCCTCACCCAAGTAAGGTAACCAGGCCAGGACATATGCGACCCTATATACTTCCTTATGTGTTTCAACTGCTTCTGTATTCATTTCAAGGTACTGAGCTAAAGTTCAGATCTTAATAACCTTAAAGACAAGAACAAAACAAAGTAAGATGCTAAAGCCTACCCTACCTCCTGGTGGTACCTTGATTTCAATTTTCAGAGGATAGAATCAGGACATTTCCTAAGAGTCAAATTTCTTATAGCAGCTAACCCCCAGGATGATGAATTTCAGGTCAAAGACTGTTAAGGTTTTATAGCAAGGATGAACCTTGGAAATCATCTTCTGCAATCCTTTAATTTTACAAGAAACCAAGGTTCAGAGGAAAAAAAATTTGGCCAAAGCTGTAAGGTATAAAGCCAATTTCTGGCATTTTTTTAATCTAACTTTATTTTTCTGTTAATATGTGTTCCCAGAGATAGTGATAATTTCTATTACTTTTTAGCTTCTACATACATATGGGGGTTTAGGTTGCCAAGAGATTTAATTTTAATTTTCACAACAAGGACAGAAACAGGTAAGTATCATTGTATTTCTAGTACAAATAGTAGGACCATGGTAGAAAGACATTAAGGGATTTGCTCAAGGTGACCACAAAAAAGAAAAAAAAAACACAGAAAAACAGAGACTGCTTAGTGACAAAGAATGTGAAAATAGGCAACCAATTATTATTATTTTGCCCCTTAGTGACTGCAAATGTAGATCACATAGACATCCAATTCTAAGAAAGGTCTGTACATAGCTAAGGATCTAGAAATCTGATAACTTGATAAGATTAGATAGATAGATATAGATAGACAGATAGATAGATGAAATTCAATGAAGGAGTAAGCTTGGGAATTCCCCAAAATGAATAACCTTAAAAGGCAATATAATTACAGCATAAAAATAATTTCTACAAGTGGAGAGATCACTGAAAACTAAAATACTAAACACACACAAAAAACATTCTATAGTAGAAATACTGGAGGAAGGTAAAAAGCTAATCAACACATATGCTAAAACTGCTAACTTTGCAGGAAAAGGGGATACTCCAAAAGAAAAGGATAACAAAAACCATAGTGGCAAATATGTATAGTTAGAAAGGACAAATTCCCACATTGGCTATTGCCAAAAATTATGCTGATATTTCCTTTGCCACTTTGAGTTCATTACCTCACTATCAGGAGGTAGGTCTGGAATTGTGTTAGTCATGAAATTGGTGAGAGTTCTTAAGTCTTTCTAAATTCTTTTTCTTTACAATATTGGTCTATTGATACTGTTTACTGCTGTCTGCATTGGTTCATATCAGTTTTCCTTCTGTAATTTCTTATAGCACAATAATAATCTATCATATTGATGTTGTCTTTTCTGTTTAGTTGTTTTTTCCAGTCTTATCTGACTCTTCATAAGCTCATTTTCTTGGCAAAGATACTAGTTTATCATGGCCTTCTCCAGTTTATTTTACAGAAACTGAAGCAAATAGGATTAAGTGACTTGCCCGGGGTCCTAAGTATCTTAAACCAGGTTTGAACTCAGGAAGATGAGTCTTCCTGACTTGAGGCCAGTATTCTATCTATTGTGTACATATTATATCACATTAGTGTGCAAAATAATAAGTATCCCCTTAATTTCCAGTTCTCTGTCACTCCCAAAATTCTGCTATAAATATTATTGTACATAAAGGCCCAATTTTTCTTTGAAGGATAATGTACAATAATTTATTTAGTCACTCCCCAAATAATGGATATCCCCTTAGTTTCCAGTTCTTTGTCACTCCCAAAATTCTGCTATAAATATTATTGTATATACAGGCCCAATTTTCCTTTGGAAGATAGGAATAGCAAAGAGATTACTGGATCAAAAGTAATACACAATTTAGTTATAGGAGTGGGAGAGAGCCAATGCACAATTGTTTCTTTACCTCCATCCCATCCTCTTACATATTTCTTTCTTTACCAAGAAGAGTATGGCAGGTTCTTATCCTTCTTTTTTCTTCCTTCTTTTATTCCCTTTCCTTTCCTTTTAATTACTACTTCACAATCCGCTAACTGATGTTGAAATTTGCTTTGCTAATGACTCTCTCCCAGAAACTTACTTCTTTTTTCTAACTTCTTCCAGATCCCTTCTGTTTCCCAGTTGAGTTGAAAGTATTTCTGCATTACACTCCAAAACTTAAGCTTCAGTGAGGTTCACTCCCCCTCATTCCTTCCACATTTGTGCTATCTTCTTGAACACCACAGTAAGTTCCACCCTTTCTTCTCTAATATTTTCCTTTGTCCTCCTTTTTCCTTTCTTTTCTTATGATCATCAAGACATAATAAAACTACTGCCAAGACCTCTGTCTTATTTAATTCCCTCTATGACCATTGATGGCATTAAAGTTCTCAGTAAATAATTGTTTCTTCTCCAACTATAAGAATGGTAAATACATCACCCTTGAATGATTCCTTTGAATTATTTGAATGTATTTATATATGTGTGTGTGTGTGTGTGTGTGTGTGTGTGTGTGTGTGTGTGTGTGTGTGTGTTTCTTTTGACTTTGGTGTGTCCATTTCAGAGTTTCTTTTCAGCTTGGATCTTTTCACCAGTAAAAATGAAGAGAACTATGATATAAGTATGTTAGGTAATTTTGATTGAAAGTCTCTTTTTTTGCTTTTTGAAATAGCATGTTCCAAGCTGTCCTCTTTTTTTAAAATGGCAGTTGCTCAGTTTTGTGTGATCCTAATGTGGTTTCTTGGTACTTGAACTATTCTTTCTGATACTTGAAATATTTTTTCTTTGATCTAGAACCTTTTGATTTTTGCCATAACATTCCTGGGAATTTTCTTTTTGAAGTTTCTTTTAGTAGGTGACCATTAGATTCTATTTTCATTTTGTACTATGATTCATAGGTTGAGGCAATTTGGGGCTATGATTTCTCAAAATACAAGGTTTATGGGTCAAGTTGGCAGGGGAGGAGGATAAGATACATGAAAATGAAGATTATTTTATATATGAATTAGACTAACTAGCCACTGAAGTTCCTTCTAATTCTCAAATTCTGTGATTCCATGATTCTATGACATCAGGTTCAATGCTTTGGGTGGCTATTGGAGATCTGGAGAGATTGGCCTTGCTAAAGTATTCAACAGAAATAGCTATCACCATTATTGCCATTATTATAACCATGTTCTCTGTTGTCCTTTTGAGAAGTAGCTCTTGGGAAAGCAAAATTGACCTCACAAAATCCTGAAAGCTCACTGAGCCTGAGCTCTACTACTGGAATACTAGTACCATCACAGATCTTCTGAAGGTGATTATGATGATGATGATGATGATGATGAAGATGATGATGATAGGAATTAATAATTACTGCACCACTTCTCAGAAACGCTAGGCAACTTTACTGTCTATTTTTTGATAATCTCTCCAAAACTCATAGCTTACCTGATGCCCCACCCCCACCCCAGTCATTGAAACAGACTATGACTGATGAACACTGAACCACCCACCAAGGAATTCATTGATCATTTGCAAATGACCCTTATAAAAGTGCCTATCCAAAGAACAGCTATCAAAGTAGCTACTGTGGCTAATACAATTATCTTTTTATATAAGCAAAGAATAACATGAATTATCAGTGATATTTTGTTAAAAAAAAGTTTTAAGAGTCTTAATCCAAAAGAATCTTAATCAAACAATTGAATTTATCCATTTGAAAGTTTGTAAAATAGAAAGGAGATTGAACTTGTTCCATTTGATCAAAGAGAGTAAAATTAGGAGCAATTAGGATTTGAAGTTGCAGAGGTTTACAAAACTAAAGGGGAAAATGTGCCCACAACTGATCAAAATAGAATGAAAAATAAAATAAAATCCCTCAGGAGACACTAGGATCCCCTTCACTCAAGGTCTTTAATTTTCCAAATTTGTTAATTTGTTAATTTTCCAAATATGTTAAAGATAGAATTCTTATTTAGGGATGCATTATTGAGATAGCTTGTAAGATTCCTTCTAAATCCAAGATTCTATGATTCTGATCCCCCCTAACACTCAGAAGCCCCACAGAAGAAATTAAGAAACAGGAATTATCAATACCTAGTAAAGCAGAAGTTAGTTAAAAGAAGAGCAGAGTATGGCCAGGTCAGCTTCAAGACAGCATTCCCAAGAGTCCCTTAAAGCCCAAGGTCCCCTTACAAATGGGCATCGTGCAGTGGAAGTTTACAATGACAATTCATAAGACACAGAGTATCTCAAGACTATATTTCTTGGGCAGCTAGGTGGCGCAGTGGATAGAGCACCGGCCTGTAATAAGAAGTACCTGAGTTCAAATTCAGCCTTAAACACTTAATAATTACCTAGCTGTGTGGCCTTGGGTAAATTACTTAATCCCATTGCCTTGCAAAAAAAAAAAAAAAGCCTAAAAAAAAACTATATGTCTTAAATCTATAAGACTATAGTTCAACTAGCTCTGCCTCTCCAGTAGCAGACACAGAAAGAAATGTTCCAGGAGCCTAAATACATTATTCTATATTGGACTTTGGTGACTCTTGTACTTACCAATTACAAAAGAATATAATATCCTCTTCCTGACAGAGGAGAGTGAAAGAAATTCAGGATGCCTCTATAATTTCTGGAATGGAAGAGGATGACTATTTTCTAGGCAAAAAAAAAAAAAAAAGAAAAGAAGGGATGAAAGAAGGAAGGGATGAAGGACAGAAATATCAAAGGAAGAAATGAAGAAAGGAAAGTAGGAAGGAAGAGGGAGGAAACAGCAAATAAAATTCATTCTCTATTAAGCACTTTACAAATATTATCTCATTTGATCCTCACAATCATTATTTTGCAAATGAGGAAGCAGACAGAGATTAAGTGACTTGCTCAGGGTCAAATATCTAGTGAGTATCTAAGGCAGGATTTGAACTCACCATTCTATCCACTGAACTACCTACCTGCCGCCTCCAAAGAGAGATATCATTCAGAAAGATAGGTAGAAAAACATTCTGGGTGTAATCAAAGCCTATATCGAGAGACTAGCACATGGAATACTGTGAGAGCAGTGAGAAAAGAAGTGATTGTTACAGTGTAGCTGTAATGACAGCCGTGAAGCCGTTCCCACAATAGTAAATTTGGGTGTTCTGAAGGAGATGCTACATCCCATACCCCACAGTATAATAAAACATCTCACTGATGTCAGCATGTATGAGGAATACCATCCCTTATTCTCCAAAAGAAAAGATAATTGGTGATTCCATTGTTCATGAAATCATGAACATTTGTGTTCATACACACAAATACATATTCACACACATATATATATGTATCTTTTGATGGACATGTCAATGTGTGTGTGTGTGTGTATAAACATGTGTACATAAAAAATTTTCTTTGAGCATTACAGGAACTCTTGTTTTACAGATGGATCATTCCTACAAGTGCCATCAAGTAGGGAAGATTGATGGACCTAGAGTCAAGAAGACTGGACTTGAATCCTGACTCTGACATTTAACTGGTTGTTTGATCCTAGGCAAGTCATTCAGTCTCCAGTATGAGTTTCCACCTCTGTAAAATGAGTTACACTTGATAACCCTTAAGGTCCCCTCCAACACCAAATCTATAAATCTATGATTTATAATTCTATGGTACTGTCATCAATTAGGATGTATACCACTCGAGAAGAGAAAATATTTTACTTTTCTCTTTGTATCTCCTGCTCTTAAGAGAGAGAGTGCTTTAGCATTTGCTCAGTGCTTTATAACTGATTTTTCAGTCATTCATTCATGAGGAAAGAAAATTGCTGAGATATCAGGTGCCTTGTTCCCTGTCACAAAATAACTAAGAGTTAAAAAAGGTGATATTCAACCCAGGTCTCTCCTAACTTTAATTGCACTGTTTTTTCCACCACACAATGCTGAAAAACTTCAGAAAAGGGTCGATTCAATTTTAAATGCAAAACATTGGACTGGGTACTGAAGGATAAAGACAAAGTCAAGGGCCCTCATTGAGGAGCTGACATTCTACTAAAAGGACATAAAGTGTGCATACTTTTCAACAAATCAAGAGATCATGATCTCATCGATGAAAGTGATCCTTCCAAGGATACAAATATTCACATTAGGCTATTTGTGCCTTTTGCCTACCCAACATGAACTAAGGAGTTATCTCATCCTGAGATTCAAGGCAAGAAAGACTACAGAAAATTCAAATATTATCCAATTATATATCCTAACAAAAGCAGGGTTAAATTTTCTCATCAAAAAGACTTTTTGAGGGGCAGCTAGGTGGCATAGTGGATAAAGCACCGGCCCTGGAGTCAGGAGTACCTGGGTTCAAATCCGGTCTCAGACACTTAATAATTACCTAGCTATGTGGCCTTGGGCAAGCCACTTAACCCCATTTGCCTTGCAAAAATCTAAAAAAACAAAACAAAAAAAAAAAGACTTTTTGAGCACCAATTTACACATGTGCTGATTTAAACACACACCTGCTTTCCTCTTCTTTCAAATGGAAAATCTCTAAAAGTTAATATACAGTTCATGTCTCACCCTTCATCCAACTAGTTAAATGTTGCTTTGAAAAGGGAATGAGGCTCATTTGAAAAAAGATGGCTTATCTCTAAATATTACTGACATTAATTTTAGGCACACATCATATATCAGTATGATTGCAATAAAATTCCTTCATATTACTGCATTGTTATGAGACAATATATTCTGGAGAAATTTCCTAATGCTTAAGTTCTTTCGGCACAGAGTTCCCTATCACAGAGATTCATTATAAACGGAATTATATCACTCTATTCAGTAGCAAAGTGTTGATGACTATTACCACAGCCAATCTATGTATTTCCTAAAATGCCCTCAATAATTTCTTCTATGTCAGAAACTATTAACTGCCTAAGCTCTGAAACTAAAGAGATGAAATTCTAAAAGCCTCCATTTTCCTTACTTCTCTCAGAGAAGGAAAGATGGCTATGTAAATACAGTATTCTTATTGCATCTTTAAATAAGAGTAAAAACTTGCTGTACTTTTTCAACTACTGAACCATTCAAGCCTCCTTCCAAGGCAACCAGAAAATGAAAAATTACACTAACATATTCTAAAGGGGACCAGTGTGAATGTCAGAGGAAAAGATAGACTTTCTGAAAAACTCCATGTCACAGCTTTACTGAATCAACAGAAGTGCAATGTGACATGGCAGACAAAAATCAAACACAAAATCTGCCTAGAATGTTACCTTAAAAGAAGCCCAGGTTCAGAGGAATGAAGGGTTTGGTTCCATCAGACCCTATACTAATTAGAACACTTTGAGAATGTCCCATTCAGTTCTAGGTACGATTTTTAGGAAATTTATTGACCATCTGGAGTGGGGAAGAGGTGAGCAACCAAGATTAGGAGGGACTTTGAGGTGATTCCATATGAGAATTGATTGAAAGAATTTGGTGAGTTTAACCTGTAGAGGTTAAACCATGACAGTGAAACATGTGATATGATTTACATAAGGGAGACCCTGGGCTCATATCCTGGTTTGACCTCTTAATACTTGTGTAAATCTTAGACAAGTTATTTAAATCCTCAGGTCCTCTGTGTTTGATCTTTAAAATGAAAATGGCCATTAAGGTTGCCTCCAGTTCTGAGAAGAGAGAACCCGGGAGGAACAGATTCAATAATAGTCAATAAACATTTGTTAAGGACCAACTATGTATGTATGTGGCAGAAACTATAGATAGAGCAGAAGTTTTGAAGTATTTGAAAGTATTTTGAAGTCATGTCAAAGAAAGATTAGAGTAGAATTCCTTGACTAGAGCGATTAGGATCAATGGCTGGAAAGTTACAGAGAAGCAAAGATAAGCTCAATATAAAGAAAAGCTTCATAACATTTAGAGCTGTTCACACATGAGATGGATTACTTCATAGATATTTAAGTCCCCATCATCATAGATTTTCAAAAGGCTGATAAATGACTCTTTGTTAGGAGTTTTGTAGTGGAGTTCCTGCTTAAGTATAAATTGGAATTGATGACCTTTGAGGCTTTTTCTAGTTGCTAGATTTGCATGAGTCTATGCCTTCAATTTTTTATAAGGAACCATTGTGAATGGAGCAAAAGATCCAAGAAAATTGTGCTACTGAGCCATTATCCTATTCCTACTCACAACATTTTTATAAAGATGAAAGTTGCTATCATACAAATAAAATGTTTTGATTGATTACTAAGTGCAAGGCACTATGTTATGTTGCTTTAGGGATACAAAGATAAGGATCTGACTCCTCATTCACTGATACCATCAGTTGATACCATCAGTTGTTTAAAAATTTACAAATCGCTGTAAGTGTATGTGTGTGTGGGGGGGTATACATGTGTATACCCACACACATACACCTGCAAGGTATGTAATAGAGGCATTATCCCCATTTGACATGAGACAAACACAAATAAAACTCACACACAAAATAAAATATCAAGTACAATAAAGAATGACCCCCTCAAAAAGGGGTTATGGGAAGTGAGGAAAGGTCATTATCAACTAGGGTATTTTTAAAAATCTGGAATCTTCATGGAAGAGATTGCGAATTGATTATGTTTTGGGGCAGCTAGGTGGAACAGTAGATAGAGTACCAACCCTGGAGTTAGGAGGACCGGAGTTCAAATCTGACCTCAGACACTTAATAATTACCTAGCTATGTGACCTAGGGCAAGTCACTGAACCTCACTGCCTAACACAAACAAAACAAAAAGAGAGAGAGAGAGGGAATTGAGTATGTTCCATGAAGTATTTAAAGAATAGGTTAAAATTCTATACACAAAAATGGTCAGGAAAACACTGCAAGCAAAGAAACAAGGCAACAAAATCAGAAAGGAATGAAAATCTATGGTATATTTGGGTGTATGAAATGTGTACAGAAGAGTAGCAATAGAAAGTGCTGGGAAAAAGTTGATACTAGAACATAGATGACCTTGATTGGCAAAGAAGAATGAACTCTACTTGAGAGGTATTAAGGAACCACAGAAAATTTTTGAGCAAAAGAGTGATGTAATATGTTCTATACATAGGCAAGAATGGTTTGAACAGGAGTATGGAAAGATCTTCAAAAAGGATATTGAACTATTCAAAAAAAGATTATAATTATGACCTATATTAGGGCGGTAAAAGTAAAAATAAAGAAGAAAGGAGGAGATGGGGGAGGAGGGATGGAAAGAAGGAGTAGAATTAAAAGACCTTGGTAATTAACTATAAAAAAAGTAAGTAGAAGGACTCTAGATGGCAAAATAAGAGTAATCATTTTTGCCTATCTCACCCAGCACTCCTCCATAACAACCTAGAAAATGTACCAGATCAAATTCTAATATAAAAAGCCAAGAAAAAGTCACAATGAGTCATTTTCCCAGCACATAGATTTCACAAAAATCGACCACATATTAGGGTATAAGAACCTCATAAACAATGATATAAAGCAGAAATATTAAATGTATCTTTTATGATCATAATGCAGTAAAACATATTCAACAAAAGGCCTTTGAAGCATGAATTAAAAATTACTTGGAAACTAAATAACTTAATCTCATCTGAAAAAATAGATAAAGGATTTCTGTCAAATTCCTTCATTGAGCAATATAATGCTGTTACTTAAACCAGGGAGAGTCAAAATAAAAAAAAAAAACCATAGACTAAGTTCTCTAATATTTAAACAAAAATTTTAAAAATATATACAAGCAAGGAGATTATAACAGTATATCACAAAGGTCCTACACTATGATCAGAAAAGGAATGCAGGAAAACTATATTTGACTATATTAACAAAATACAACAACAATGATTATTTTAATAGGTTCAAAAAAACTTTTGACAAAATACAATAGCCATTTCTGTTTAAAAAAAAAAATCTACCAAGCACAGGAAAAAATGTAACATTCCTTAAAATTATGAGCAGTATCTATTTAAAACTAAGAGTAAGGGGCAGCTAGGTGGTGCAGTGGATAGAGCACCAGCCTTAAAGTCAGGAGTCCCTGAGTTCAAATCCGATCTCAGACAATAATTACCTAGCCGTGTGGCCTTGGGCAAGCCACTTAACCCCATTGCCTTGAAAAATCTAAAAATAAATAAATAAATAAATAAATAAACTAATGAATTAATATAAAACTAAGAGTAAGCATTATCTATAATAGACATAAATTAGAAGCCTTTCCAATAAGATCAAAGTGAAGATGTCCATTAATACCATCACTATGCAATACCATACTAGAAATGCTAGCTGTAGCAGAAAGAAAGAAAGAAAGAAAGAAAGAAAGAAAGAAAGAAAGAAAGAAAGAAAGAAAGAAAGAAAGAAAGAAAGAGGGGGCAGCTAGATGGCTCAGTGGATAGAGCACTGGCCCTGGAGTCAGGAGGACCTGGGTTCAAATCCGGTCTCAGACACTTAATAATTACCTAGCTGTGTGGCCTTGGGCAAGTCAAAAAAATGAAGGAACGAGCAGTGAAGAAATAAAACCATCACTTTTTGCAAATGATAGACGAGTTTGCTTAGAGAACCCTAGAAAGTCAACTAAAAATCTCATCAAAAAAAATAACTTCAGCCAAGCTGCAGGATAAAAAAATAAATCTATACACATATCAGCATGCTGATAAAAACAACAAAAACAACAAGAAGAGATAGAAAGAGAAATTATATTTAAAATAACTACAGATGGTACAAAATATTTGGGAGTTCAACAGACACTCCAGAACCCTATAAAGACATCAAAATAAACAGGGAAAATAATAATTGTTCATGAGTTGAATCAATAGAACAAATATAAATTAGCTAAATTAATTTACTTGTTCAGTGTCATCTTCACCAAGTTACCAAAGAATGAATTATAGAGCTAAGAAAAAATCATAACAAAATTCATCTGAAGAAATAAATATAAAGAATTAAATGAAATCAGTTTTTAAAAAGGGAAAGGGGACTAACAAGACCAGAAATCAAACTATACTAAAAAATTATAATTATCAGAACAATTTGGTACTGTGTAAAAAAATAGAGTAGATCAGTGAAATAATTTAGGACCACAATAAATAGAATCAAGAGAGCATAATAACCTAGAATTTGATAAATCACAGTTGTTGAAGCAAGATCTAAGTATCTGAAAAAACTAGAAAGTCAGAAGTCAGAAAACTAGAAAGTAGGAACAGATGAACATTTCACACTGTACACAAAGAAAACTTGAAAACAAGTTCATGATTTATACATAAAGGGTGATATCATAAACAAATTGGTGGAGTTTGAAAGAAAATATCAGATCATCGATAAGGAAAGTGTTCATGACCAAATAAAATGATAGAGAGACTCACAGGACAATTTTAATTACATAAAATTTAAAACCCAAATTAATAAACCAGAAAGAGAAATCTTTGCAGTCAGTTTCTGATAAATATTTCATTTCAAAAATATATAGGGCATTGGGTCAAAATTATAAGAATAATTCCTCAATCTATTAAGCATTAAAGGCTATGAACAGGTAGTTTTCAGAGGAAGAAATCTAAGCTAAAACTATCAAATGAAAAAAATGCTCTAAATCAATAGTGATTAGAGAAATGCAAATTAAAACAACTCTAAGATATCACCTCACACTCACTGGATTGGGAGAGAATATGAAAAAATAGATATACTTATGTACTTTTAGTAGAACTGTTGGTTGGCAAAAAAGCAATTTGTACCTATGTCCCAAACGTTTTTCAGTTGTGCCTATCTTTGATCCAGCAATTCCATTATTAGGCCTACTTCCCATAGAAGAATGGAAAGGCCCTATAAGTTCAAAAATATTTATAGTTGCTCTTTTTATGGTAGCAATGAAGTAGAAGTTGAAGAGTTGTCCATCAATTAGGGAATGATTTTAAAAAAGCAGCATTATTGTAAAGATAATCAACACTGAAAGACATTCTGATCAACACAACGACCAACCATAATTCTAAAGGACTCATGATGAAATATGCTTTCAAACTCTACCTAGAAAACTAATGCACTCAAGAGTACTGATTGAAACATACTCTCTTCTCTTTTCTTTTTTCTTGCTTATTTTTAACCTGGCTTTTGCAGAAATTTGTTTTGTATAACAATTGATATTTTAATAGTTTTTGTTTTTCCTGACTTCTCAAGGGTTGGGGGAAGGATAAGGGAAAGAAGGAATATGAAATTGAAAATAATGAATTTAGGGGAAAAAAAAGAAAAGTAAGGGAAAGGGAAAATCAAAGATAAACTCTGGATTAGAAACACAGGAGTCTGGGTACCACAGAAGTATTAAAACCACAATAATGAATACTATAATACTAAATAATAAAGTGAGGAAAAGAATCAGACTTAAGGAAATATATAATGAGTTGATTTGAAGAATGTCAAGTCTGAGGTGTTGGTGAGATATCTATTCAGGTAGAGATGATTTATAGTCAGTTGAAGTACAAATCTGGTGCTCAGAAGAGAAGATAGGACTAAGAGTTTGATATTATGAGTTATTTGTTTAGAGAAAGCAGTAAAACCTATAGGAATAAATGAGATTTATTTTTAAAAAAAAAAGAATGGTGAGAAACAGAGAAGAGAGTTAAAGAAAGTCCAGAGAGGAAAGTCTACACAAAATGGTTTATAGAAAAATGAAGAAGAGAGTAAAGAAATTGTTAAAGGGGAAGCAATAAGGTATGGTATCTCTGAGGAGAGAGAGAGTACTCCAAAACAGTCAGATGATGAGAACTTTTTAAAAAGTATTTTTGGATTTGGAAATTAGTTCATTGGGGACCTTAGAAAGAGCTTCTAAAAGACAATTACAGTTATACTAAAGTGATAGGGTTGAAAACCAGTTCCAAGTTGTAATGAAGAAATAAAGATATCAAGAAAGAAATATTTTAAGAAGTTTTAACAGAGAAGGGGAAGGGGAAGATGTGATGTTAGCTGGATGGAAGAATCAATGGAAGAAATTTTTTAATTAAAGAGACTTGAATATTTTTAAAGGCAGGTAGGAGAAAGGAAGAAATTAAAGATGTATGAGAGGGTATGATACTTGGGAAATGGTCTTAACAGAAGAGGAAATAAGAAATTGTACAGGTTGAAATACTAGGCTTAATAAGAAGTGGGGATATCTCTCTGTAATTGGAGGGAGAATAGGTACTGATGATAAAATATTATGAGGAATGAAGATGGAGGAATTTGGGTATAAGAAAACTGGAAGAGTCACTATGGAAAATGAAATGAGGAGGTAACAAGGGATAAATAAAAGAATCAAGCTAGGGTGATCTCAGTTAGCATCTCATGAAATAGATGAAATGTCTAGTTTTGTGCCTTTGTTGAACAACTATCAGAGCTTTAGAAAAGAAGAATATATTGATAAATAGATAGATACATACATACATAGATACATAGATGATAGATAGAGAGATAGATGATAGATAGATAGACAGATAGATAGATGATAGATAGATGATGGATGGATGGATGGATGGATGGATGGATGGATGGATGGATGGATGGATGGATGAGAATCCTGAGGCAGATGAAGGTTAAGTGACTTGCAAGAATTATACAGTTAGAAAGTGTCTTGAAGTTATATTTGAACTCAGATCTTCCTGACTCCAGACCAATACTTTATCCACCGTATACCTTGCTGTCTCAATCAGAAACAGTAGAAATAAGAATACGGTAGAAAAAATGATGAATTGGAATTATTTTAAAGGCTTCAAATCTTGGCTTTTCTGTTCAACCTTGAGTAAGTCACTTAAACACTCTGAATCTCCAACTTCTCACTGGGATATTCAGAGAGAAGAATACAGTAAGTAGAGATACAGGATTGAACCTCACGTTAAGACTCTTTAATCAGAAAATATTTATTATTTTTATAATAAAATCAATTCAGTAATTGTGCTGGCATTTAGAGAGGTTACTTAAGAAGGGTCAGAGTCAATCATCTTTTAATATTAAACAGTATTGATCAATGTCAAGTTTATAATAAAAAATAAATTTTTAAAAGGAAAGGTCATTTCAATTACCTGTGAATTTAAGGACACACACTAATATTGCTCTTTGTAGATTTGGGTTAGAAATTAGTGAGGGTCCTATTAACCAGAGAATAAATAGTTGAATCTAAAGTCATTTGAAAAAATGCTCTAAATTACTATTGATTAAAGAAAGGCATATTAAAATAATTCTAAAGTATTACCTCACACCTATCCAACTGGCTAACACAGCAGAAAAGGAAAATAAATGCAGAAGGGGATGCACTATTGGTAGAAATGTGAATTGGTTCAACTATTCTGCACCAAAGGGCTATAAAATTGTACATACCCTTTGACCAAGCAATAACATCTCTGGAGCCCAAAGAGATCAAAGGAAAAGGACCCCTATGTACAAAAATATTGAAAGCAGCTCTTTTTGTGGGGGCTAAGAATTGGAAATCGAAGGGATGCCCATCATTTGGGGAATGGCTGAACAAAATGTCATATATGACTGTAATTGAATACTATTGTGCTAAAGAAAGGATGAACAGGATGGTTTCAGAAAAACCTGGTACAATTTATATGATCTGATACAGAGTAAAATGAGTAGAATCAGGAGAACATTATACATAGTAACAGCAATAATGTAATAATGATCAAATGTGAATGCTTCAGCTATTATGACCAAAGCAAAGATACCAAACAATTAGGATGAAAAATACTATCCATCTCCAAAAAAAAAGAACTGATGACCTCTGAGTGTAAAGTGAAGCTGAATGTTTCTTTCACTTTCTTATTTTTTTTATTTTTTTTTTTTAGGCTTTGGCAAGGCAAATGGGATTAAGTGGCTTGCCTAAGGCCACAGAGTCTGGATGCAGGGGTGCTAGGTAATTATTAAGTGTCTGAGACCGGATTTGACCCAGGTACTCCTGACTCCAGGGCCAGTGCTTTATCCACTGCACCACCTAGCCACCCCTACTTTCTTATTTTTCTAGGGGATTTTTTGCAGCATGGCTAAAAAGGAATTATGTTTTGCATAATTTCACATGTAAAACATTTTTTGCCTTCTCCATAGGTGAGTGAGGGGAAGGAGAGAATTCAGAATTCAAAACAAATTTGATGACTATTAAAAATAAATAACAATTTTTAAAAGAGAATAATTAACTGAAGAAATTTAGGTATATGAAAGGAATATATGTGCTGTAAGAAATGACAAATATGACAAATTCAAAGAAAGTTTAAAAGACTTGTATGAATTGAAGAATAAAGAGGGATATAACATTAAAAATAAAACTAACTTTGAAAGACTTAAGAATTCTGATCAATGTAATGACCATGATGCTAAAAGTCTGTTGATGAAGTATGCCTCCTACCTTTTTGCAGAAAGCAGACAGACTGGAAATCCGGAATGTTATACCACAATCAATGTGTAGATTTCTCTTCCATGATTACACTAGTTATAAGAATTTCATAGAAATGGAAGGAATTTGGAGGGAGCAAAAAGATAGTGGTAACAGTATTGAAAAAAATAAAAGACCATCAAGGACTCATTCAAAAATAAACAAAAGAGATCATAAAAAAGGTAAAAGTACCTACATGTGGAAAAATATCTATAGCAGCCTTTTTCGTGATGGCAAAAATATTGGAAATTGAAGGGATGTCCTTCAATTGAGGAATGACTGAAAAAACTGTGGTGTATATGAATGTAATGGACAATGTATAATTGCACATAAATGTGCAATAGGGAATTATGAGCAGGCAGACTTCAGAAAACCCTGCAAAGACCTACATGAACTGATGTAAAATGAAATAAGCAGAACCAGGAAAACAATGTACACAGAATCAGCAACAGTGTGTTATGATCAGCTATGAATGAGTTCTTTTTAGCAATACAATGATCCAAGATAAGTACAAAAGACTCACAAAGGAAAATGCTATTCATTTCCAGATAAAGAACTGATGGAGTCTGGATGCAGGGAGAAGCATATTTTTTCAATTACTATATTCTTATCATAATTGTTTTTTTTCTGTTTATCTTTCTTCTTCCACAACTAAGAATAATATGGAAATGTGCTTTACCTGACAGAACATGTATAAACTATATTAAACTGCCTATCATTTTTAGAAGAAGGGAAGGGAGAAAGGATGGGAGGATGAAAAAGTTAGAAATCAAAATTATGTAAAAATGAACATTAAAAACTTTCTTAAGTAATTGGAAAAAATAAAATACTATGATAAAAAGAAAATAAACAGAAGAGAGAAGAATTTCAGAAAGGGACAAAGATAAGGATTGAAACTGTCACAGAAATATGTGGGCAAAAAACAAGCTATGCACATTTTAGAGATTCATGGCTTCATATACATTCCTTTCTATTATGTTCTCTGTTGGGAAGTGTTCATCTTTGTGGATCTTTGCCAGGTTAATGATAATGATAATAAAAAGGGAAAGAAATTAATGAGAAACTAATCCAGGTAAGACCTGGACAAATAGAAAGGTCACAATCACAATATTGAGAATGATTCAGTCCTTTCCCCAATATGGATGTTGTATGTATTTTACTTGTTTATTGACCAGCTTAGGCAAGAGGGAGAGGGGGGAAAATAGAAAGTGCCTCTCCCTACTCTCTCCCCCCAATAGGTCTTTTATAAACCTAGCTTTGGTAATTCCCAGGTATAGAGGTTTTTGCAAGACAATAGTGTTAAGTGACTTGCCCAAGGTCACAGAGCTAGGTAATTATTAAATGTCTGAGGGTGGATTTGAACTCAGGTCCTCCTGGCTCCAGGGCTGGTGCTCTATCCACTGCCCCTTAAAATGTATTTTTAAATAAATTGATATCCTTTGACTATGAGTTCTATAAACCAAAGAGATCAAAGAAAGAGAAAAAGGAAGCATTTGTACAGAGTGATAGTAGCTCTATTTGTGGTGGCAAAGAATTGGAAAATAAAAAAGGTACCAATCAATTAGGGAAAGATTGAGCAAGTTATGCTATATGAATGTAATGCTATTCAAGAAGTGATGAAAGAAATGGTTTCAGAGAAATCTAGTAAATCCTCTATGAAATGAGTAGAGTGAAGTGAACAGAGTCAATAAAACAATTTATATATAACAATACCGTAAATACAATCAACTTTAAAAGTCTTAGGAGCTCTGATCAATATAATGCCCAACTACAGTTCTAAGATGAAACAGGCTATCCACCTCCTGTGAGAAGTTGATAAAGTATGGATTGAATTTTTGGGGTTTTTTTTTTTTTGGGTACATGGCCAATGCAGGCATTTATGTTAATGCAATTTGCATCATATATTCATAATAGCAATTTTTTTTTCCTGTTTTCTTAACAGAAGTTTGGAATTAGGGGAAGAGGTGGGGAATGTGGGAGGGAAAGAAGGTGAATCTTCATTTGAAAAAATAAAATAAAATTTAATTTAATTTAAAAAACAAAAAAGTTCATGGACCCCTAGGTTAAGAGCCACTGTTATAGGTAGAGCTTTTTAAGTGAGTTCCCTTAAACTCAGGAAGAGAAATGTAAGTCTTTTTTAATACCACCCAGTGATGTCAAATTCTTTTCCCCCTGTCTATTGAATCCCTGAATCACTGTCCAGCCACCAGTAGTTGAGGAAAACTCTAAAGTATGAGGTTTGGAGTAATTGCTTTTCTTGTTAGTCATTTCAGTTCTGTCTGACTCTTCATGTCCCCATTTGGGATATTCTTGGCAAAGATACTGCAGTAGTTTGCCATTTCCTTCTCCATCTCATTTACAGATGAGGAAACTGAGATAAATAGGATTAAGTGATTTGCCTAAGATCACAATGCTAGAAAGTGTCTGAAGCTAGATTTGAACACACAAAGATGAGGCTTTCTGACTCCAGGGTCAGCACTCTTTCCACTATACCACCCAACTTTCATTTAATGGCTGGACTAAGAGTTATGCTTCATCAAAATTAGAGCCATCAACAGAACCATCATCAGCAATGGACAAAGTTTTATCCATTTAAGAGGAATAAGCCTATATCACTTCTAGGCTCTCTAGACTCATTATGTTTTAGTAAAAAGAATTTGATCCAAAAGTTCCCAGAATTACCCAGAACTTATCTTTGCAACTACACAATTATATGAGCTCACTGGTCTCACTAAACCTCTTACTGCCTTGAAGGGTAAGGGACCATAGATGAAATAAGGCTCTTCAAGTATCTTTTGTCTTATAACCATGAGCTCCTTGTAGAAATATTCTTTCTACTCTTCCCTTTTCCCGATTAAATTTCATTCTCCATGCATCTCCTTCAGTGTCTAGTTCAGTGTTCTGTACAAAATAAGATCTTGGCAAATGTTGGTTAAAGTTTCAATAAAAGTTTCATGAGGAGAGTCATGCCAAAATAGAAGATAACAGTTATGGGTCTGATCTAAACCTCTGAAAAATGGTCCTCTTACATTCACCCATTCAATAACATTTGTTTAGAAAATAGATTTTTTTTTATTTTTTCAACCTATATCAAGAAGATAACTGTTGGGGGGAGGAGCCAAGATGGCGACATGAAGGGATCGAGTCTTAGGAGCTCTCTGATAAAAACTCATAAACTAAGGACTCTAACTAAACTTTCGAGAGACAGAACCCACAAAGGGGCCCAGTGAGGCAGTTCTCCTACTCAAAGTAACCTGGAAAAGAGCAGAAAGGCTCTGCTCCCCGGGATCGGAGAGGCGGCCTGCCAAAGGGGTGGCCCGCCAGAGCCAAAGAACTTCAGCCTCCCAGAGGCAGCCCCAGGGTGCTGGGAGCTGTGGCTCACAGCAGCGGGGGAGTCCCCTGAGCTGCACCCCGGGGGAGCACTGGGCACAAAGTGGGGGAACAGCGGGGGACCTCTGCCAGAGCGAACACGTGGAGCCCAGCCCTCAGGGCACACAGCAAGCAGCATGGTCTTTCCCCAGCCCTGATCCAGGAAACAGAAGCAGGCAGAGCCAGTAAGCAGGAGCCCATTGAGCTGAGGGAGGGGAGTGAAGAAAGACTGCAGAGTTCTTCTGTCCTCTGCCTCTGGAACAGGACTCTGGGGCTCTGACCACATTCATATCCTGATCACAGTCTGGGCCCCCCCCCATAGAACAGCAGCGGCCCCCCCACCTCGGCCCCGTGGCAGAGGCGGGGTCGTTTATGGTCATTCACAGACCAGGAGGGAGGACCTAGCCTCACACACTGAGACCCTTGTGGGAGTACCCCAAAAGCTCAGGAAGCACCCCAAAACCAGGACAAGGCTGGGAAAATGAGCAAGCAGAGAAACAAAAGGAAGACTATTGAGAAATATTTTGCCTGTGAGCCCAAGAAGGATCAAAATACTCAGTCTGAAGATGAGGAAGCACAAGCTCCTGCATCTAAAGACTCCAAGAAAAACAGAAATTGGGCTCAGGCTATGACAGAGCTCAAAAAAGACTTTGAAAATCAAATGAGGGAGTTGGAAGAAAAACTGGGAAAAGAAAGGAGAGAGATGCAGGAAAAACATGAAAATGAAGTCAGCAGCTTAGTCAAGGAAATCCAAAAAAAATGCTGAAGAAAAATAGCATGCTAAAACCCAGCTTAGGTTAAATGGATAAAACAGTTCAAAAAGTTATTGAGGAGAAGAATGCTTTAAAAAAGCAAAATTGGCCAGATGGGAAAAGAGATAAGAAAACTCTCTGAGGAGAACAAATCCTTCAGACAAAGAATAGAATTCAGGGAGATTGATGAATTTACCAGAAATCAGGAATCAATACTTCAAAACCAAAAAAAAATGAAAAATTAGAAGAAAATGTGAAATATCTCATTGAAAAAACAACTGATATGGAAAACAGACTTAGGAAAGATAATTTAAAAATTATTGGAATACCTGAAAGTCATGATCAGGAAAAGAGCCTTGACATCATTTTCAAAGAATTACTACAGGAAAATTACCCTGATATTCTAGAAGCAGAGGGCAAAATAGAAATGGAGAGGATGGACTGGTCAGATATAACACATTTTCTTTTTTACTTCTTGCAAGGGGCTGGGATTGGAAGGCCTGCCCAGGACCATAGGGCCAGGTGGATTCTGGGCCTAAGGGGTGGTATGGGGGCTCAGGGCTTCTTGGCCCCAGGACCAGGGATCTGTCTGCTGTGCCACTCAGCAACCCTAAAACAGAGTCAGAGTGAAAGGAGAGAGAAAATATAGTACATGGTAGTGGAGAAATAAGAAAGGAGGGAGCTGCGATCAGCAATGGCAACACTGGAAAAATATGGAAGTAACTTTTGTGATGGACTTATCATAAAAATGTGATCCACCCGTGACAGAGTTGTTGGTGTTGGAACAAAGACTGAAGCACATTTTTTGTTATTATTATTTGGGGGAGGGTGCAGGGCAAGTGGGGCTGGGTGGCCTGCCTGGGGTAACATATCAGGGTGATCTTTGGGTGTCTGGGGCCAGATTTGGACCCAGGTGCTCCTGGCTCAAGGGCCAATGCTCTGTCTGCCACCCAGCCACCCCTACTATTATCACTATTTTATTTTATTTTGGGTCTTTTTTTTTCTTCTTTTTGGTTTTTGCAGGGCAGTGGGGATCTGGTGGCTTGCATATCACATGGCTGGGTGATTGTTGGGTCTACGGGGCTGGATGTGGGCTCGGGTGCTCGTGGCTCCAGGGCTGGTGCTTCGTCCATTGTGCCACCTGGCCATACCTACAATTATTACTATTATTTTTTTAATTTTAATTTTTTTCTCTCCCCTTTACTTTTTTTGCCCAAGCAAGTCTATCTATATTCATGGGGGAGGGGTATTTTGTTTACTTGTAAACAAGAATATTTTATTAATGTAAAAAAAATTTGTACAAAATGAGAATAAAAATAAATTAAAAAAGAAGATAATTGTTTTTATTAAGTTTTTAATTTTCTAAGATGTTTTCAGGTATTTTAAGATATTCTAATCCATTTGCTAAATTTTTTCACTTCTGTTTCTTTGGGTTTTTTCCCCTTTTAAAAATGTAGCTTAATAAATTGCTTGCCTTCTCAATGAGGGGTAAGGGACAGGGAGGAAGGGGAGAATTGGGGACTGAAATTTTAAATTGGACATTTTAAAATTTGGAAATGAAATTTAAAAAAAATAATATTAAAATTATTTTACATGTAATTGAAAAAATCATATTGTTTTAAAATTTAACAAATATTATTATATGGAATGGTTCTCTGGGAAGAGGAAATATTCGAAATCAAGAAAAAGATAACATTTCTCCCATTCCACATATATTCTCTCTCTCTCTCTCTCTCTCTCTCTCTCTCTCTCTCTCTCTCTCCTTCTCACACCCTGAGATAAACCAATTTTGGAAAATAATTTCCTCTCCTAATTAAAGATCAAATTTGCAATCTTCAGGACTCCACATGTACTCCTAAATTAGGCAACAGACCTTCACTCAAACTTCTTTCATTTCAGATTGTCACTAAAAATCTAGCATTTCCTTCCCCACCTCAGGTAACCAGCATCCTTAATGTCTCTCCTTTCTCTGTCCATTTTTAAATTCTACTTTCATGAAAAGACCTTACAATTGATAATGAAATGTACTTTCTTCCCTTGGGGGAAAAAATGCGAGGGGAGATTTACAGTTGTTTTATATTGTATACAAAAGTTTCTTTGAAGTTAATTTATCTGTTTTTCTTTGTTAATTTGGATGAGAGTATATATGGAAATGACTACAGGACTTTAAAAAAATATCATTTTTTCCTTTAAAAAGCCTCATAAATTCATTCACACTGAATTGTCAATGAACAGTGAAGTTTAATGTTACCTACATTTGGAGTATTTTTAATAAGAGACAAAGACACTATGACTTCAACCAACCAAATATAATTGTGGAATGTAGGGCATCAAAGCAGATAATCTTTTTTGGAAAAGAAGAGAGGCCTTTCCCAACTCCCTGAAATAAAGTCACAAAGTCCTCTATTATACTTATTCCTAACCCTAGTCCCCTCATTTCTTTTGTAAGAAGAATAAACACCAGAAATGATGGGTAGTAGGTTTTGGCTTGGAATTTTTTTGGCTCCCATTTTTGACCGTGCAAACAAAGGACAATGTCTGCCCAAAAGGCAACATGTTACATCATTAAGTCAGCAGAGAATTGAGGTCTATTTCACTTAAAAAACCACTTGCCCTATGTCTGAGCTATGACTAAAGAGTTCAGTTGCTGGTCATGGCCAGGCTTTATTTTGTGATTTTATCAGTTATTTTTCCTGGCTTTGTGGAATAATTTGTCTTTTTAAATATTAAGCAGACACCAGACCACAAAATAAAAGTCAAATATTCCTTTGAAATTGTATCTGGTCATTTTCCAATATATGTATTCTAATATTGGCTGAGAAAAAAAAGAATGACATGAAGTCTTTCATAATCAATTCTTAAGTGAAAAGAAAAAGATCATCTGACAGTTTCCCTTCTAGGAGAACAATGGAGTCCAAAATGTCAAAGCCAGCTCTCCGTTTATTCCCACTGAAATGCAAATCATACCATGCCCCACACATAGTATAAATTTTCCCAGAAAACATTTTATGGAAACTGTGCAGATCCTCTACAGAGAGTTAGTGGGAAAACACAGTCATCACAGAATGAGAAGAAAGCACCAATCCCAAATGCCAAAGCAAAATGGATAGAAAGAAAAAATAAACAATTCCAGACTCATAGACTTATAGCTAAAAAGTATGTCAGAAGTCCTCAAATCCATCTCCCTCTTTTCCCAGGTGAATAAAATGAGGTGACTTGTCCAAGGTCATACTGACAACAGCAAAATCTTCAGACTCCTTCTATTCACTGTATCATGCAAGGTCTTTCCTTTAAGAAAGTGACTTGAGGGGTGGCTAAGTGGTGTAGTGGATAAAACACTAGCCCTAGAGTCAGAAGTACCTAGGTTCAAATCCAGTCTCAGATACTTAATAATTACCTAGCTGTGTGGCCTTGGGCAAGCCACTTAACCCCATTGCCTTGAAAAAAAAAAAGAAAAGAAAGTGACTTGAGTCAAGATGGAGGAGTAAAGGCAGGGACTCCCGCCAGCTCTCCTAAAAACCACTCCAAATACCTTTAAATATGTTTCTAACCAAATTCTAGAGTGGCAGAACCCACAAAGACTGAGTGAAACAGTTTTCCAGCCTAAGACAACTTGGAAGATCTGTGGAAGGGTCTGTTACACCAGGATTAGAAAGGACCTGCAGTACAGCCCAGGCTGCCCTGGAGGGAATCAGTCCCATCCATTTAGGAAAAGACCAGGGGGTGCCTGGGTCTATGGCAGCAGTGGCTATTTCCAGACCTCTCAGTCCAGGGATGGCCAAAGACAACTTGGCAGGTCAGCAAGAAAACTCTGCCATATCATAGTGAGAGGGTAGCCCAAGCCAATGCAGGTCTCAATGCAGACCTGGCCCCAGGGACCAGGAGCAGACCTGGGGAGCCACCTAGCAGCTGTTTCCAGAGAGTTCAGTCCATGAAAGGTAAGGGGAGTTTGCAGAGGTCTCTTTGCTATCCCTAAGACAGGACTCTGTTGCTTCACCCATATCTCAGATCAGTGTCACAATCCAAAGCCCCAGTCTTAGGAAAAGGAACAGAAAACATAGCTGACTGCAGAGAAACAGGGACCTCTGATTCCAGGGCAAAAAGGAGTACATGTGATCATCCACAGACCAGAGTACAGGACAGAAGAGTAGTCAGAGTCTTTTACAAGATCTTGGAGGAATTGAGAACTTGCAATTATCTGAGGATATCTCTGAAAACAGCTGTATGGGACAAAAGTATGTGACAGTTTTTCCTCCATCCTGGAAGCAGAGCCTCACCTTAATACAGACTTAAAATCAAGTCATAGGGGACACTAGGTGGCAAAGTGGATAGAGCACTGGCCCTGGAATCAGGAGTACCTGAGTTCAAATCCAACCTCAGACAATAATAATTACCTAGATGTGTGGCCTTGGGAAAGCCACTTAACCCCATTGCCTTGCAAAAGAAAAAAAACTTTAAAAAAAAATCAAGTCATAGGCTGAGTAAATGAGTAAACAGTAGAAAAAATCTGACCATAAACAATTACTTTGGTCCTTATGGAGGACCAAAATACACAATCAGAAAAAAATAACAAAGTCAAAACTTCTGCATTCAAAGCATCTCAAGAAAAATATGAATTCGTCTCAGGACATGGAGGGACTCAAAAAATATTTTGAAAATCAAGTAAGGGAGGTAGAGGAAAAATTGGGAAGAGAAATGACAGTAATATGGGAAAATCATGAAAACTAAGTCAGTAGCTTGTTGAAGGAGATACAAAAAAAATTACTGAAGAAAATAACATCTTAGAAACCAGTTTGGGTCAAATGAAAAAAGGTCCAATGAGGAGAAGAATGCCTTTAAAAGCAAAATTGGTCAAATGGAAAAGGAAATACAAAAGCTTTCCTGAAGAAAATAATTCCTTAAAATATAGAAAGGACCTGAGAGAAGCTGAGGACTTTGTGAGAAATCAACAAACAATAAAACAAAATTAAAAGAAGAAAAAACTAGAAGAAAATATGAAATATCTCACTGGGAAAAAATGGACCTGGAAAACAGATGCAGAAGAGATAATTTAAAAATTATTGGACTACCTGAAAGTCATGACCACAAAAAGAGCCTAGAGATCATTTTTCAAGAAATTATCCAGGAAAATTGCCCTGATATATCCTAGAAGCAGAGGGTAAAATAGAAATTGAAAGAATTCCTTGATCACTTCCTGAAAAAGATCCCAAAATAAAAACTGCCAGGAATATTATAGCCAAATTTCAGAACTTCCAAGTCAATGAGAAAATAATGCAAGCAATCAGAAAGAAACAATTCAGATATCATGAAGGTACACCCAGGATAACATAAAATTTAGTAGCCTCTACATTAAGGGATCATCAGGCTTGGAATATGATATTTCAGAAGGCAAAGGAGCTTGGATTACAATCAAAAATCAACTACTCAGCAAAACTAAACAAACTCAGAAGGGAAGATGAACATTCAGTGAAATAGGGGACTTTCAAACTTTCTTCATAAAATGATCAGAGTTGAATAGAAAATTTGATCTTCAAATACAAGACTCAAGAGAAGCATAAAGAAGGTAAACAGGAAAAGCAATCATTAAAAACTTAATGATGTCAAACTGCTTATATTATTGCATGGGAAGATGATACTGATAATACATATGAACTTTCTCATTTATTAGAGGTAGTTAGAAGGGACATATATAACCAAGGCATAGGTGGGTGTCGAATTTGAAGGTATATGATATTAAATAGATGGGGTTAATGGACAAAAAAAGAATATACTGGGAGAAAGGGAAGGAAGAGGTAAAATGGGTTAGGTTATTTTACATAAAAGAGGCAAGGAAAAGCTTTTGGAGTGGAAGAGAAGAGGAGGAAGATGAGGGGGGAGTAAGTGAGCCTTGCTCTCACTGGAACTGGGTAAAAGGTGGAATAACACTCACTCAATTGAGTGTAGATGGAATAAAGGGGTTGGGGGTAAAGATAATAGAAAGGAAGGAAGATTATGGGAGGAGGTAATCAAATTAAAAATAATTTGAAGAGGGACAGGGTAAAAGAAGAGATAAAATAGAAACAATGAGGTGGGGGATAGGATGGAGGGAAATATAGTTAGCAATAGCAACTGTGGGGGGAAAATGTTGAAACAAATTTCTTTGATAAAGTTTCTCAAACATAGAGAACCGAGTCAACTTGATAAAAAATAAGAACCATTCTCCTAATGATAAATGATCAAGAGATATGAACAGTTTCCAAATAAGGTTACCAATGCAATCAAATTAATTTTTTTTAAATTGTCCTAACTCTCCACTGATAGGAAAAATATGGGTTGAAACAATTTTGAGGTACTACTATATATCTATTAGATTGGCTAATAGGACAGAAGGAGAAAATGACAAATGTTGGAAAGGGATATAGGGAAATTGAGACATTGATGCACTATTGGAGGAGTTGATTCAACAGTTCTGTAGAGCAATTTGGAACTATGCCCAAAGGGATATAAAACTATGCCCACCCTTTGACCTAGTAATGCCTCTGCTAAGTCTATATTCCAGAAAAGATGAAATACAGGAAGAAAAGAATCTATATACATAGGGATATTTATAGAAGTTCTCTCTGGTGATTAGGAACTGGAGAATGAGGGGATACCCAGCGGCTGGGGAATGGATGAACAATTTGTGGTATGTGATTAAGATGAAATTATGGGAAATGATGAACAGTATGCTCTCAATAAAAAACTTACACAAGCAGATGATGATTAATGAACTGTATACAAAGCAACAGCAATATTCCAGGATGATCAGCTTTGAATGGTTTACCTTTTGTCAGCAATGCTGTGACTCAAGATAACTAAAAAAGACTTATGATAAAGAATATTATACATCCCAAAGACAGAGCTGATAGTGTCTGAATACACATTTTTTTCTTTTTTTTAAGGTTTCTCTTTTTGCAGGGGAGGGAGGTTATGTTTACTTTTACAATATGACTATTGTAGTATTGTTTTTCATGACTATACATTTTTAACTTACGCCAAGTAACTTGATTTCTCAGTGACGAAAAGTGGGATGTTGGAAGGGAGAGAATTTGGAACTCAAGGCTTAGGAAATGAATGTTGAAACTTATTTTTGCATGTAAGGAAAAAATAAAAGAAAAATAGAAAAATAAAAAGAAGAAAGAAAATAGATGTTTGCTAAAAAAAGAATGTGCTGGGAGAAAGGGAAGGAAGAGGTAGAATGGGTTAAGTTATTTTACATAAAAGAGGCAAGGAAAAGCTTTTGCAGTGGAAGAGAAGAGAAGGAAGATGAGGGGGAGTAAGTGAGCCTTGCTCTCACTGGAACTGGGTCAGAGATGGAATAATACTCACTCAACTGAGTATAGATGGAATAAAGGGGTTGAGGGTAAAGGTGATAGAAGGGAGGAAAGATTATGGGAGGAGTTAGTCAAATTCAAAATAATTTGAAGAGGGACAGTAAAAGGAGAGATAAAATAGAAACAATGAGGTGGGGGATAGGATGGAGGGAAATGTAGTTAGCAATAGCAACTGTGGGGAAAAATGTTGAAACAAGTTTATTAAAAAAAAAAAAAAGAAAAAGAAAGAGCATGCTTGCTTAACAGTATGGCTAAATAAAACACATAAATGATGCACTCTTAAAAAAGTGACTTAGAATTCAGGAAAGCCTGGAAAGATTTGTATGAACTGATGCTGAGCAAGAGAGATGAGCAGAACCAGAAGAACGCTGTACACCCTAACAGCAACATGAGAGTGATGACCAATCTTAATGGACTTGCTCATACCAATAGGGCAACAATCAGGCACAGTTTTGGGATATTTGCGATGGAGAATGCCATCTGTATCCTGAGAAAGAATTGTGGGATCTGAACAAAGACCAAAGACTATTACCTTTAATTTAAAAAAAAAAAGTTGTCCTTATTATGTGATTCTGCTATTTCTCATACTATGTTTCTTCCTTAAGGATATGATTTCTTTCTCATCACGTTCAACTTAGATCAATACATGCTATGGAATGATGTAAAGACAAACAAATTGTCTTCTGTGGGGGATGGGGGAGGGAAACAAGATTGAGGGAAAAATTGTAAAACTCAAAATAAATAAAACCTTTCTAAAATTGAAAAAAAAAAGTGACTTAAATGGATAGGGACCAGAAAAAAACATCTATTCTGCTGTAACATCTTCAGCAGTTCTCTATGGCCTCTAAGGATAAAATATAAGCTCTTTATCTTGGCATTTAAAGCCTTCTATAACTGAGTTCCCATCTTCCTTTTCTGGCTTATTTCATATTATTCCCCATCACACAGTCTGCATTACTTACTCCTAGTTGTCTCCCAGTAGCTATTTCCCTAAACTTGGTATTCATCTCTGATTTTCATGTTCTGGTGCCATCTCTCTCTTTTGGTATGTGCTCCTCTTCTCACTTTTACCTCTTAGAATCCTTCATTTCCAGAACTTTCACTCTGGGCAACGCCCACTTTTGCCTCTCCCTGGCCATCTTCTACAAAGCCTTACCATTAGATTTGTTGCTGAGAAAAATATGCTCTCCATACCCCACCAAGCTTCCCAACACTACCACTCCGCCCTCTAGTTCGAGAACCATGATCTAATCAACTTATCATTGCTTCTAGTGGGGTGCATTGATTTATTCCCCAATAAACCTATCTATCATCCAACTAACTTTCTAGATCAATGTGCCCCTCTCTGACCAACACTACGTACACTATCTCTCTCATTAGAATGTAAGATACTTCAAGGTAGAGACTGACTTTAATTTTAGATTTTGTCCCCTCACCTCCAAATAACACAATGTTTATCATAGACAAGTACTTCATAAATGCTTTTTCATTCATTCATTCATTCATTCATTCATGGCCTCTTCCTAGGGGAAATTACCTCATTAGACAGAGAGCTCCCTAAGAGCAGGAACTACTTTTTTGCCTTTCTTTGTATACCCCAGAAATTAGACAGTGCCCGGTTTGTTGTTTTTGCCAGTGCTGGTGGTTGTTCGGTCATTTCAGTCATGTTCTTCTCTTTGTGACCCTATTTGGGGTTTTCTTGGCAAAGATAATAGAGTGGTTTGCCATTTCCATCTCCAGTTCATTTGACAGATGAGGAAATTAGGACAAACAGTGTTAAGGGACTTGTTCAAGATCAAACAGTTATTACATGTATGAGGTCAGATTTGAAAGATGTCTCCCTGACTCCAGGCCTGGCACTCTATCCATTGTGCCACCTGGCTGCCTGGCACATGGTAGGCATCTAATAAATGATAAACAACTGAGTTATTCCCTACCTTCTCTCCCGCCTCAAATAACCTTGCAGTTACTTCTCTGATACATGCTGGATCCTTTCCCCTGTAGAATATTAGCTCCTAAAGGGCAGATACTACTTTTCATTTTCTTTTATAGATCCCCAAATTTAGCTCAATGACTTGAATTGTACAGAATTCCTGTCCTCAACTTAATGAAGCAGAATTTCTGCCAACCCTCTGGGAGAACATAAAACAGTGTCCTTACACAGAACTTTTCTTTGGCATATGAACAGCAAAAATCACCTGGGGACTAAACTCCTGGAGATGAGCCTTCCCACCCTAAGCTCAGAAGGCTTTGGGCTCCAGATTCACAGTCCATCACCCAGCCCATTTTCGAAGCCTTTCCAGAGTGGCAGGGTCTGCCAAAGCTTGCACTCTGCTGACAGAGGCTTCCAGAATTCAGAGTCATTTCAAAGCCAACATGAGGCAAGCACTAGCAGATGGCAAGGGGAAGATACAAAGAGGCAGGAGACACTACATCCTCGATGGTATGCTAAATTTCAAGGCAAAAAGCCAGTTTAGGGCTCAGGTTATTGGGACTGGTAATTTAAGAAGGTCCCCATTTCATCTGATGTTTCCATAACTTTCCACTTTATTCAGGCCAGTAAGCTGAGACAAATGAGAGACCAAATCAGGAGACAATGTTGCAGGAAATAAACAGAGATCTTGGCAGCTATATATCTAAGATGGTGCAAGTAGAACTCTGGGGAGTTTTACTATTTAGCATCCTTCCCACCACCACCTTTTTCTTTTCTTTTCTTTTCTTTTCGTTTTTTGAAGGAAGCTTTGTTCCAAATGATAATGAATCAGAACGCTTTACTCCAGTTGAAATCTCAAAGTTACTGTGATTGCTTTAAGGAAACTCACGCCCCTTGCTTATTTTAGATTTTCAAATGAAAAAATCCCACCCAGATGCAACTGCATAAAGAAGTTTGTGTGGTGTTGATGACTTGAGGGTAGAGCCAGGAACAGCAAATGCAATTACTTTCCTGGGCAGACAAGAAATACGTTTATACACATTACATGCTACTCTACAGCTTCTGGAAATAGTCAGCTAGTAATCATGAGGTATTTTAGCAAGGAAACAGGATGGAGCTTCCTTAAATGTTAAGTAAACTGCTGGTGTCAATCAACTGTTTTAATGTGTACCCATATTTGGAGCCCCTTCCACTTTTCCCTAAAGAAATTGTGTAGGAGGATGCCCCCAGAAACAAATCATTGAGCAGCAGCCTAGGAGAAAGAGAGAGAGAGAGTTGGATTCAGAGTTATGAGGGGACTTTGTTTGACTCTTACCTCTGACACTTATTAGCCATGCAGTTGTAGGCAAGGTGCTAGATCTGTGAGACTCAGTTTCTTCCTCTGTAAAATGGGGTTAATAAGTACTTACCTCACAGGATTTTCTTGATGATCAAATAAAATCATGAATCCTATAGCATACTGCATAAAGCATGTACAATATTAATCATCAACAAATAATAATAATATTTATTATTTTATTATTTAGCCATTTCAGCTGTGTCTGACTTCCTGACTCCATCTTGGCAAGGATACTATAATGGTTTGCCATTTCTTTCTCCAGCTCATTTTACAGATAAGTAAACAGAGGTTAACAGGGTTAAGTGACTTGCCCAGGGTCATACAGCTACTATGAGTCTGAAACCAAATTTGAATTCACAAAGATAAGACTTCCTGACTCCAGGCCTAACACTCTCTCCTCCACACTATCCAATAATAACAATAACCGTTGTTGTTTATTTGAAGCTTTCTAGTCAGCAAAGCATTTTACATCCATTATTTTATTTGATCCTCACAAGAATTCTTTGAGGTAGAATCTATTGTTATCATTGTCCCCATTTTACAAATGAGGAAAATGAGAGCCACAGAGTTAAAGTTCCTCATCTGTAAAATGGGTATAATCTTATCTGTGCCACCTACTTTATAGGGTTATTGTGAGAATCAACTAAAACTAGGTTCATAGTGCATCTGTGAACCATAGGGTGCTATATAAATGTAAATTATTATAACAACATGATAATTATGACCATAATCTAGGTCTACAGCTTACCCCCTCAGAACTGTCTCCCTCCCTGAAAGAACATATGAGGATGTGAATGAGTAAATGGGCCAGTATAACCAACAAGAGAGAAGAAAGTACACAATCTTAATTTTGTCTAAATCTTCTATGCCAAGAAAAATGATTTTTAGATTAGAGAGGACAAAGTACATACAGGTTTAATATAAACAAACTCTTTTTAACAATTAAAGCAATCCAAAAGAAAATTGGGTAGATTTGGTAGGTAGTGGGATCCACTTCACTGGAAGTCTATAACAGAGGCTAGGAGTTTCATCAGGTATAGGCTGGATGAAATGGACTCTGAGGTCTCTGACAACTCTGAGAACCAATGATCTGAGGACAATAAAACAATCTAAATTTTAGTCATCTGACTCTTCATAATTCCATTTAGGATTTTCTTGGCACCACCTAGCTGCCTAAGAAGTTTTACTACAGTTTTCGCTCAATATAAGGACAGTGACAATTCACAAGACTCACAAGATTATTTTACTTGGGAAATCTTGTTACTTGCAGATAAATCAGCCTCATAGATCTACAGCAAGACAAAGAAACTTGACTATTTAGTAACAGCCTCCAAGAGTTACTGATGTTTTACATGACTTCATGTACCATTAAAATAAAAAGAAAACAAGTTGAAAGCTTTCCTCTCCCCACCCTTTTCAGTGCAGAGGATTCTGTAATATGTCTACATGTTCTAGCCAGACAGCATTAAGGAAAAAGAGGGGGAAAAATCAAATGTGTTACTTGAACTTCTATCTTGTCACAAAGCCATTAGAGCTAATGAAAAATGATGACATTGTTAAGTTTTATTTATAGTTTCTTCTTAATAAAATAAAAAATGAACTGGAAGACTTATGGATATAAATTTTTAAAGACTTTAAAGGTCCCATATCACCAACAGATGTACATATGCATGTATGTGTGTGTGTATATGAGTATGTATGAAAGCTTAAGACATAGAAGAAAGGAAGGGAGGGAGGGAGGGAAGGAGAGGAAAGAAGGAAGGAAGGGAAAATAGTAAGGAAGAAATGAATGAAGGAAGAAAGAAAAGAAGGGAAGGAGGAAGGAAGAACGGAAGGAAGGAAAGAAGGAAGGAAGGAAGGAAGGAAGGAAGGAAGGAAGGAAGGAAGGAAGGAAGGAGGGAGGGGGTGGGAAGAAGGGAAGGAATAAGAAGTTGCTACTGTTACTGCTACAGTTGTTTGGCATTTTCTCTTCTGATGCATCATGAATAAGAAAGCAGTACCCTAGAATGAATACCACTGAGAACTATGGGACATTGTAAATTGAGTACATGGGGATCCCTTCCCTCATCCAATTAATATGTGAACAACTTGGTCAGAATACTACTGAGAGACCAATCAGTCCAACAGGAATCAGACATCTGATATATATGTGAGGGTACCTACCTTCCAATCAAACATTCAGACTCCTCAGGCTCAGATTAGTCAAGTTAAAGTCAAAATGTCCTTCAGCAACTCAATATACTGAAGTTGAATGTTAAGGGAATATCATGACCTCATGGAAACTAAAAGAGCACTGGAATTTATGTGGCATGTTTTATTTACCTAAATATTTGTTCATCTATTATTTAACTTGCTCCTCATAGGGTGGTGCTCATCATCATTTCCATTTCATGTGTTATTTTTACGGAAATCTGACCCAGGGAAGAGATGATTTAAAAAAAGGTATTCCTAGAATAATGCTGCCACCAAAAAAGACGCAAATATAAAAGATTTAGCATGAGCATGGGGAATCAGGTTGTTCAGTGGACAGAGTCTGGGGTGAGATCTAGGTTTGCCTCAGTTCTTTCATCTATAAAATAGGGATAAATATAACAGCACCTACCTACCTCCCAAGATTGTGAGGATGAAAGGAGATATTTGTAAAATGCTTAGCACAATGCTTAGCAGACTGTAAGCATTATATAGATTAGCTTAATTATCATAATTATTAAATGCATTTTCCAAAACTCTCTTCCAACATTACAGAATTTTCTAATCTGTGCTTTACAGAAAATTATACTAGTTAGTCTGTCACCTAGCATTTATAAAGTGGCTACTATTTACCAGATACCCTGATAAATACTAAGAATACAAAGAACATGAAAAAAAAATAATCCCTGCATTGCTGTCCTGTTGGGGTTTGTTTTGGCTGACTTATTCTGTGATGATTAGTCTTACCTCTGGGGTTGCTGCTCTGTCTTCTGGATTTTCCTACCCTAGTGAAATCTCAAACTCAATTCTAATCTACCATTTTGTTAACCTCTTGAATGAAAGCTGGAACAATCTACTGGGACTTTCCTCTCTGGTTGTGGTCTCTCAATCACCTTTAATCACCTTAAGTAGGTGCCTCTTTCTCTATAGGAGCCAGAAACCCAAAGACCTACAAAATGTCACATCAGGTACAAAGGGTTTTAACTTGGCTCTACCAGTGATTATCTCCAGTTTATCCTGTAGTTATCTTGTTTGTGCATAATTGTCTCCTTACCATCTCCCCCATTACACTGTAAGGTCCTGGACAGCAAGAACCAACTTTTGCCTTTCTTTGTATCTCCAGTGCTTAGCATAGTGACTGGCTTCTTAATAAATCCTAGCTGACTGAGTTCTTATCTCAGCCCTGATTGTGACTTAGAAATGTAGGCAAAACATCTTAACCTTTGTTGCTATGATACTCTATCTATAAAATG
The DNA here is from genome assembly GCF_037893015.1 of Macrotis lagotis. Lineage (NCBI taxonomy): Eukaryota > Metazoa > Chordata > Mammalia > Peramelemorphia > Peramelidae > Macrotis > Macrotis lagotis. The sequence continues at coordinate 146,085,878 of NC_133658.1, read as the reverse complement.
AAACTAATATATCATCATTTATTTCTATCATGGAATATCCTTATTTACTTAAGCATCCATCTGTCCATGATGTTGAATCACTATTTTTCATTAACAGAAGCCAAAAAAAAGAAAGGGGAGGGGAAGAGACATATGGAATTTACCACATAAACTTTGATGGATTAATGATCGTTTCAATAAATTAATAAATCAACAAACATTTATTAACCTTCTGTGCTCATGAGACACTGTTTGGACACTGGAAATACAAAGACTCAAGGAGCTTACACTCTAATACCAAGCTGAGTACCCCTCTGCCAGGTCAGGGAAGGAGAGAATGGGTAATGATACTAAGATAGAAATCATGCTTAAGAGATGGAAATCTGTCAGACAGCCCCAATGTTCTCAGTGAAATAGGAGATTGTCATTTGCTCTAAGGGTCATTAGGATAGATGAAGTTGGGATCTGCAGGAAGAAAAATCTGTAACACTGTAAAAGTGGAGATGGGAAGTCAGTAAGGTTAAATAGAGCAGACTTCCAAACAGTAATGAGAACCCAATTGAGGCCATGCACAATAAATTAATATTTGATGAAATAAGTTCAAGTTTAAGACATTGCAATTATTTTCACCATTCTAGGACAAAGTGTAAAGGAATGAACTGGTTAATAGTGATCCAGAGTTTCAAAATCAGCGAAGGTGGAAACTACAGGACAGAAAGTTGGTCAAGTGATCAACAAACAACACATTTCAGGCATTGTGCTAGGCTTGAAGATTAAAAAAAGAAAGAAAATAAAGAAACAGTCCATGCCTTCAAGGAGTTTCTAAAGAGGGAAATACAAGGTAATTTTGGTCTAGGGGAAACATTAGTCCTTGAAAGAATCAGTAAATGTTTCATATAGGAGACTGACCTTAAGCTAAGCTATGAAGGAAATTCTGGATTTTCAGAGGGGAAAGAGGAAGTGCATTGCAGACATGGGATCCTGTGCAAAGGCAAAAAGATGGAACATGGCATGGCGTGTGTTATGAACAGCAAGTAGGATGGTAGAAAATTGACAATAGTCTGAGTGAAGAGAAATAATTTGAAATAAGTCTAGAAGGGTTTGCTGGAGTCAAACCAGACTGTACAGGATTTTGAATTGCAAAAAAAGAAATTTATAGGTGAAGTGACTGGTAACTTCTCAATGAAGTAGACTGGGATGGAAAAAAAGTGATGTTAGAGCACAAGAGATGAACTGTGAGGGGGGCAAAGGAACCAGATGCCATGAAGAGAATGAAGAGTATATGGGCTGTGCAATCTGGAGCAAAACAATTTGCATATTGGCTTCACCATTAGACCTCAAGCTCCTTAAGAGCAGGGGCCATTAGTGGTACAGCATTCCAAGTAGAGAGGAGAGCCAAGGATGGCTTCCCTCCACTTGAGGGCACATAGATATAGCACTAGCCTTAGAGTCAGGAAAAGCCCAATTCTTGTATATAGTGTCTCCAAGACTCTGAGCACTAAAAGAAGCAATTTCCTCATTTGGAGTTCCAGTTTATTGATTGATTGATATAGTGAAATATGAACTAAAATAAAATTCAATATGAAATTTTACATACAGAAAATTATTATACATAATAGTTTATGCACTGTTGTTTATAGCATATACTGTATTATACCTCCTAGCTTCCTTGGCTTCCTTGAAGTGTTAACTTAAAAGCCCACCTTCTGCAATAAGCCAGTTTCTCAGTCCTCTGATCTTAGTGACTTCTCTCTGAGACAATCCTCAATTTATTCTATATTTATCTTGTTAGTACAAAATTTTTTTGCATGCTGTCTTCTCCCATTAGTCTGTGAGTTCCTTAAGAGCAGGGATTTTTTTTTACTTTTCTATGCATCCCTAGTATTTATCAAAGAATCTGGTAAATAGTAGCCACTTTATAAATGCTAGGTGACATACTATTATAACTTTCTGTAAAGCACAGACTGGAAAACTCTGTAATGTTGGAAGAGAGCTTTTGGAAAATGCATTTTAACAACAGTCTCTTGAAGGCTCTGACACATTGTGGGCTAAAACCAGGTGAAATGGCATATTTACCAAATGTAGCACAATTACTTAGCAGAAATGAAAAGAACATATTTAGAATAATGTCACAGCACCCACTGGCAGATGTAAGGAATCACTATCCCCCATACCCATACAGAGAGAGAGAGAGAGAGAGAGAGTCATCTGTTTACCAAACCAGCAAGCTGAGCCTGCTTTGCTCTTATCAGGAGCAGAATTTCCTTGAAACCCTCAAGAGGAAGCAACCTTTCCTGAAAGGAAACCAGCTGCTGTTATTCAACTGAAAACAGAGACAGCAAGAGCCACTATGGCTGGACCCATAAAGAAAAGTTGAGTTTTTTATTTAATTTTTTTTCAGGTAGCCAAGAAACTGTTTATTCAAGTCATTGGCATAAGAAAATTCAGAGAAAGTAAACATAAGAAAATTCAGACTATATGGAATGATCCTATGACAAATGTTCTCATAGGCAAAAATAAAAGAGTTGTATAAGTGATCTCTAAAGTCCCTTCCAGCCCCTAATCCTATCATCCATAAATGTAGAATAGTGACAACCAAGAAAAAAGACAGGAAGTCCCTATAACTAGCTTGAAGGAAATAACATGTTGAAGAATTAGTCATACTGAGAAAATGGAACTGGGGGTAAGTGGGGGAGGGAAGAGTTGCAGACTACAAGTTTTCTCAATGAGAAAAATCAAGGGATCAAAACTAGGATAAACTGAAGCCAAGAAGAAAATAAGTGACCTCTCCCTCACCTGAAACCTCCAAATGTAGGCCACTGATCAATTCAAAAAATAGTTATTAAATACCTATTATGAGTCAAGCACTTGAGTAAAAAGCTTACAAACTAGTGAGAAAAGACATCACACAAAAGGAAGCTGAAAAGGGAAACGGTACCTGACATGAAGGCATGATGTTCCATGAAGCTGAAATCAAGCAGAATCATTGATAGATAGAAAATGGAGAGTCATTTGAAAAGTCCTAAAGCCTCTTAAGGGAAAACTTTGAGAGGAGTTTAATGCTTTATTCCAATCAAAGAGAAAAATTAACAGAAATAGTTGAGAATGAATTCCAATATCCTAAAATTTTATTAAAGTAAGATAAGTCCAAAAAGGGTAACCTGTAGCTTTAAAGATGCATGAGAATGGGAGATCTACCCCTTAGTAAGAGGGAGTACTGACAATGGAATGATTTTAAATGAACTTCAAAGCTTTTGTTCTCATCAATTGGCAAAACCATGTCCTGCACTCCCATTGCTGTCATTTTATCAAAGGCCAGTCCTTACCTCAAAGTCAGACCCCTCCCAAATAAGAGATATTTTGTTGTCTTGATTTACCACACATACCCACTGAGAAGGGAGGTCTGAAATTTAAGTCATTTAATCCTACAGATCTACAAAGATAGAACTAGAGAAATTAAGATGCAAGCTGGGCAAGGTTTGAGATGATAAGCTGTGCCCACAAACTTGATAAGAAATGACAAAAACCACAAAATTCTGAGTTGGCTGGCTTTGGGATTCTAGGTAGTGCAATCTCTATGTCTATGACCAAAGGCTCTGGGTAATTCTACACAATAAAAGCTCTGATAACTGACTAAGCAACCCAAGGAAAATATCCTTGACAGCTTGCTCACTACTAGATTGTCTTTAGAAGCTGCCCAATCTATAGCAACAATATCTACTAGGTAAAAAGATAAACAAAGGAGAATACAGTTACCTAGTTCTTCATATCAGCTGAATCAGGAGTGACAAATTTCGCCAGTTTGATTTCTGTGTGTGTAACGAGAAGGATACACACAAACACATATTCAAATCAATTAAAGGCCATACAAAAATAAAAAGCAGTAATCTGGGTGAGAGGGTGCTTGAAAAATATAAACTATTCAGCTCACCCTTGTAAATTTAAAACAGAACACTTCATCTAATAATGCAACACTAAAAACATGCTTTGAGACCATATGAAAAAAGGGAAGAAAAAGAAACAAGAGGAAGACACAAGATGAAATAAAGAGATAACAAGGGAAAGGGGGAAAAGTTTTGTAGGTTTCTAGATGAAGTAAACTAATCTTTTCACACATTGTCATTTAATTTGTCAATTAAGGTAAGCCTCAACTTCTTTGGGAATCAGATTCTCCATCCTTAATATTCAAAAAGGTAAAATAAAGGAATTATATTTTGAGCATGTACTGTGTCCAAAACATTGTTCTAAGTGTTTGGAGATACAAAATGCAAATGAGATATAATCTTTGTCCTTAAGGATATTACACTCTAGAAGGAGTCAATGCATTGGCAAGTACCTATAATCCACAATTTCGTTGTTGTTGTTCAGTCATTTCATTCATGTCAGACTCTTCATAACTCCATTTTGATGTTTTCTTGGAAAAGATACCTGAGATGTTTGCCAATTTCTTCTTTTGGCTTAAGACAGTTAAGTGACTTGCCCAGGGTCACACAGCTAGGACGTATCTGAGACCAGATCTGAACTCAAGAAGATGAGCGCTCCTGACTCCAAATCTGGCACTTTATCTTCTGTGCCATCTAGCTGCCCTTATAATCCACAATATTACAACCTAAATGCATTGTGAAATCTAAAGGAGAAAGTCATCATTAAGCAAGAAGATCAAGAAAGGTTACTCCCTCAAGAAGTGATATTTGAGTCATATTTTATAAGGTTTTAGAAAATATGAATCTGCCACAAACTTTATAATGATAGGAAAGCTACATCATCTTTCTTAGGTTCTTCACTTGTAAAGAAGGGATAATGTCATTTCTCCCTACCTTCAAGGATTTGTACCTCTGAAGGAAGATATAAAATATTTCAATTATTCATGTTACTCTCTACCTCTGAAAAAGGATAAGAAACAGAAACATTTATTCTTTGGAAGCTTAATTTCCCCATCTTGAGAAATACCTCCAAAAGACTGTCACCATGGAACTAACCCCAGAAATTATTAGCAGATTTAAGCTTTTAAGATTTTTTTAAAAACTTCCTACTGGGGCGGCTAGGTGGCGCAGTGGATAAAGCACCAGCCCTGGAGTCAGGAGTACCTGGGTTCAAATCCGGTCTCAGACACTTAATAATTACCTAACTGTGTAGCCTTGGGCAAACCACTTTAACCCCATTTGCCTTGCAAAAAAAAAAAAAGGAAAAAAACTTCCTACAAATTAATTCTAATTATTCTTATATAAAATAAAGCAACAGGGAGGGGTCGTCATCTCTTCGCCGGCACCATGCCTGCTCTCAGACCCCTCGGGAAGCCCAAAATCGTCAAGAAGCGTACCAAGAAGTTCATCTGACACCAGTCCGACAGATATGTGAAGATCAAGAGAAACTGGCGTAAACCAAGAGGCATTGATAACAGAGTGAGGAGACGATTCAAGGGCCAGATATTGATGCCCCATATTGGTTATGGAAGCAATAAGAAGACAAAACATATGTTACCAAGTGGATTCAGGAAGTTTTTGGTGCACAATGTCAAAGAGCTTGAAGTACTCCTGATGTGCAACAAATCTTACTGTGCTGAGATTGCTCACAATGTTTCCTCTAAGAATCGCAAAGTCATTGTGGAGAGAGCAGCTCAGCTAGCTATCAAGATCACCAATCCAAAGAGTGAAGAAAATGAGTAAAAAGCTTTGCACATTTTTATTTGTGCTAAATAAACCCTCAAACTTCAAAAAAATAAAATAAAATAAAGCAACGGGGATGATAATATTCAGTTAAAAAATAGGATTCTGTAATTCAAATGTCAAGAAATAATTACAAGCTATACAACACTTTTGCCAGAATATAGAATTAGAAATAAAATAGGTATCAATTAGGAAATGGCTAAATAAATTGTGTACATGAATGCAATAGACATTCCTGAGCCATTCAAAACAAAAGGTACAATAAATATAGAAAAGTGTGGAAAGACTCCTATGACACATAGTGAAATAATCAGAACAAGAAGAACAATATATAATTTGTCTAAGACAATATATGTGGAAAGAACAAGAACAAAACAATCAAAGTGAATGTTGTGAAATTATAATGACTTGGACTTGATCCCAAAGATGAAGTATGAGAACACTCCTGGAACAAGTGTGGAACTCTTTATGTATTGTTAGACTTTTTCAATATTTGGTATTGGGTTTTCACCTTCTTTTTTGTTCTTTATCATAAGGGATGACTCTCTTTGAAGGGGAAGGGGAGGAATTTGTAGTGAACAGGAAATAGAAAAACAAATGATGCCAATAAAAATGTTTAAGATCAAATAAAAAGAATTCTGAGAAATGGGAGATTTACATGAAGTGGAATAAAGTAAAACAATTAAAAAATTAAATTATACAGAACATACTATAATGGCCATACTTGAAAAAAGTACCTTACTTCCTTCATAGCAAAGGTAGGGGGTTATGGGTACAGAATGGGTGGATGAGCTCATTTTGTGCTGAAATGCTTTTTTTTTTGTTTTTTTAATCTTTATTACAAGAAATGAGTCACTAGGTAGGAGAGGGGAGACATTCAGAAATGTGATGTTGAGACATAATCTAAAATAAATTTTAAAGCAAAGAAAAAATAATTACAGGCTAGAAGTTAATCCACCAAGGTTGCACAATTCTTCTACTTAGTGAAGTCTCTCTCACAATGCAATAAAATTGTTTGTAATAATCGTTCCATGTTTAATAGTAATTGGTGTTTTCTTTAAACTAGCCTATGAAGTAGGAAAATAAATTATTATTATTATTATTATTATTATTATTATTCCCATTTTACAGATAAGGAAACTGAGAACCAAGGAAGCAAAATGATTTACCTACAGCTGATAAAGACTAAATCCTAGACTTATTTTAAGCTTTCTTTGAATCCCCAGCACCTAGTAGAGTGTCTGACACATAGTAGATGTTTTTAAAAATGCTAGTTTACTGACCAACTGACTTTCTATACTTCATGCTTTCTCTCATTGATTAAAGGGCTGAAACATTAAGAAAATATAAAGGTCAGCTTAAAGATAACAAGTTTATCAGAAATCAGCATTTCACCCTTCTGCTGATTAAGCGAAAACCCTGTCATCTCCATGTGCTAGCCTTCACTGTAACATTCCAGAATCTCACTATTTTTCCTAATATAAGTGAAAAGAAATAATATCCAATTGTCTTAAGATAGATTTCATATACTAACTGCTTTTTAGCACAGCTTGGAAATTCTTATTAATCTTTTAACTTCATCTTTAAGGAAGAAATGAATTATTTCTATAAAATGAGAGTGCATAAAGAGAGTGCTGTACTTTGAGTCAGTGATCCTGGATTCAAATTTTGCCATTAACTATTACTATAATATTGGACAAATCCCTTAATTCAGGTAAGTATAAAAGTAGATAGTTCCCCTGAGTGCGGATAGTTCAAATTCAGCCTTAGACACTTACTAGCTGTGGGACTTCAGGCAAGTCACTTAATAGCTATCTGCCTCAGTTTCCTCAACTGTAAAATGGAGATAATTACAACTACCCCCCCCAAAGTTTCTGTGAGGATTAAATGAGATAATATTTGAAAATCGTTTAGCACACAGTAAGTACTTAATAAATGTTGAAGTCCCTCCATACTTTAGTTTCCTTATTTGTAAAATGAGAAAGTTCAAGTAGATTATATTTCTTAGGTCCATTCCAGTTCTGAATCCTATAATTACCCCAGCCTTCTGTCTCTGGGTAATCTCAAGCAGTAAGTCTTACTCATGTGGTCTTACAATTCTATAAGTAATCTTCTATTAAATTACGATGTTATTTTTTTTCATCTAACTTTACTTATCCATTTTCTTCCTTAATTTATATTTCTCAAGCCAGAGTGGAATATGACTGAGTTCTGTAGGTCTTTAAAGAATAATTCATAGTGCTTTGCAAAGTCAGGGCTAATAAAATGCAAAGAATAATCATAAAAGCAATGATTGGGTTGAAAGTTAAAAACTTGATATTTTCATCCTGAAATTTGTATCAGTCAACTTTTCCACAAGGAAACTTTCCCACACTCAGCTACTGGAGGAAAGAGGGGAAAAATAAAAAAGAGGAAGGAGGAGAAAGGAGGGAGGATAGGAAGAAGGAAATTTCCGATCACAAACAATACATTTTAGGTACATTTACTTTGCCAGTGAAAAAAAGTAGGTCAGATTCTGGGAATTACATGGCAAGCCCTGCCTATAAGAAAGAAAGTGAAAAATTTTAAAAACAAAATACCTACTTTAATTATTTAAACTCTGAAATCACTGTCAATATTTTAAAACTTCCACAAAAATGTATATATTCAACAAAAATTGAATATATGTTAATGCTGTAAGGATTACCAAATATTTCCCTAGAATATATTTCCTTCTCCTGTCTACTGGAAAATTTCATGGAGATTCACACCACTACCTCCTCAACTCCTCCTTCCCAGTCCCAGAAATCATGTATTTCTGGCTATAAATATATATGTATATACATATACATATTTTATTTTCTCTTCACTTTTCAAAAGCACTGAAATCAGATGACTTTTTGCTGATGAAGGGAGACCTAGGGAATAATAAAGTTTAAAAATCACTGCCCTAGAAAAGCATTACAGAATCTTAGAGCTGAGAAGAATCCTATAAACACATCGTTGAATTCAGCATCCCACCCAGTAAAAGAATAACAAAAGTAGCAGAGGGCTTTTGAAGGAACTGAGATGCTTAGCCTAGATAAGGGAAGACTCAGGAGAACCCTGATAGTTTTCAAGTGATTAAAGGGTTGCCATGTGAAAGAAGCATTTGTTGTCTTTTTCAAGGAAGTATTGGATTCAAAGGTGGAGGATTGTATCTTCTTGAACTAATAATTGTTAACCACAGGGATAAAGAGAAGAAAATGAGACCACATCAAGGGTGGGTGACTAGACATTAAAGTGAGGATGAAAAGCCCTTCGGGAGGATGAGACAGAGTAGGAAATGAGGGGGGGAAAGAGGAGGGTGTCATCAAAAAAGGGAATATTAGAACTCCATGCAGACCTCAGGTACCTCAACTGAAAAGTGGATAGAGCATCATCCTTGGAGTCAGGAGGAGCTGCGTTCAAATTCTGCCTTAGACATTAGCCATGTAACCCTGGGCAAGTCATTTAATTCTAATTGTCTCCAAATTAACAAAGTGAAGGAGTCAACCAAATGACCCATAAGGTTCCTCTCTGCTCTAATAATCTACCTTTTTTGAGAAATGACTCTCCCCCGACCTTGAGAGAAGTCCTGGTTATGTTTTCTAATGTTAGATCATTCAAACATCAACTCTTCAAATCACTGACTACTGTATTCCTTCTGCTACCCAATATTAAATTATTGTCTTTGCTCTCTCTACCTTTCACCCTAACTCAACATGTCTACTTCAGGTAAACTACATGGTTACTACTACATGGTTACTGTCATCTCTGAGCCATGCACAATGGTGATAAACTATATTTTCCTAAATCTCATTTGAGAGGTGTGCCCTATATTTTGGAAGTGACCGATATTTAGAAAGTAATGGGGGAAGGTGGAGAAAGGATTATAGGCCCTTAGGCTTTAGAGCTAGAAGGGACTTAAGGGATTATATTCTAAACCCCTTTTGCAAATGAGGCAACTGAGGTCCAAGAAAGTAAAGTACTGTAATTTCTCCAAGGTCACACAGGTGGTAGTTGTTAGAGTCGATTATAAAAGTAAACTCAAAAAAAAAAAAAAAGATTAGCTAACACTCTCTCTTTTGCTTTAAAAGTCATTAGCTACATAAACTAAATTATTAGCTAAAAAACATGACTCTGTAATGAGTCAGCAAAGTTCCACATTTGCTACTGGAAAAGTAAAAAAATGTAAATGGACAGCCACAATATACCCTAATCACATCACACATTTACACAAGTATCAAATATTCTCAGTAGCTACAATTTACTTCACTGAAAACACATTTATGCCTAATGAAGTGCACTGCATATGCAAATTAATAGCTGCTAATTGAGTACAGCTTTCTTTTTCCATAAAGTCAATATTTTTTCTGGATCGTTAAATTCACTTCCCAGTGTATTAATTTCAAAAGAAAATTAACCGCTATAAAAAAAAATTACTGGGTGCACCTAATGAAGAGATTCTGGACCTGATGAAGTAAAGATGAAGACCTCCTGCTGTTCCCCCACCTCTTCCCTGGCCCTTCCCCAAATAAGGATTGATTTGAGTCCTACTTGATCTTCAGCTTCTTTTGAGCCTCAAAACAAATGAGCAATTAGTTCACTTTAAATTCGTTGTGAGAGTTTTTGCTTAAATTTCAAACTGTTTTAAAAGAAGCATTTATTTCTCCACATTCTTTCTTCCGCACTTGAAAGAGAAAGGGAATACAAAAACAGAGAGGTCTTGGAGCCAATTTCTAGGGACTCACTGGGCCTCTGGGGACAAAATTGCTTTTCATATCCTAATGTTTCCAACATTAAGTGGATATAATTTTTGACTTGCTAATAAAACACTCAGACCTCCCACTAAAGTTAAAAGGCACTGGCTTAAGGCAAAGAAGCAATATTAGCTTAAGTCCTTGAAAATCTCTGGTCATTTTCATGCTGTCAAATACTGGGCTGAGTTCTCAAGTCAAGGAATTGTCCTTAAGTACATTTCGTTGGCTCTCAGTTGAGCAGGTGTGAGAAGCAAAGGGCTTTAGAACAACCCTCTAACTTCACTGTTGCAGCCCAAAAGGATATGAGTGGATAGGAGAGAGGGGAGGATGATGGGGCCATATTTAGACCAGGGGTCTGTTCCTTCATTTAGAACTCTTAAGGGAAAAGGGGGTACACACAATTAACTCCTCCTTTGCTGCAAATCTTATTTTCTTATGGAAAAATTATCTCTTTTAAGAAGCACATAATTAGACTTAATAATACACTTTTGCCATTTAATAGCATTGTGCAGGGCATAATTTTTTTTAAATACTTCCAAAAACAAGTGACTAAATTACAATTTATAAATGAACCACAACTTAAATTCAAATGGAAGTACAGCTGGTTTGTAATAGAACTCTGACCCATAATCCTGTTCTTAATTCAAAATACTAATAGCTGAAAGGTCAGAGAAGCTTTTCTGCATACAGAGATAGTAATATTTCTCCACCATTTATTTTATTGACTCCAACTTCTCCATCACCTAGTTAATTTTCAGTCTCTCTTAGGTATTTGTGTCTTAGTCTTCCACAAAGAAATATTTCTTAAAGCTAACAAACCTCAGGCTGGTTTTCCATCACTCAATGCTAGGCCAAGGAGAGCAGAGACAGAAGATGCCTATAATCAAGCATTCACTTAGTCTTTCAGCAGTCATTAATTACTTACAATTCATCAGACACAGAACTAGATACTAGGGGACACACAGACAGAACATGACTCAGTCCCTTTTCTTAGAGAGTTTATATTACATTATATTTATATTCTATGAAGGGAAAGATCACGTACATGGAAAATTAAATACAAAATATATACAAGGTATAGACTCATCTTCCTGAGTTCAAATCTACCTTCACACAGTAACTAGCTGTCTGACTCTGGGCACATCACTATAGCTTGTTTGCCTCAATTTCCTCGTCTATAAAATGAGCTGCAGAAGGAAATAACAAACCATTCCAGTATCTTTGTTAAGAAAACCCCAAATGGAGTCACAAAGAGATGGACACAACTGAAATAATTGAACAAAATTTCAAGGATTGGAGGGAAGAGAAGAGAGAATCACTCTCCCAGAGTGGAGCCTCATGAACCTATCTCCCCATGAATTGCATATATATATATACATATATACATGCAAATGTCTGTGGGTGTGAAAATGAGTGGACTGAGCACATTGCAGTAAGCTGGAAGTGGAAGCAGAGCCATTATATCAGACTTAGTTTCATGTAAGGTTCCTAAAGTTCATTCCTCTCTATGGGTAGTGGGCTTCTTCTGGCCCTTCTATTTTAGTCATGAACATAATCTTCCATGCCTTCAATGTAGACAGGGATATTGCCCAAATGGAGTCGGACCCCTCCTTGCATGGCAAATTCTTTCAGGCTAGCAAACTCCTAGGACCACAGAAGCATGAAAGGTGGAAAGGAAATCAGAGAGCAACTGATATGAACTTTCTCTTAAGGATAATAAATTTTGTAATCAACTGTGAAAGACTTAGCCACACTGATCAAGACAAGTATACCAGAGACAATTCCAAAAGATCCATGATGAAAAATGCTTTCTAGCTCCAGCTAAAGACCTCTGAGAGTTGATTGAAGCCTAACATTTTTTTGCTTTCTTTATTTTTCTTGTGCTTTCTTTTGCAGCATAGTTAAAACGAAATGTTTTGCATGATTTCACATATCTAATCAATATCATATTGTTTCCTTCTCAAGGGATAGGGGAGGGGCAGGAGGGAGAAAAAGAATTTGTAACTCAAATGTTTTTGAAATGTTAAAAAAATTTACATGTAATTGAGAAATATTTAGTGAAATAAAAATATTTTTTAAAAGATGAGAAATATAAATGCAAAATAAAATCATATACATAGCCAGTGGCCATTGCTGGTGATCTTGACTTTTGGCTTGCCACTGACTGGACTTTGACACCTCTGGAATAGAGTGAGGCTAACAACTTTGCACAACTCTGCCTCACTTCAATTCATGAGCATGCCTTCAAAAACAAAGAACAAACAGCATTTCCCCAGTGATTATCCTTGGATGTCTCCCATTGCCAGAATTCTCATCTCTGTCCCCTATCTTCCCACCTATCTTTAAATACCAGCTAAAATGCCACTTTCTACAAGGATTTCCTGATCTACTTTAATGCCTTCCCTCTTCAATCATATTGTATATATCTTGTTTTTTTATATTTTTTTGCAAGGTTGTGTCTTTCATTGGACTACAAGCTCCCTGAGGGAAGGAACTGGTTTTTGCCTTTCTTTGTATCCCTCAGTTTTTAGCACAGCAGCTATAATATTCTCAATAAATGTTTATTGAATTAATCACAGATACAAACACACACACACATGCTCTTTGATCCAGTGACTCCAGCCTCCTTGATGTTCCATCTTCTGACAATGCATTTTCACTGGCTGTCAGTCATGTCTGGAATTTTCTTATTTCATCTCAATTTTCTGACTTCCTTAAAGTCTCAGCTAAAATTCCACCTTTTGCAATAAGCCTTTCTAGTCCACCTAGTTAGAACCTTCCCTCTGAGAGTTATCTTCAATTTATTTCATATATATGTATATATGTATGCATACATGCATACACATATATATTTATATATATATATATGTGTGTATGTGTATATGTGTATCTATGTTTATATGTGTGTGTGTATAAATGCACACCAGTCAGTTGCTTTCCAGTCCTGTCTGATTCTTTGTAGTTTTCTTCTCCAGCTTATTTTACAGATGAGGAGATTTAGGCAAATAAGGTTAAATGACTTACCCAGGGTCACAAAGCTAATAGTGTCTGAGGCCAGATTTGAGCTGAAGAATATGAGTCTTTCTGACTCTGCTGGGTCACCAACCTGCCCTAATATAAATAAATGTGTGTGCATATAAGTATATTAACATATACATGTGTATGTATGCATCTATGATATATGTATTTTAAATATATATATCTTGTTTGTATATCACTGTTCACATAATATCTCCCCTCAATTACATTATAAGATTAAAAATTAGCCTACTATATTTGGTCAAACATTAAATCACTTCACTCCAATAAAGCTCTTAGAGTTATTGAATTTTGAGTCCTGCCTGCAATTGCTGTGGTAGCACCAGACCAAATGATTTCTTGGGTCTTATACTCCCCACAAGCTGAGCATTCCCTGACCTTGCTTTCAAGAAAAGTATGGTGGTAGATAAAGGGTCAAACCTGGAGTCAAAATCCAACCTCAGACACTTACTAGCTGTGTGACCCTGGGCAAGTCATTTAACCCTGTTTGCTTCAATTTCTTCATCTGTAAAATGAGCTAGAAAAGGAAATGACAAACACTCCAGCATCTTTGCCAAGAAAACTCCAATTGGGGTCACAAAGACTTGGACAAGACTGAACAACAATGACAAATGATAGAGATTAAGAGAGGAGTGTATATTCTAAGCCTGGAGAGCTGGGAGAAGGGAGAAAATCAGTGGTTACTGGAATAACACCCATGCTTTGCATGTCCCAGCAATCACAGAATGGTCTGTGGTGCTTGGAAATACAGAGACATTTTTAAACTCTTCTTAGTGAAAAATGGAGGATTGAATTTCATCCTATGCTCTTGCATTTCAATTTACTGTGGGCTTAGTATTTTAAATTTTAGTTGAACAGAACTATTTTGATCTGTGAACACACAACGACTCAACCTGTATCCTTCCCTTCCCCTAACACACACACACACACACACACACTCACAGTCACACTGTCACACACTCACACATTCACTCACTCATACACCCTCATACCCTCACATACACACACACACACACCCCCACACACACACACACACACAGACATTCTCATACACACATTCGCACATTCACTCATACACATCCTCAGTGATTTCAGAGTCAACATACCTATTCCCCAGTCAGCTCCATGACTTCTGTCTGAAACTCCCAAATAAAGTTCCATTCATGCTATATTGCATGAACCCTCAGTCATACCTATGGAGCACATAAAGGCAGCTTGTTACTTCATTTCAAAAAGCTTAATGCTTTCATACAATTTCTACCGAAATTTCTGGAATGTTTTAGGTGTTTCATTACCCTGCAATGATTAATTAACCCTTTCCTTTAACTCTAGAAAACCAGAGGATAAAGTGAAAAGAATTTAAAACAAAATAAAATCTGCCTTCAGGCAAATTATTCTTATTCCACAGAACTGTGAGTTAACTAAAATCATATTTTTGTTTCAAAGCCTATCCCCTTTAAACACACACACACACACACACAAACAAACAATATTACAGAACAGTGCAGAATGTGAACTGGCCCTAGAGTTTGAGAATCTGGGTTCAAATTCCACCCTTTACTAATATCACCTCTGCAATCTTGAGCAAGACTCTTAATCTCCTTTGTCTCAGTTTCCTCATCTATAAAAATGAAAAAGTTGGGCTGGATGGCCTCTATCTTATGACATCATCCACAATCCATCCATGCTGTTTCTCAATTAAAACACAAATCCTCTTTTTTTTCATTACTCAAAAGTCCATTAATTCCCCACCAATATTCCTACAACACCAGTTTTATTTGAAATAATGGATGCTATTAAATATTTACTGAAATAAATAGCTTTTGCTAAGAAGAAAAATGAGCAACTGTTGAAAATTTTTTAAAAAATACTAAAAGTAACCCTAGACCTTTTGAGTTTGTTGAGGTTTTTCAGTGTATAATAAATCAAACCATCTCTATGTTATGAGTGCTCAGTCAAGGATAATAACACAAATTCTTACCCAGCCCTTAGTCACTGAAAGGGCATTGCCTCAGTTAAATTGAGTCCTGAAAAAGACCTTCAATCAGAAAGGCCAAGGTCATCTGCTGAATCCAGGGGCAAAGCCAGTCTGACTTTTGTCTTGCCACTGGACTGTCGTGACTCTGGAGGAAAGAGTGAGGCTGACAACTTTGCACAACCCTGCTTCACTCATTCCAATTCACTTGCAAATCAAGGCAACACCCTCCAGATGATAACAGTCCTCCTCCAGAAAAAAAGACTGAACAACAACAACCACAACTAAGAAGATGCCTCCCCCATCTCTGATTGACAACTGCCAATTCCTGCATAAACCAAAAAAAAAAGGAACAAAAGAAAAAAAGAGAACTTAAATAAGAAATTCTACATTAGTTTCCCTTTGCTTCCATTTCCTCCCCTCTAAAACTCTTACAAGGTTATTATGAGGAGAAAATAAGATATAAGATAATTGTAAAATACTTAGCACAGCACCAAGCACACAGTAAGCACTATATAACTTGTTTAGTTGAGAAGCAAATATATTTTTAAAATAAATAATAGGTAAATGAACCTCAAAACAGACATCACCAATAGTTAAAATGCAGATGAATAATTCTATACCACAATACTAAGCAATCCAGAGGATATCCCCCCCAAATCATGAGATCATAGAACTGGAGATGAAAGGAATTTTAAAATTATCTAGCCCTGCCCCTTCATTTTAAAAATAAGGAAATTTAGGCATAAAAGCTGTGGAGTGACTTGCCCAAGATCACACAGATTATAAATGGCAAGTATTTAAACCCAATATCCACTAACTTCAAAATCTAGTGTCTTTCTATAACACCATACATCTTTAAAGAACTAAGGTAGTTTAGGGTAGTATAATCAATATGCAATTAGAAAAGCTTCTGTAACATTTAGTACTTACAAGTAACGGTTACCTATCAATCAATAATTCTCCACTTCCATCAGACAACAAACACATATAGAGAAAGCCCTTTAAGCTTTGCCAAGGCAAAGAAAGAATGTGATTAAGATAATAGAGGAAGGCATGGTCTATAAATTCAAGGATACTGTGCTCCAGTTGAGAAAATTGAACACAGAAAGATAACTATCAAAATCACGTAATGAAAAAGAAATGTCAAATGACTAGGGCTGATACTGAGTCCAAAGGAGGCAAATACACTTCCAGCTGGGGTGATGATTAGGAAAGATCATAGATTTGGAGCTGAAAAGACTCCTCTTTTCACCCATAAAAAAACTGTTATTGAGAAAAGTTGTGACTTGTCCAGGGTCACAAAGTTAGTAAATGCCAGACAGCTCTTCCTCATTTCTAAGTTCAGTACTCTATTGCAATGTAGCACCATGAATTCATTTAAAAGTATTTATTAAATGTACCTATTAGGGGCTTAATGTATCAGGTACAGTATTAAGAGCTGGTAGTACAAATATAAACAAACATAACAGTCCCTGTCTTCAAGGAGCTTACATTCTAATAAGGGAAGACAACATATATAGGAGAGTTGTGAGAATGAATAATGACCATAATCATAGATAAATTATCAGGTGTGTCCTTAACAGGAATATTAGTGTTAATTTGACTTGATTATTGTTCTCAATATTAGCGTGTCAAAAGTATCTGGGGTAACAGAAGGAGGAAGAGAATATACACACCCACAAGATTGAGATTGGTCTAGATAAGACAAAAATATGTTCTCTCATCAGAACCCAGGGTAACAAGGGTGCAACCTGAGCCTTGAGGGAGGGATGGATGGGTTTTAGATGATCATAAGAGAACGTTTTTATAACTGAATGAGCACACAGTAATAGCTGGGACAGGAAGAAACTTGACAAGACCATGCCCATAAGAGCCCTAAAATATTGGCACTAAGAGAGGGCTAAGAAAAAAGTAAGGCAGGCAACTTAAACAGACCCAAAGCTCTGGAGAATTAATCTGAAGCACACAAATAGTCAGACTCCCAGAACTCCTTAATTTGACTTTCTACTTGAGAATAGGGTAGTGAGGTGGCACCATAATGCCAAGAGGCAGAGGCATTTAACTAGCTGTGTGTCCCTGGACAAGTCACTAAATCCTGTTTGTTTTAGTTTCCTCATCTGTGAAACTATCCAGAAAAGGAAATGGCAAATTACTCCAGCATCCTGCCAATAAAACCCCAAATGGGGTTACCAAGAGTCAAAGATAACTGAAAAAACGACTCAGCAGCAAGTGTAGTGCAGACTCAGCCTTTGATACAAAAGGTACATTAGCTTTGTTGTCTACACTCATCCTCTTCCCAACCCAGGTGGGATTGGTTCTTCTCCCCATAACTTAATGGGTAAGTGAGATAACAGAAAATGAAAAGCTGAGGGTGATAGTGAAGTTCTAAACCCAGAAGACTGGAAGAATGGTGGCACTTTCAGTAGGAACAAGGAAACTTGGAATAAAAAGTTAGCATTTATACAGTACTTTAATATCTACAAAGCATTTTAAAAATGTTATCTTGGGGCAGCTAGGTGGCATAGTGGATAAAGCACCGGCCTTGGAGTCAGGAGTACCTGGGTTCAAATCTGGTCTCAGACACTTAATAATTACCTAGCTGTGGGGCTTGGGCAAGCCACTTAACCCCATTTGCCTTGCAAAAACATAAAAAAAAAAAAAATGTTATCTTATTTGTTCACCAGAACCACCCTGTAAGGTAGCTGCTATCATTACCCCCATTTTATAGATGAAGAAACTGAGGCTCAGAGAGGTTAAATGATGAGGTCCAGGACAACACAGCTAATAAGCATCTGAGGTAAGATCTGAACTCCAGTCTTCATGACTCCAGGTCCAGTGCTGCTGCCCACTGTGACAACTAGATGCCTTTGGAAGAAGGGATGGGAGATGATGAGTTCGGTTTTAGATATATTGTATTTGAGATGTCTCTGAGACATTCAGTTTAAAATGTTCAATGGGTACTTGGTGATGTGAGACTGAAGTTCATGAGAAAGAGTTAACATGGAAATATAAATCTGAATACCTCTACATAAATAATAGAATTATAAGAGCTAATGAGGTCACAAATGAAAGTATAGAGGAAGAAGAGAAGACCTGGTTCAGAACCTTGGAGAACATCCATAATTAATGGGTATATTCTAGATGATGAGTCAGCAAAGGAAATTAAGAAGGAAAAGTCAAATAGATAGGAGAAGAAAAAAGAGAATGTATCCAGAAACAAAATAGAATCAAAAGTGGCAAATGCAGCAGATTGGCTGAGAAGGATTAGGACTGAAGAGGGGATTAAAATCATGTCATTTTGGAGAAAGAAGTTTCAGTTAAGAGATGAAGTCAGAAATCAGGCTGTAAAAAGTTGAAGGGTAGAAGGAGCAAGCATAAATAGCTTTTCAAGGAGTTTTGACTGAAAGGGGGAGGAGAAATAAAGGATGATAGCTTGAGGGGATAGTAGGATCTAGTAAAAGTTTGTGGTTGTTTTTAAGAATGTGGGAGAAAGGTTTATAGTGGATGAGGAAACAGTAGATATGCAGGAGAGAGAGGGAGAGTGGAAAGGAAGGTGAAGGGAGAGAGAGAGAGAGAGAGAGAGAGAGAGAAAATAGAATCAAGACCACATGTACTGCTGCCCATTACAAGAAGTGCCACATCTTTGTAAGAAACTCAAAAAAAGGAGGAGAGAGAGTGGTGGATGATGTCAAGGTGTTGTGAGATGAAGAAAACAGGAAATGTGTCAGCTCCCATTTACCAGGGTCTCCTTTCCTCAGTAAAATAAGAAGGAAGGTCCTCAGTTGAGAGGGTGTGGCTTATGGGAGGACTCCATTTGGATGGGATAACACAAATTTATAGCATACTCAGTGAGCCTTCCTCAAGCTAAACACAGTATTTTGTGATTAGGAGGAGAAAAGGCAAGTGGAAGAGTATTCCAGGGTTGAGGTTTGGCAACAGATGAACTGTGGTAACAAAAGAAAGAATGAAAAGGCCTCCCTTAGAGTACTAGGAATGTAGTAAAGGAAAGGTCCTCTGTCACAATAATAATGTCCTCTAAACTCATATATAAGTTTTGATGTCATTTTTATACAGAAATGAAATGGATTCTGCTAAAATATTGTACTAAAGAGAACAAAATAAACCCTCTGTAAGCCTTAATTCTTGATCAACCAGCAGCTAATATTTAATTTGCTTACATTTTTCAAAATTTTGCACCAAGAGACACCTTTAAACTGTTACCATGGCTAATAATTTAGAAAATAAATTAAACTGTTTAAATCAAATAACTTGTCAAACACGGTTTTAAAAAAACCTTCCTTTGGTATTTCAATTATATGTGTGTTTAGAATGTATATTTCCATAATACCTTGATAGTGCACAGAAAACAAGACTATTATTTTAAAGTTATTACATTTCAAAACCCCTCTTAGAATTAATCCTGAGTATTCAAAGGAAAAAGAATTAGGTAATTGCTTAACACTTGGACTCTTGAGTCTCTTGAAGCAATTTGTGTTCACAGTCAGGTTACTTTTATTTTTAGGAATCAGTGTGTTTCAAATATCTTGTTTCCAAACCCAAAGTTTACTAGAATAAAAAAAAAAATGGGAATAGTCTTTTCTTTCTCTGAGAAATTAGCACACAGGGGTGAGGTGGGAGGGGGGGAAAGATAAAATTTTCAAAGATAAAAAAAAAAGCATAGATAGAAATTTTCTATCATTATTTCTTTAAAGAAATACCAGTTTAACAACCCAGACTTACCAGATGACATTAAACCTGTAATGAAATAAACTATGATTGTTCAAACAGAGAGTGGATGAGAGGGTGAGGCTGAGACAGAGACAGAGACAGAAACAGAAGAGAATGAAAACTAATCCAAACTCACCCTCAGTTGATAACTCTCTTAAATCTCAAGTTCCTCCAGAATCCTAAAATTAGAAAAAAACAAAAATCAAACTGGTGACCTTGAGCAAATCACTAAACTTCTTAGCCTCAGTTTCCTAATCTGTAAAATGAAAGGATTGGACCATATGACCGCTAAGCTCCATTACAGAATTAAATCCTATATATGGTCAATAGAAATAAAGTAGACTTAGATTTTAACTTCAGTCCTTCTATTAGCTGTCTGTGTGTAACTTTAAGCCAGTTATTTATTTTCTCTGAGCAGTAGTTTCCTTATCTCAAAACGATGGTGACTAGAACTCTAAATTTCCCCTCTAGTATTCTGATTCTAATACAGGTATATTCCATTTTATGCAATAGATACATTCCTGGAAAGTTGTATATTCAACCAATTTTTGCAATTAAATCATTTTAATAGAACAAGAGTTCCTCACTACTATAATAAAGCTATTTCATAAAAGGAAGAATTATTTTAAACAATAACTCTATAATTTCTTTTGTACTTTCATATATTGGAGAATTTTTTTATTGTGTGTGTGTTTTTTAAAGGATAGGGCACACCTGTATACTGAAAAGAATTCATGGCTTTAACAAACATATTTTCCAGAAAGGTCTTTGTATTGGACATAATGGAAGAGTGTTTGACATGGCGGGACACCTCAGGTTTCAAAACCTTAGTTCTGAATATTAACAATGTCATTAGTTGAGAGGGGGACAGGTGTGAGGATATAGAAGGTAGAGAACAAAAAAGAAAAATGTCAATGCAAAAAGCTCCATGCTTCTCTTTGCTTTGTATTGCCGAGCAAAGCTCTAGAGATAGAGAACTTGTTTAAATAAGTTAAGAGTGTTTTGGCAATTTGGTATCTGACTTGTATGATGGGGTCACTTATTATTTCAAAAACACACCTGGAAAACTTCCATACCTATTAGCCTCAAATACTCCCAAATCGCAATCATCTACATCAGCAATGAATCTTCAACACAGTGTTCTTTCAAACTAGTGTAAAAGAGATTTCATCATTTTCCTCTTCAAAGAGCTGCAATCGCCATTTATAAATGTGTATCAACATCCTCTTCAGTACACCTGAGCTCCATCAACCTTCATTTCAAAGACGCAAAGTTGCAGCCATGGATATGAGAGATAAAATTCAAGCAGGATGCTTCCTTACCAGTTACTACCTACAGAAATCATCAAATTCGATCTTCAAGAGTTTTTAGGCCAAAGTACTCAGTAATGGTGATTTACAACTAAAATAATATACCAAAAGGTCTCTAATGCTCCTTTTAAGAGATGAAATAACATCCATGAAAAGTATGAACACACTTTTCTTAGACTGGCAAACCTGAAATTCTCAGAGATCTTTTTTATTTATTTATTTTATTTTTTAGCTTTTGCAAGGGTTAAAGTGACTTGCCCAAGCCCACACAGCTAGGTAATTATTAAGTGTCTGAGGTCAGATTTGAACTCAGATACTACTGACTCCAGGGCCAGTGCTATATCCACTGGGCCACCTAGCCACCCCCTTAGAGATCTTTTTATCTAAGTTGTTCAGGTGAAAACTCCTTAATTTTTCCTACTTTAAGGCAAGGACTAGAGTTTGTCCATAGTTATCATGGTCAATCCCATACATACATATTAAAAAAAAATTAATGGAATTGGGAGAAGAAAGCAATTACTGGAAACTTTACAATTTCTGAGAAATACTGTAGGTAACAAGGAACCATTGGCCCATCTTGCCAACTACTATTGTCTCCAAATTTTTTACTATAGTATGTGATAAAACAAGAAATATAAAGGGGAGGCCTATTCAGTCAGTCCTTTATGACTCAAGTCCCAGCTAAAGCATCGGCCTGGGAGAAAAGATGAAAAGGTTACAGAGAGACAGGGACAAAAGACAACTTCCACTTCATCCTTACCAAGCCTGGGGTGCTATAGGATAGCTAAGACTCAGATCTTTTGGTGCAACTGAAATGAAAACTAACTTTCATACTGACTTCATGACTATTTTGGTCTTCCTGGTAAATAATCAAGGTAAAGAGCATTTAATGTTTTTTTTTTTATAAATTCAAATCGCATGGCCCTAAAAAGCCCTAATAAAAATAACAACAATAAGAATAGTTAACATTCATATAGCTACTATATGCCATTCACTGTCCTAGGTCCTTTACAAATATTTTTTCATTTGCTCCTCACAACAACCTTACAAAGTAATTTCTGTTATCACCTTTATTTTACATTAGAGGAAATTTGGGCAACAGAGGTGATGTAATTTGCCCAAGGTCCCATATAGAGATAATAAGTTTCTGAGGCTCAAATCTTTCTAACTCAAGGTCCAGAATTCTATCCACTGAGTCACCTAGAAATTAATTACTGAAAGGACTTCAAAATGTGACAGCTGAAAATACTGTTCAGTAAGAGGGACAAGAGAATTGGAGAAGGATTAATATTATCCTGATTTTTAATGGAAGGAAAGGAGAATAGCGTTTAAACTACAGCCCTTAGAGCTTGACCATTACTTTGGAGGAAATCTCTAGAATATATTATTAAAGCTGTTTTGTAAACATCTAGAAAAAGAAGCAGTAATTACAAAAATAAAACATGACTTTATTGAGAGTAGGTCATGGCAGACCAACGTTTCTAAATCAGACCTGTAATTTCACTGGTATAAAGAATTCCTGACTAGGAAACACTCTATACCAAAGCAAATCTGCAAGTTTTCTGCACTTTATCAACTTAGAGAATCATCTGGGCATGGAAAGGTCAAACAACCTTCCCAGTAATGGGTAGAATTTATTTTATATACTTTTTGGTGGGGGGAATGGTATGATATGAAGATTCACCTTCATAAACAATCCTCTTTTTATGTTCTATTATATGTATGGAAGTAAGCACTAATTAAGCAGGAATTTACCAGGAATTGTTATGTTAACACTTCATAGTTTCTTATATAGACTTCTTTCTTAGCTCTCTACATATACTGAAATGTTTATGTTTCTTGACTATTAATTTCACATAAAAAATAAAAGTTAATTTTAAAAAGGAAAGAATTAACAGATGTACTACAATATAGAATATTTTCCATTGCCTTTTCTTGTTTTCTCCTGTCACTCCCCACAGGTCCAAAAAACATTTATTCTATTCCTCCCTTGCCAAAAGATGCTGTTCTGTCCTTTAAACTAATAATTCTTGTTCAACATCTCATTCAGATCAAGATATTCTCTAATCATTAATTATATAGAAAGTTGTTAATGATCAAAAATAACAATCAAATAAGATCAAAATCTGCATTGAAAACTTATAGTATTGAAACTCAGAAGCAGATTAGTCATAGTGGCCCAAAGTCAAGAGGCCTAAGTTCTGGTATCAGCAAAACAATAGCACAGCCATATTACTCTGGGCATGTCCCCATCTCCATCTGGACCTGAATTTTCTACTCTATAAAATGAGATTTTATTTTGTGATCTCAGATCTAAAATTCCTAAGATTTTATGTGGTCATATTTTTTTAATTCAAAATTACAGGGGGTAACTAAGTGGCACAGTGAATAAAGCATTGGCCCTGGAGTCAGGAGATGCTAAATTGAAATCCAACCTCAGACACTTACTAATTACCTAGCTGTGTGACCTTGGACAAGTCACTTAACCCCACTGCCTTCTAAAAACCTAAAACAAAATTTAAAATAAGAATTACAGGACATTTTGATTGTCTATACTTAGTTTCTCCCCAAAACCCAGAGACAAAGCTATCCCTTTAAAAAGCGAGAAGCTCACTATCCAAAAACGTAAATAGAAAATAGCACTCTTGATGTTTGCCATTATCAGGGTTAAAAGGAATTTTTCTACAAAATAGACAATGTAACACCCACAAGGCCCAGGCATCATGGAGATGTTAGCCTGATATATATTACTTGAAATAAAAGCTTAAAAGCTTTTTTTCTCTTATGATAATAAAACACCAATTCTTTCCAATCAGGAGAATCCAAAAGTCTCATTTTTTTAACTGCTCTGCCACATCTTGATCCACCCTCTGTGGATAATACAGTTCTTCATGATCACATTGGAGAAGATACAGTAGGAACCCATTCTCTCATTTTGTTTATTTCTCTACAATTATCTTCAAAGACCTGATGCTTGTGCTTATATCCAGGAGCAGAAGGTGGAAGGGGGGGTGGAGAAGAAAGGTTGGATCACTATATCAACAATCTGTACCTGTATTCTGATTATATGTAAAATGGAGAAGAGTTTTCCAAAACAAATCTGCCGAGAATTGGTGGTTTGAATATTTCTGAGGAGGTAAATTATGAATGACAAAACATGACTAAAAAAGAGAGTGATGTTTATAATTGCTGTGTTTCATAGTAATACTTGACAAGTTAGTAAAGCTAATTTCTAAAAACAGTTACTAGTCTACTGTGGAAATATTAGAATGCTAAAATTGTAAAAACTCAAAATTGGAAAGAATAAATCATTTTCTTCTTCATACCTCTCCCCAACCCAACTTTCTATGTTGTAATGACAATCTATTGCCTTTATGTTTCTACATAAAAAGTCCTGAAATTGGTTGCATAAATATTCTTGTTTTTTCCCCAACATAATATAAGTTCCTTGAGAGTTTGGCCTATTTCATTTTTGTTTTTGTATCACTAGCATCTGACACAGTATTAGGAATATAGTAAATCCTTAAAAGTGTTTGTGGAATGTGATTAAATTGAGGTAGATATAATATGAAAAGGATTCATGAGGGATCTCTTCATTAGCTTGGAATTACACAAGCTTGAGAACTAGAATTTGAACTCAAGTCTTCTGATTTCCAAATCAATGTTCTTCCATTTTAGTGCAATGTCTCTCTCGATACCCCTTATAAAATATGCTGTTCAGCAAAAAAGATAAAGGATCTTTAATTAATTAATTATTAAATATTAAACTTTTAATAGAGAATTGAAACAAATACGTGAGCCTAAGAACCATTCCCCAGTAGATAAATAGCCCAAGGATATGAACAAAGTGTTTAGAAGAATTGCAAATATAAACAATATGTGATCAAGATTGCTCAAACCACTAATAAAAAGAAAGATATAATCCAAATAATTACTAAAAAGAAAGATTCAATTCAAAACAATTTTGAGGTTAAAGGCTTATATCAAATAAATTGGCAGAGATTATTCAAGACAGGAAGTCAGTATCTAAAGGATTGTAGAAAGCTAGGCAAATCAATATTTTGTTGATGGAACTGTATGTCAGAAAGTAATTAGAATTATGTGAAGAAAATGATTAAAGGGTCCATACTCTAACCTAGAGACCTCAGTATTAGACATATACCTTTCTAGACAGTAAAAAAAAAATTCCATATAAATCAAAATTCTTTTAGGAGTGCTTTTTGAAGTAGTTAAAAAATGGGGGAGGAGGGGAGAGAATTTGAAGGTAAATATAATGGAAATATCATTATGCCCTAATAAATGATGAACATAAGAAACATAGGAAAGCAGAAACAAGTAACAATATGCATGATGATGAGGAAATAATTGGAACAACAACAAAAACAAAACTGATGCAAAAAAAGCAGAAGATGCATACTTTTCAGATCATAATGCAATGAAAATTATATTTAATAAGGGACTATGTAAACACAGATTAAAGATTAATTGAAGACTAAATAACCTAATCCTCAACAATGAGTGAATTAAAGAACAAGTCATAGAAACAACAAATAATTTTATTAAAGAGAATAATAATGAGACAACATACCAAAGCCTTTGGACTTCTGTAAAAGCAGTAATCAGTGGGAAACGCATATTTTCAAATGCTTACATCAAAAAAATAGAAAAAGATCAATGAATTAAATATGCAATTTAAAAAAAGAAAAAATAAGTTACCCCCCAATTAAACCGAATTAGAAATCCTAAAAATCAAACATGAGATTAACAAAATTGAATGTAAGAAAATCATTGAATTATTAAATAAAACTAGGAGTTGGTACTATGAAAAAAAGCAATAAAGAGCTAATTCCTAGGTTAATATGATTTTTTTAAACACTAGCATCAAACATAAAAATGTTGATTATACCACTAATGAAGTTGAAATCAAGGCAATTATTAGGGGTTGTTTTGCCTAAATTAACAGAAGAAGAAGTGGGATATCTAAATAAACCTATTTTAGAAAAAGAAATAGAACAGGCCATAAATGAGCTTCCTTGAAAATAAGTGTTAAAAGGGCAGCTAGATGGTGCAGTGGATAGAGCACCATCCCTGGAGTCAGGAGTACCTGAGTTTAAATCCGGACTCAGACACTTAATAATTACCTAACTTTGTGGCCTTGGGCAAGCCACTTAACCCCATTTGCCTTGCAAAAAAATCTAAAAAATAAAAATAAATAAAAATAAGTGTTAGGACCAGAAGGATTTACAAGTGAATTCTATCAAATAAATATTTAAAGATCAACTAATTCCAACGATTATTTGGAATAATAAGCAAAGAATGAATCCTATTAAACTCCTTTTATTAATTAAATATGGTATTGATACTTAAAGTCAAGAAGAGCAAAAACAGAGGAAGGAAATTATAGACCATTTTCACTAATTAATATAGATGCAAAAATCCTAAATAAAATATTAACTAGGACACTACAACATATCCCAAAGATCATACATCTGATCAAGCAGAATTTGTTCCAGAAATGCAGGGATGGTTTAATCTAAGAAAAATTATTAACATAACTGATTATATCAATAGTAAAAGTAACAAAAACCATTCCTATTAAAAACACTTGAAATCATAAGTACAATGGGTTTTTCTTTGAAATGAAAAGATGCATCTACCTAAAATCATCAGCAAGCATTATTTGTAAAGATGTCAGAAACCTTCCCAAGAAAATCAGGAAAGAAACAAGAAGGATCATCTGCACCAACACTATTGAACATTATATTAGAAATGCTAGCAATAGCAATAAGAGAAGAAAAAGAAATTGAAGGAATCTGAATAGAAAATAGAGCAAGAAAACTCTTTTTACAGATGATAATATAGTTAGAAAATTCTAAATGTAAAAAGCTAGTTGAAATAATTAACAATTTTAACAAAGTTACAAGATATAAACCCATATAAATCATCTATATAGCACCAACAAAACCTTTCAAGAGAAGCAAGTAAGAGATACCCCATTTAAAATAATTGTAGACAACATAAAATACATGGGTATACCTGCCAAGACAAATCCAAGAACTACATAAACATAATTACAAAAACTTTTTATTCAAATAAAGTCAGATTTAAATAATTGGAAAAATATTGTTTGTGGGTGGGCAGTCAACATAACAAAATGACAATTCCACTTAAACAAATCTACTTATTCAATGTCATATCAATTAAATTACCAAAAAAAAATTTACTGAATTAGAAAAAAAAATAAAAAAATTCAATTGGAAAAGCAAAAGGTCATGAAAATCATAAGAATTAGTGACAAAATTCAAAGAAAGTACCAGATCTTAAATTAAATTATGTCAGTAATTACCAAAATTATCTGCTAAGAAACTGAAGAGTGGATCAATAGAACAGAGCAGACATACAATACATAATATTAAATGATTATTATAGCAATCTTGTTTTGAAAAAAATCTAAAGATTTAAGATTTGGGGATAAGAAATCACTATTTGGAAAAATTGATAGGAAAACTAGAAAGCAACCTGGAAGAATTTGGGTATAGACCAAAATTTTGCATCATTTGACATGAAAAGGTTAAAATAGGTCCACGACTAGAAATAACAGGAAATATTACAAGTAAATTAGAAGAATATGGAACATATTACCTGTCAAACTTAAGGATAGAAAAAAAATTATGAATAAATGAGAGAGATTTGTGAAATTTAAAAGGAATAAATTTGATTACATTAAATTTAAAAGTTTTATCCAAATAAAACCAATGTAACCAAGATTAGAAGAAAAGCAGAAAACTGGGGGAGGAAATATAGACAGTTTCTCAGATAAAGATCCCATATCTCAAATAAAAAGAGAATTTTTATAATTTACTTATAAATTTCAAATTTATAAGAATATGAATTGGAATTGAAAAATGGTCAAAAATATGAACAGAAAATTTTTCAATGAAGAAATCAAAGTTACAGTTTTATATCAAAAATTATCTAAATCGTTACTGATTAGAGAAATACAAATCAAAACTTCCAGATATCATCTTACACCCATCAGATTTGCTAATGTAATAGAAGGCAAAAATGACAAATGTTGGAGGGGATGTAATAAAATTGGGACCATAATATATTGTTGGTGAAATGTGAACTCATCCAACCATTTTGGAGAGCAAGCCGGAATTTATGGTCAAAGATTTACAAAACTGAAGCATATTCACTGACCCAGAAAAAGCTCTATTCAGTCTGTTTCCTACGTGATCCAAGGAAAAGGCAAAGAACCTATATGTTCTAAAATATTTATAGCAGCTCTCTTTATTGTGACAAAGAACTAGAGATTGAGTGCTACTCATCAATTGCATAATTATGATGAAGAATTTTGGCCCCCAAACAAGAAAATGTAAGCCTCTCTCCTTTTCACTAAAGTTGGAGACAATTGGCATAGGACAATGAATTTACTGTTGGACTCAACTAATATGTTGCTTCTGCTGAAATATATATTTCCCTTTGTATTTTGTTCTTCTTTATACTTTGTTACAAGAGAAGGCTTAAAGACTATGATGTATAAAAATAATGAAAATACCCCTAGTATCACACCATATCTTGGGTAATGTGAAAGGAAAAAGGGTCATATTGTACATGGTAGTGACTCACAGCTTTCCATTCTTTTTATGGTCTTTACTTATGGAATTACTCATGTTTGCTAGTTTGTCAAACTCAGAAATTTTTTAAAAGAAAAATGTACTTTGGTGTATTCCATTTCACCTTTTTTTTAGGTTTTTTTTTTTTTTGCAAGGCAAACTGGGTTAAGTGGCTTGCCCAAGGCCACACAGCTAGGTAATTATTAAGTGTCTGAGACCAGATTTGAACCCAGGTACTCCTGACTCCAGGGCCAGTGCTTTATCTACTATGCCACCTAGCCGCCCCTTATTTCATCTTTTTTTTTTTAGGTTTTTTTTTTTTTTCTTTTTGTAAGGCAAATGGGGTTAAGTGGCTTGCCCAAGGCCACACAGCTAGGTAATTATTAAGTGTCTGAGACCGGATTTGAACCCAGGTACTCCTGACTCCAGGGCTGGTGCTTTATCCACTATGCCACCTAGCCGCCCCCCCCATTTCACCTTTTAAAGGACATTTTAAGATATTTTAATTCATTAAAATCAGATTGATTAAATAACTTTTTTGTACATCTTAATATATTGCCCTGATTGCAAAAAATGCAATTTCATAGACAATACCCTTTCATCAATTCAACATCTCAAGAAGGTTTCAGAACCGTTGCAGCAAGACTCCCCTCAGTTGCCCAATAGTAGCTGAGCTGTTCATCAAACTTTCATGTGCTATATTTGGCATTCTGGCACATGGAAAAGAAAGAAACACAAGATAAATGAGCCAGGGGGGTAAAGTATGTTCCAGGCAATGGCCAGACTATTATTCCTCTGAAGGCATTGCCTAATTAGACTTCACAGGAGGAGAAAGGGCTTTAATATTTAACAAGTATAATGGTGTGATCAATGTACAAAATCAGGTCTGATGAGAAGCACAGCATATTAAATAGAGACAGATGTTATGAGTAAGGTAGACCCATGAAAAGCTAAAAAAAATTTTTTTGCAACTATGAACCCCAACCACACTTTTCCACATTCCCACTCCTAGTACAGAAACTCAGCAAATGATTTGGTCATGTCCCCTTGTTTCAATTGACTGCATATTTCATTTTTTTCAAATCAATTCAAACTCACTTTCACAGTTTTGTTTTGTTTTTACCGAGCCATCTCTTCATATTTTTACTTATTCCCAAATCTCACCAACTACTTAGAATCATAGAATTTTGCAATAGGACAGATCTTTATCATCTAGTTCAACCCATATCCCAAGGCACAGTGTCCCACCACATCCCTGAGAAAGGATCATTCACACCCATCTCAGTGACCTTCATTAATGGGAAACTTCACTATCATGCCTCAAGGCACTCCATCCCACTTTTCAGACAGTTCTGATTACTAGACAGTTTCTCCTAGCCAAAATCTGCCATTCTACAACTACTATTTCATTGCTCTCTCTGTGGCCAAGCAAAATAGGTCTAATCCCTTTTCCATGTGCTTTCCAAATACTTAATGTACACTGCCCTTATCCCATCCCAACTAGTCTTCACTCTCTAAGTAAAATATCACAATTTTTTCAACTGATTCTTTATACAACACAGTCTCCTAGTCCTCCATTTGACATGATCCATCAAATGTCCTTTCTATAACATGGTGCCCAGAATTTAACACAACATGATTGGTATGGTCTAATCAAATAAGGCCAATATGTTTAATTAAGATCACATTTGGCTTTTACGGTTGCTGCATATTGCTGACACATACTAAACTTGCAGTCCTCTAAAATTGTCTTTTTTCACATAAACATTTTCAGCAATCTCCCTCATCTATACTTAGGCAGCGTTTGAGGTTTTTTTTAACTCCAAATATAGGACTATATATATTTGTTTATTATTAGTTTTGATCCTTGGATCTAAAGATTGGAATCATTTTGCATCCAGATTCTGTCTACTGTATTAACTATACCTCTTAGTTATAGATTATCTGCAAATCTCCCAGGTTAAATTAAATGATGAACAAATGAAAACAATGATAGAACCCTTAGCTCTCTCCATCTGAATTACTTATTAATCACATATTAATTAGGACTCTTTGGAATCCAACAAAATGAGGTAGTTATATGCAAAGCACTTTACAAACTTCAAAAGCACTACATAAGAACTAGCCATATTATTATTAAAATATTCTAATATTATATATAATAATATGCAATATTATTATTATTATCCTGAAATCATCTAAGTGTTCTATCATCCACTACATTTCTCTCTGTTGGTCCACAAGGCTATCTTGAAATATTTTGGCAGATAGCTTTTTCAAAGCCATATTATGTATAACAATCTACAATCTTCCCCAATCTACCAATGTAGTAATCCTGTCAGAAAGGAAATGTGGTTAGCTTGGCATGATGTTTTTCTTCACAAATTCATGATGTTTTGCTTTGTTTTGTTTTGTTTTGTTTAACTCATGATGTTTTGCTGTGATCATCACTTCTCTTCTTTGTCCTTTTTTTTTGATAAGTTCCAATTTATACTTTATGAAACTTATTTGCACATAATTATTTGAATGTTGTCTTTGCCCATTAGACTATGATCTCCTTGAGGGCAGGGACTGCCTTTCGCCTTTTTTTGTATCCCCAGCACTTAGCATAGTGTCTGTCGGACAGTAGGGTTTTAACAAATGTTACTGACTGCCAAACCATCTTTTGAAATGATAAATTCTAGAATTTTGTTAGGAATTGAAGTCATGTTCACTAAAAAAACTGTAAGAAACAAAGATTTTTTTTTTTTAGATTTTTCAAGGCAATGGGGTTAAGTGGCTTGCCCAAGGCCACACAGCTAGGTAATTATTAAGTGTCTGAGGTCGGATTTGAACCCAGGTACTCCTGAATCCAAGGCCTGTGCTCTATCCACTGCACCACCTAGCCACCCCCAGAAACATAGATTTTCTAGGTAGAAGAAATTATAGATATCTAAGTCCAACTCCCCTCATTTTAAAAATGAGGATCCTTGGGGGGAGGCTAGGTGGTGCAATGGATAGAGCACCAGCCCTGGAATCAGTAGTACCTGAGTTCAAATTTGACCTCAGACACTTAATAATTACCTAGCTGTGTGGCCTTGGGTAAGCCACTTAACCTCATTTGCCTTGCAAAAACCTAAATAAATGAATGAATAAATAGATGAATAAATAAATAAATAAATAAATAAATAAAAGAGGATCCTGAGGCCTTAGGAGGGAAGCTGATTTGTACAAGGTCACACAGCTAGTAAGTGACAGAATTGGAATCTAAACCTAAAATTAGTTTTTGTTCTGTCATTTCAGTCATATCAGACACTTTGCATCCCTATCTGTGGTTTTCTTGGCAAAGATATTGAAGTAGTTTGTCATTTGTTTGTCCAGTTTGTTTTACAGATGAGGAACTAAGGCAAGCAAGGTTTAATGACTTGCCCAGGGTCAAAAAGCTAGGAAGTATCTAAGACTGGTTTTGAACTCATAAAGATCAGTCTTCCTAATTCCAAGTTTAATGTTCTAATGCACTGTGGTATCACTTAACTGTTTGTGAGCCTAAGTTAGTCAACTCCAAACACAGTCTTCTTTTTAGTATATCATACTTTCACATGAATCCACCTCACCCTGTCTGGAAAACAGCATAACCATCCTAGTTTAACAGCACTTTTCCAATCACCTCCACAAATTTCCATTACTCTAGGCTCTAGTTCATGGTTGCTCTAGTATGGTAACTTGAACCAACTGACAGATACTGTGTCCTTTTTCTCTTTCCTCAATTTGGATATCATCTCTAGTAAACATTTTTGTTTTGCACTTCTCCATGTGACCATCATTTTTTAGCAAATACAGAAGCAAAACATAAGATGAGTTGTTCTTTTTCTCCATCATCACCATCATCTGCATCCTCATCCTCATCCCATATACTCTAATGGGTCATTCTTTTTTTTTTACTTCTTGCCCCCCAACATATTTACGAAAAGTCTTTTCTGTTTTCCTTAGACATTAAAAATCTTAGCTCATTCATGGATTTAGTAGCTCTGTCACCATTCTGACAGAATTTCATCACTCTTTTGTATTCATCCTCAGTTACCTGCTGTTGTTTTCATCCTCTGTACATATCTTCTAAAAATCTGAATTGATAAATTAATTCCCTGTGCAGTCACATCATACTCTTAGACCATCACCTCTTTTAACAGCTCATCAAATCAGAATAATTCACTCATGAGAACATCTCTTCCTTGAATCAACTTTCCCTATGAAATCTTATGCCATAGGATCCTATCTATCTTTTCTGTGAGTTCTTTGAAAACCAAACTCCCAAAGTTTAGGATATACATAAGGCCATGCCCAATAATCTTGATAACAACGCTAATTAGCAGTTGATGTTTAACTAAGTTGTCATGTGCTTCCTAGCCAGGCAATCTTTATATCTTTATATTTATCTTGTTTCTCCCTCCAATGATCTTACTCAAAATGTCCTCCACATAACTGCCAAAGGCATTTTTACTTGAATAAGGTTAAAAATAATAGGCAAAATAATTTTACCAGGTGACCAACATTCTGCTGATTAGCCTCTCCATACTTTAGATGGACATGGACATAGAAGGACCTTAACAGACATGTAAGTAAGCTTTGCTTATTTGGCATAATATTTGAGAAGTCAGGCTTGCCTCAGTGACACAGTGAAGCAATGGAGCAGGGGACTCTATGCCCTAATAAGAATGTCCTCCACAATTAGTTCATCCTCAATCTCGTTCAAAGATTTTCACCAGAGTCTATATTCTTGTTCTACAAGGACTTCTCTATGACTCCTATTCCTTCTGAATAACCTTTGAATTTTTATATTTCAGTTATAAATAATATCCTACCGTAACACAGCTATAATTATGAAATCATAGTTAACTCCTTTCATTAAAATATTTTTCATTCTACTTATTACCTATGCTCTAAATAATTGTGTAGAATCTATAAGTATTATTATTATTATTATTACCATTATTATTATTATTATTATTCCTCTACCTTTATATTATCACCTTGCCTTACCAGGCATCTCTTCTGGTAATCTTCTATGGTATGTGATTCAGTGGTTGAATGTAAATAGTTCCCCTCCTTTCCCTTCCTCTACACTTAAAATATACTATTGAGTCACACAAATCTCTAGGGTCTTACATTTTTCCTGTAGCTCATCAAATGTATTCCATCCCTAACCTAAAGCACACTGGACAACTGTGTCTGACATCTCCCTCCTAATTGTTTCAGGAAGAGACCAAAAAAAAAAAATCCTCTCTTTTTTAATTATCAAAAGAACATTTAACCTGTTGAAAGCTTTGCTTGTTCTAAAAATCCTTTCAGCTGCCAAAGGATTTGTGTGGGAGTCATGAGGGAGAGAAGACTAAAAATTGGATTGGAATATATTTCTAAAATAAACATTGCGAAATATAAATTACATAGAAGTTTACTAGAGTATTTTTATTTGGAGCTTTTTCTGTTTAATAGCAACATTACCAACAGAAAATTGTCTCTTAGCTTCCAGGTTCTCTCTTCTTTAAGCCATCCTCCAATATAACTCTTAACCACAGATCTGACCATGTCATTTCCCTGCTCAAGCATCCACTAGAAAAAAATACGAGCTTTGTTGTCTGGCATTTAAAGTCTTTCACAACTTGGCTCTAGCCTACCTTTTCTCACTGACTGCATATTATTTTCTTTCACACACTCTTTATTGCTATCCAAGCCTACTTTCTGTTCTATGTACAAGAAATTCAATTTCCTACCTACATATCATTGTACAGGCTGTGCCTTGGACCTGAAATGTTCTTTCACATCACTTCAGCCTAGAAGAATCCCTGGCTTCCTTCAAAGGACAGCTCACATATCACTCCTTAGAGAACCTTTCCCTGATTCCCCAAGGTGGTATAGGGTTCTCTGCCCCCAGATCGTTACTATGCATTTATAACATGAATGTTCATCTCATTTCCCAACCACTAGCTCCAAAGCATGTTACCATCATGCCATCATCCCAACCTCCTCCCCAGTGAAACCTTGGCTTTCCATCCCCAAAACCAGTCTGGGCTCCCTTAAAGATGAGCATAAAACCAGACCTCCACCTCAATTCTGTTACTAACTCCAAACCATGCTGCTAGCTACTCATTCCACAAACCACAAAATAACCATAAATTTACTCTGCAGCTCCCTCATTTCAGTAAAAACTCCTTATTTGCATCTCCACAGTGTCCAGCAAAAAAGTATATGCTTAATCAATGCCCTATCATCTATCTATTTATCTCTATACCTATCACTTCTCATATCATCCCATAGTAATGCCATTTTAGTCCTCTTTAAGAAAGAAGGCCAATAACCAATCAGTTTCTCTAAGCCTAACCCCTGGAGAATGTAAGTTTCTTTAGGGCATTTTGCCTTGCAACCTCAACATTTATGATAACCTGGAACATAGTAGATAGTGCTTCTTTTTTTTATATTTTACCTATTATTTATTTTTACAACTACATGCAATGATAGCTTTCAACAATCATTTTTGCAAGTTTTTGAATTTCACATTTTTCTCTCTCCCTCCTAAATAGTGTATCTTGAGTTAAATGAAAATGCGACTTCCAGTGAATGACATAAAATAGTAGACTTGAAAAACAGGGAGAACTACAAAAGAGGAGTCTCTGATAAAGACTCAGGCCAACTCCTTTACTCAGACCCTTGATCCCATCCCCTCCTATTTCCTTCAAATGATTGTCCCAAAAATCATCTTCCCTTTGATCTTTCCCTACATCGTTCTCTAAATTGCTACTAATGCTCCCAAGTCTCCCTTGCCCTCCAAAAAGAAACTTTCTAAAAAAAAATCAATACCTCAAGCTATCACCCCATATCTTGCCTCCCTAATTCTCAAAACAAGCTATTTATACTCACTGCTTCCATTTACTTTCATCTTAATTCATTCTCAGCCCTTTCAAACTGGCTTCTAACTGCATCTTTTACTGAAATTCCTCTCTTCAAAGTTGCCAATGATCTCTTAATAGACAAATTTAATTACCTTTCCTCAATCTCCATCATTCTTGATATCTCTGAAGTACTTGTTACTGTTGCCTCCTGGATAATTTCTCTTTCCTGAGCTTTTAGTGACAGTGTCCTTTCTTGGTTCTCCTCCTGACTGATCTCTTCCTCTCAATCTTCTCAGTTGGATCATCACTTATATCATGACCACTAATTCTCAGCATATTCCCAATGTCTGAAGACCTATGCATCTGTCTCTCTACATGCACTTTTCTCTCTTCTTTTCTCTTGATAGCTGCATCAATTCTATTATTATCCCTTTGCAGGTGACACCTAGATCTAGTCTTAGTCCTTCTCCAAAACTCAACATCATCATTTGCCTAGTGGACATTTCCAATTGATTGTCCCAAATTGGGTAAACATAAAATAAATAACCAAAATAAAATTTAATACCTTTCCTCAAAATCACATCCTTCTTCCAAACTTCCCTATTTCTTTAAATGGCCTCACCACTCTTCTAGTCATCTCTGCCTACTCAGACTCATTCTAGTTCAACACCTCAGAGTCATCTTCAATTAATCTTCATTCCTTATAACAATTAAGTTGTCAAGCTTTATAGATGCTATTTCCACAGATTCTCTCTCACATAAGAGAAATGTAGCATATTCTCACAAAAAAGTTTTAGAACTCCTACTGTTTGTAAGCTGGTATGCTGAACAGAACATTGGACTAAGAGAGAAAAGCTAGGAGTTTGAGTCACATCTCAAGCATTTGCTAGCTTTTTACATTTTGCACACACGTCCTTTAAGTTCTCCTGACCTCAGTTTCCTCAACAGTAAAATGGAAATAATAATTGTACATTCTTGAAGTAATAATAAAACTGCACTCCATTCTCCAACTCTATTGCTATCACTTAGCTATTTCTAATATGAGAGAATATGGAAATCATCAGTAACCAATCTGTGGTATTCTGCCTTCAGTCTTTAAAACTCCTCTCCCAAATCTCCCTTACATAGCTTACTTCCCCTAAGGGAAAGCAAAAGATCATAGATAATTATCAGGAGTTAGAACATAGACTCACACTCTTTCACCCCTAATCTAGTGCCTCAAGAGTTAAGAAATCTGAAACTCCTAATCTCAGATGTATTCTATCACCTCTTCTCTGGGCCAAATGTAAAAAAAATAAGCCCTGAGGTCCCTTTTGGCTCTGAGATTCTACTGTTTCTATGTGCATTCATCCCTGCTAGCCAATGTACTCTTCATTACCCTTAGTACCAACTAATGAACAAGAAGAGTCCTTAAATTAAGGGACTATGGACCCCCAGGGAACTAGATGTCTGTAATCATCTCAACATATTATTTGCCATTTCAAAAGCCCCTGGGTGCTACTAGATAGACACTAAGTAGATTGTCTTTGGATAAGCCTATCTGGAACTGTTCAATGCTTCTGCATCTTGCAATGATTCTCAGTTCTTTAAAGAGAAGAAAAAGTTGGGAAAGGAAGACTGAAGAGGAGATGACAGATAGAAAATGCTACATTCTCTCATTAAGCAGGGCAGCAAAAAAGTCAACTGTTGACTAAGCAACATACTAAGTGTTAGAGAAGCAAACACAAAAATTAAATAGACCCTGCCCTCAAAGGTTTATATTCTTTACAGGAAAACTATACATATATATATATATATATGCAGAAATATATATAATATATGCAGAAATATATGTATATATATACATGTATATATATATATACATTGAAGGGCCTCAAGTTGTCTCCTATAAGATCAAGATAGTAGGAACAAGAACTGCTAATCCTCCCAAAGTCTAACAACATCTACTGCTCATATCATTTACCTAGACAAGGGAAGACATCATTTGCTTATAGAACATACTCATGGCTTCTTCAGAAGTGTCTTCTCATCCTGCCAGACCATCCACTGGTCTTTTCAGGGATGAGAGGCCTCTCCAACAACTCACCAAGTCCTCCTGTAATAGATGATGGGAAAGAAAGCCCAGTCCTAGTAAAAAGGCAGCAAACCATTTGAAGATACTCTTATCAATCACTTGTTCTACTAGTTAGTGAGACTGGTGGTGAATGTGAAACATTTGTTCTGGGAGTCCAGATTCAAGTACAAACCAGAGGAAGGTGAAAGCATGTAACATGGAACTGTTCTTTCTCCTCCTCTTCTCATGATAGCACCTGGCATGAAGTATAATGCCTCTGTCATAAAAAGGCAAGGAATGGACAGCTTCTCCATTACCTAAGGCCATTGCTAATAACAAGCAGTCATATCACATAAGAGAGAATTGTAGTGAGGAAGGCAGAAAATCAGTTTCACTTGTCTGGATATATTTCCCTTGAATATGAAACCTCTAGGCTTTACTTAAGAAATTCTTTGCTCTAGATGATATACAAAGGAAAACTTTTCAGGAGGGCACAGGACCCAAAGACAAACAGGAACCAACTAACCAGAGCCAACAAACTAGCCAGTACTGTGTCAGATCTTGTCTTCTCAACATCATTTGGACTAATGAATCATTTAACAGACCCTGCAAGTCTCATCTCTTCACATTTGAATACCCCTCTGAATCTTAATTATTAAAACCCTCCTTTACATACTGGGAACTTGCCTATGGCCACAGTGTGAATGAACCCAGCAACTGCAATTAAGATCCTGGAATTGTGATTAAGATTCCAGAATTCCTTTACTTATGTACTTTGCATTCACACTATTAAACATGCCTTCTTCTGTAGCAACTTGTCTATATAACCATCTAAAGAGGACATTCAAAAATTTTCCTCAAACATAGATTGCAATTGCTTCCTGCCTATCTTTCTAGCCCAGAATCAGTGGGCAATGAGTTTAATTTAAAAGAAAAAAAAAAGGAAGGGAAGAACCTCCTGGAGAAAGTAAGTCAGAGCAAAAAATTTAGGTGGTGTGTTCAACGCAGGTTGTGTATAAGACTATCCAGGCTGGCTCACTTCATCGAGTGTCTCTTCTTTAGATATATGTGGAAATCCACAAGTGTATATGATGCAGCTAGCTAAGCACAAAAGTGATGCTGCTCTATAATGAAGAATTAGAAGTCAGCAAAAGTGATCTGAAGAGTTGGGTTGATTAAACAAATTTTAAAAATGTGTTCCTCACCTCCTAGCACAGATGTGATAGGCTACAGAATGAAATTTTTACTATTTGGATATGAACAATACAAGAATTGCATCAGCTTAGGCCACTAGGTTGCATAGGAGATAGAGTGCTAGGCCAAAGTCAAGAAGGCCTGAGTTCAAATCCATCCTCAGATATTTCTTAGTTGTGTGAGCCTGGAAAAGACACTTGACCTGTCTGCCTTGGTTTCCTCATCTGTAAAAATAGGAATAACAGTACCTCCTATCTCATAGGGTTGTTGTGAGGATGTGGGGACTATGTATGTGTTATGATCTGAAATTCTCATGGTAATCAGAGGTGTACTTTTAGATAATTCCTCAGCTACCTTTTTTCTTTTTTTTTCCAATGTTGAGGAAGAGAGAGAGAAAATTGATTTTTGTTAATAATTTAAATGAAATTTAATGTTTTTTAAAGGAACTTCAGAAAAGGAAAGCTCACATCCTTTCTTTTCAGTAAGTTGGGGTAATCATAGAATCACAGAATTTTAGCTGAAAAAGACCCCAGCAGTATATGATATGTTCAACATATACCCAAAAGGAATTCCCATTATAACATATCAAAGAGTCATTTTGCTCAAAGACATACAATGAGAAAGATCCCACCAGCTCCCAAAGCATAGCTATAATTATTAGGAAATTGTTCTTGACATCGAACCAAAATTTAACACTTTATGATTGCCATCTACCCTATGGCTCCTGGTTCTGCCTCTTGAGACTTAAAAGAACAAATCTAATCCCTTTTCTACATGACAACCTTTTAAGATGCTAGAACACATCTATCGTGACCCTAGATTCTCAGTTCCTTAAACTGATCCTCACATGCCATCATCCTGTTAGTCTCATCCTTTGGACTCTCTCCAATTCATCAGTGTCCTTCTTAGACTATGGCATCCAGAACTAAACATATTACCCCAGAAAGGGTCTGACGAGCATAGAATACAGAATTACTACTACCTCTGGAATAACCAGAAAGGTCTCTTAATTCAGCCCAAGATCTCCTCATTCACATTAGGCTCTTAGGTCACTTAAGATCTTTTTTAGACACACTGCCAAACATGCCTCCCCCAGTTGAGACTTATGAAGTTGATTTTTTTGAACCCATGTGTAAGATTTCACCTTGATCCCTCTTAAGTTTCATTTTATCAGATTCAGCCCACTACCTGTCAAAGGTAGCTGAGGAATTAATTATCTAAAAGTACAGCTCTGGTCACCATGTGAGCCTCAGATCATAATGTTTGGAAAGAATCTGTTTGACAAAATCTGGTAGAATGATGCTAAGCATAAGGTGAGTGCCAAGAGATGGGGGAGGATGATTTAGGGCTGAATACATGATGAAATCACCTCTACTGTAGAAGAATCATGAAAAATCAAAAGGACTAGATCAAATCCATGTTATAGCCTCTCTCTTATCAAGTAAGCCTCTCAAAATACAACTAATCTTCCCAAGATTCTCACATACCCTTGCCAACACAGTCAGTTTTTTTATCTTAACAGATTTCCAAAATTAATTTCATTGTTAACCTCTTGTAATACAATTTATTTTTAAGTACCGTAAATTATCATTTATGAATCCAAATTTGTCAATCATGATTTTTTTAAACTCCAAATTAAAATTTTCTCTGCATTTGCTCAGCACCATCTGCCAATATATGGAATGGCTGATTTCCATGGGCTATAAAGGAGAATAGTTCCTATAGGACTTGTAATTTCGCCAGCATGGAAAACTCCAGGCCTGGGAACTCAAAAGGGCAAACAGCAACCTGTTTTTCTGACTGGGTAAATAAGTCCTAAGGAATAGCTTGATATACAAAGAGATTAAGTGACTTGATTTGCCCAGGGCCACATAATTAGTTTCAGAGGTCAGATCTAAACCTAGATATTACTGACTGCAAGCATAACA
The DNA here is from genome assembly GCF_037893015.1 of Macrotis lagotis. Taxonomy (NCBI): domain Eukaryota; kingdom Metazoa; phylum Chordata; class Mammalia; order Peramelemorphia; family Peramelidae; genus Macrotis; species Macrotis lagotis. Next base: position 146,044,761 of record NC_133658.1, on the reverse strand, counting down.
CTCTAGCACCTTTAAATTCCAGGACTTCTATACACAGACCATAATAGAAAACAAAGAAAAATCACCTCATCTGCTTCTTGATTGTCAGGTATATTTCATAATGAATTATTTTTCCCAAACTTTAGTAATTTAGTAATATCCTCCATATGAACCCTTTCCTATAATCAAAGTACCAGCACTGTATGCCTTTTCATCCATAACAAAGTTCCATGACTTGTACTCCAAATACAACTTTATAGCAAGGTGCTAATGGACTAGAAATCCCCTCTCCTAATGATATATATAGTTGAATGAAGGATAAATTAAATTTAATCTCCTATAAAATAATAGACTAGTCATCTTTTAACACTTTTAACACTTTTTAACACTTGTAAATCATAGCAGGATTTAGAAAAAAAGAATAGGTTCAGAAACCAATAGTTTATTTTATCATTTATTTGTGTATAATTTTCTTAATTTCCCCCCTTAAAAAAAAACTCCTGGTCAGAAAACCAAGAAACAAAAAATGACAAATCACAAATTAAGAGGAAAGAGAATTTCTCACTGTACTTCTGACTCTACTATTCTGACACTTGCTATTCAATCGTTTCAGTCATGTCTAACTCTTCCCACACTCTTGGGGTTTTCTTGGCAAAGATACTGGAATGGTCTGCCATTTCCTTCCACAGTTCATTTTACATGTAAGGAAAATGGAGGCAAACAGGATTAAGTGACTTGCCCAGGGTACAAAGTTAGTAAGTGACTGAGAACAGTTTTGAACTCAAGAAGATGAATCTTTTTGGTTCCAGGCCAGTATTTTATACACTGCAAAACATGCCTGCCCTACTGACATTTAGCAGACACTAAATTGTATTTATGCAAGCATATAACATCCCCAGGCCTAGAACTGTCTAGCCCACAACTCCACTCACTGAAATATTTTCTCTTTTTTTCAAGGGCTCAGTTTAGGAGTCACTTCTAAGAAGCTTTCCCACATGTCATTTAACCCCACTGTCTTGCAAAAAAACAAAAACAAAAACAAAAAAGCTTTTCCAGATTCCACTCTCTCCCATATAAGTTATCTCTCCATTCACAAATCTTTCTTACTACTCTCTCTAATAGTAGTATATTTGCCTTATTCTCCTTTGCCTAATGAGATTATAAATTGTCTCTGAGGACAGAAATCACACGCATGGACATGCCCTTACAGGGGCTATAGCAGTACCTGGTACACAACATTTCAATAAATTCCTGTTGAATGAATGAAAGAATGGCTGATTGTGACTCTCACCGCATCCTAATATTCTGCAACCTACAGAGTATATTTGATTCACATGTTCAGTTTATAATGTGCTGTAAAATGATTTGATAAGAAGTCAAATGGTGCACAGACATAACTTGTATTTCATTGTGTTCTGATAGCCTGGAAAAAGCTACATATTCAATCCTATAAATAAAAATGTGCTGGCAAAACCACACTGCAAAGATTAATTTGTCATCTTGGCCCATCAAGCTCAGAAATGGATATAAATATAGTGATCTAAAGAAATTCCATCTTTTTTTTTTTTACCCTTAGAATTTAAATTATTTTAAAAAACATCTAAGTATTTGCTAGGAGTTGAAAACATATAAACATTATTACAAACAACTTTAAAAAATAGATTTTTTTTATCTCACATATTATCATGGCATTAAGATTACTTAAATCATAAGATCAAAGACCTAGAATTGGAAGAGATCCTAGAGGCAATTAAGTTCAATTCCTTCATTTTACCACATTCAAATTGAGACCGAGTAGCTAGGTGATTTCCCAGAATCACATGGCTGGGAACTATAAGAGTTAAACTTCAAACCCAGAACTTCTTCATTCCCAATCTGTTGCATCATCCACCAATCCAAACCGCCTTTCAAATCCGTTGGCTCACCTGAACATCACAATGCTTGCTAGAATAACATAATTCATTAGAAGATGAACATATAGATACAGATATGGACAGATAGCTATACATATATCATACATACATCACCAACTTGATAAAATACTTCATAGTCAAAACAAGTAGATAGATAGGTATTTGAAATGTGTTGGGTTAAGGAACCACCATTTCACTAATCAATTTCTAACAACACAGAATGTGAATTATTCTTCTGCTAGTACAGTTTTATTCCTATTACTAAGGAATATTTATTACTATTGCTAAACTTCAATACTCCAAGGGGTGTTTATGTATGCATGTATGTGTATGTTTTGTTGTTGTTTAGTTATTTTCCAGTCATGTCCGACTCTGTGATTCCATTTGGAGTTTTCTTGGCAAAGATATTTTCCTTCTTCAACTCATTTTGCAGATGAAGAAACAGAGGCAAGCAGAATTACAGAACTTTTCTAGGTTCACATAACTCTAAGTGTCTGAGTCCAGATTTAAACCCATAAAGATAAATCTTCCTGACTCCAGGTTTGGTGGTCCATCCACTGTGCCACCTAGTTGCCTTGGGTGTGTGTGTATGTGTGTGTGTGTGTGTGTGTGTGTGTGTGTGTGTGTGTGTATGTAAGTATACAGAATATTCTTATGTATTTACACATGCATATACATATATATATATTAATAAAGTATTTCAATAATTTAAATTAGGAAATCATTGTTTTAAAAGATGGAAACTTGATGTTATAACAGCTTGATTTGATCTGCACATTGCTTAGCACCACTTATGAATGAGAAAAGACCAGGAATTTCTAGCAGCTCAAGTGCCTTAAAACTATTGTCTATGATTAATATGGATCTTTGCTTAGCATAGTTAAATATTATATATTAGATTGCTTTCCATCGGGGGGGGAGAAGGGAGGGAAAGGAGAGAGAGGAAAATATAAAATTCAAAACCTCACAAAAAATGATTGTGAAAACTACAGCTGCATGTAGTTGGAAAAATAAATAAATGAATGAAAATTTAATTTTTTTAAAATATCGGTTGTCATACATGTCTATTTGCTAGTATCACAAATATAGCTACATAAAATATAGTATGCATATATGTGTACATTTATACTTACATATATGGAATATGCGTAAGTATATATACACACCTGGGTGTGTATATAAATTGCTTTGTTTATACATGATGTGTTTATATACATGTCTACACACGACATGGTTCTTGTACTTCGTTATCGAAGAAGACCAAAATGACATCACTAAGTTTCAGATAAATTACAGTGTGTCCGACTGTGGCTGATCAGACCAATATGAGCTCAGAACACTCTACCACAGTTTGGGTACAAATAGTCCATGTGAACACCTGGGGTGGGGACTCTAAACTTACATTAAGTCACATTTCCTTTGAGCTGCTCCAATTCTGCCTTCCTCATAGAGCACAGCACTCTCACTGATGAGGGCACGTCATGCTGGGCAGTCTTGTGCCAGTGTCTCCCAAGCTGTACAATCAATTCTAAAGTTCTTCAATGAATCCTTCAGTGTGTCTCAGTATCACTTCTTCTGACCCCCTTTGAACACTTGCCCTGTATGAGTTCTCCATAAAATAGGTTTTTTTGGCAAGCATACATCTGACACTCTAACAACATGTCCAGTCCATTGTAGTTGCACTCTCTGTAGTATATAGGACCTTAATGGGAAAAAGTACCACCTCTTCCTCCTTGTTCTCATCTCCACATTGCTCTCACCAAGTCACAAAATACCACTTCCCTTTTTCTTAGTTGCTTGAAAATTTTATTGTAGCAAGAAATAAAGGAGTAGATATGAATGAGGACAACAAAATAATAAAACTTCTTATTGACTTTGGCTACTTGATTTAAACACCAATAGAAAATAATTTACACACATTATTTAGCTTGTCATTAAATTGATCAATCTTTGTAACCAGTTCCTAGTCCAACCCAACATACGTCTTCTGGGCTATCATTTTAGTCAACTAAAAGGATCTTCCTAGGACCAAATTCACTAGTTTTGCAAAAAAGTCTTGGTGCATATCACTGAGGCCTTGATTCTGCCTTCCTCTAGGTCTAGGAGGAGGGAGAGGGCAGTATTTCCCTTCACTGAAAACTTGAAAAATATTAATATGGAAGGAAGACATTTATATTTTTGATGTAAAGGAAGTCACAATATTTTCAGGGTCAAAAAAAACTGTTCATCTGAGAATGTGAGACAGATGACAACAGAAATGATTACTTCCTTCATTATTACAAAATTATTCTCCCTATCCTATCTCCTAAATACTCCTATACTATTCTGGATAATAAAACAGAAGACATTAGGCTCCACTAGAATCAGAGAATCAGGATTTCAAATTGTAAGGGGCATTAGACATCATCTAGTCCAACACCTTTGGTTTACAAATGGGGAAACTGAGGCCCAAAGAAGTGGAAACCCCAGGTCAAAAGATCATAAACTAGCAGTGCTAAAATGTGAGCCATGGGGGCACTGACTTTTTAATTCCTTTGTTCCTCACTGCTTAAGATTCGTCTGTCAAACAATCAGGTTTACATGACCTGTAATTTTCTGAAATCATAGAACTGTGCTTCTACTATATAAAGGCAAGAAAGCTAGAGCTAATACTTTGGACAGTTTTAAGAATGAGGGCCATTGGTGATCCTTAACTCTTTCAAATATTATTTGTTGTACATTACAGATTACCCTTTAGTTTAGCTGAATATTTTGAAAATATAATGTTCTTTTCTATATTTGTTTGCAAGGTAGCAATATTTTGAGTCTTGTATCCTTACATACACCCGCTACATGTAGCAAATTATATCCTACAAATAAAAACACAACTAGACATGTGTTTTATTACTCCAATAAATATGCTAAAACCTGACTTGAATTGTATTCAAATTAGACTTCGGTTATAACCAAGAACTCCCAAACAAGAGGAATGCCTTTCAATAATGTATATTAGGAATTTTTTTAAGGCAGAATTCATGTTACAATAACATGATTTGCCTAACACTACTTAAAAATGAGAAAAGAACAGGAACTCCTGGCAGCTTGAGCACCTTAAAAATATCAGCTGTCATATATGTCTCCCATTTGCTACTATCACAAATATTGTTCTATGAAATGCATTATCTTTCACAATTCTGGAACTGGGGCTGGGGGAGAGGGTGAAGAGATCACAACAGAGATATGTGAAGAGAATTTTATCATACTTCGAGCAAAATTATTATTCTAAATAAATATCACTTGAAATAAATATACCTTTTCAGAAGATTTTGTTCCCTTAATTCAAAGGTATTTCAAAAGAACAAAGAATTAGCAATTAAAGACTACTTAACTTATTTTTGTCTTTAATAGTATTTTTCAAATAAGAATGTCCTTGTTTGAAATTTAGGTATGAAAAACAGAATCGTCTAAACGATTAATACTTTACTACCTGAAAAATTAGTTTTTTGTAACTAATGACTGCTGAGGAGAGAAAGATTGTACTGAGAGGTCCCCTAGTGGTGAAGTTATTGTTTCAACTTTTATTTTATAATTTTTGTAGGATTGTTTTAGTATAAGATGGAATCCTTGTAATTTTATCTCACAGTCTTAGCCAATCTCCTGTTATAGAGTGGACCTGTTGTTTAGTATGTTAAGAAGCTTTTTAATAAGGAATAACAGGAAAAAACATGGATTAGTCATTATCATATATTATTTCTTTAAACAAATATTTGAGAAACAAAGTTAGGAAAAATTAGGAAATAGAATCATCATAGAACCATAGACTAGAATAGAATGTAGAATGTAATAGAATTATCACAAAATGTATCAGAATCTTAAAAGGTGTAATTGGAAGGGATTTTCAGGCCCATCATCATATAATATAGGCTGAAATTGCTTCATCAAATAAGTAACATATCTCAAATGACATACATAAGAGATACTCTAAGAAGAGTAAGGGTTAAGTGCATAAAAATTACGGAGCTCTTTTAAAAAACCGGATGCTGGAGTTCCAAGAGTTCTAAAGCGAAAGCTGAAATCTTAGGCCAGAATGGACTCATTCTGCTTTGATCCCTCTGCAAACTGCTTACAGATTTCCATATTGAAATGTAACATTTTTAAGGAGATTGTTAAAGCATTTTAACAATGCACTGTTTGTCTTGTATACAGTAGCAACTCAATGGAAAGAGAATTTTTTTAAACCACAAATAGTCAATAGTACATCACACACAACCCTTGCTTTCCAGGAATTTAAGCTGAGACAGCACCACACACACATATCCAATGGTAGCAATCCTATACAGTCACTTCTTATGCTTAGCCTTGAACTTGTTCCCTTCTCTTTTCATCTTCAAGGATGATAGTCTGCACCATCTCCAATTAGCAACGAGAAATCCCCAAACAAAGGATATTAATACATGCTGTTACAAGCACAGCACTTTGTTCATCACGAATACACACACTAGTACTAACTTTAAAAGCCAATCCAAGAAACGCAGCAGAATGAACTTTGAATTCATAGCATATAAACTGGCAAGTGAGTTCCCTCGCAGAACTATCCTCAGACCTAGATTAACAGGCGTCAGACGTGGAACATTGATTTTTACAGGGTTTTTGAAGGTGGAGAAAAAGCAGAGTTTGGAACCAGCTATGCCATCATTTCCGATTATCTGTCAGGTCTTCATGTTTTGGCATATTCTGTACAGTTAAAAACTTGTCGTCTACCATCCTTCCTTTCGTGCATGTCGCTAAAAAGCCTAAGTTCCAAATCAACGAGGGGAGTGCATGCAGGTGCAGGAAGGTACTTTGGGCCATAAACAACTTCGGAACGGGTTTTCACCGCCCTTTCATAGAAGACAATGCCAAGAGAAATGCTTCTTTTCACTCACTGCACAAAAAAAGCCCTTCCTCTGGGCATCCCCCCAAGACAGCAGCGACCCCCCACGCGGATTCCAGCGCTCCCTGGTACGTGTGGGCTCCGGGGCTCCGGACAGGCGAAGTGATGGAGAAGATACAGGGTAGGTGGGCTCACTCTAACCCCCCCCCCACTCGCCCCACCTACCTCCAAAGGCAAAGTGTGGAGGCTACTTTTTCACCACAGCCGGGCTGTCCTTGATTTTTTAGCACACCGACTCAACAGGAAAAGGCCACCGGATGGATTAGTACACCCAACTGACCCTCCTCCGGCCCCGTCACTGGCTCCCCACCCTCCACCCCCACAACCTAAGCTTTGTCCTGTCTCTCCTCCGCGTCCCCCCAGACCGAGCACCTGAGTGATGCACGCCCCCGGCCCCAGCCCCGGTCACCGAGCCGGCCCCAGCCCCGGTCACCGAGCCGGCCCCGCAGGGAGCCTCGGAGGGCAGAAAGCTCCGGGCGCCCCGCCATCCGCCAAGGGGCTGCCCCGGGCGGAGGGGGTGGGGAGCCCAGGGAGAAGGGGCAGGGGACGCCGAGCCCGGAGAGGCACACCCCGGGGCTGGTACTGACCACATGGCCGCATCTCCTGTCGCTGCTAGCCAGGCTCGGGCGGCGGCGGCTCCCCGTCCTCACTGCTGCCTGAACTTTCCCTGCCTCCGCGGCTCGGCTCCACCTCCTGGCTCCAGCAGCTCCACAGCAGCAGCAGCAGCTCCGGCCGCAGCCAAAGCCTGGGGGACGCGTTAGGGGGGCGGGGGGAGAGGGAGGCAGGGAGCCCCGGGGCGGGGAAGTCCGAGTCCCCAGCTGCACCCGGCGGCACCCGCAGAAAGCGCTTTGGGGGTGCAGGGAGCCCGGACCCCAGGAAGCGGTGGAGGCGCTAAGTGACTAGATGTCAGCGGGGGAGGAGTCGAAAATTTGGGAGCTGCCGGGCTGGCGAGGGTGCGGGGATGGTGCTGAAAGCTCAGACATAAGACTTTGGGGTTCTGGCAGCATGGGGTGGCCCCAGGAATCTTCCCTGACACCTCTCCTCCGGTGCACCACTCTCCTCCCTGCTCTCTAGAGAGAGCTAGCCAGAGGGACAACCCCGGTGTCTCGGGGCTCCTTGACTCTACCTTCTGGATTGGGATCTCTGTGGGATCCTTTCCCTGCCTTGTCCCACCGAAGGATTGCTCCCTGCGTGACGGAGAGTAGACGATCTTTCTTTAGGTGTCTCCCAGTTAGCTTCCTGGTTTGGTTGAAAATCTCCTTGTGGGAAATGGTCCTATGGGATTGGGGGGGAAGTTGGTTTGGGATTCAGGAAGAAGGGGTTTGGAACTTGTCCCTAGAAGAATACCCTGAAATGTAACGTTACCCAAATGTATGTGTATATAATCCCCTTTGATTTACAGAAAAATTCCCTCCAATTCTCCTTCATCACCTGTGTTCTTTGATGTAGTAAAGGGAGCTCAAAGTTGGGAACCAGAACCGGATCACAGTCTTGGCTCTACCATTAATTGTCCTGGCACCCTGACCTGTTTCCCCTGTTGAAAACAAGGGGTCCTCCTGCTCAAGCATTTCTAAAGTGGAGCTAACTGAGAGACACCTAACCAGAGGCGGCTTGCAGTCCTGAAGAGAAAGTCTGCCTTAAATGCAGGAAGATCTCAGGATCAAGTCATGCTTTGGAAGCATGCTGGCTGATCTTGTGAGAATGGACAAATGCCCTAGTCAGTCATTTAGAGCTCTGGAGAAAAAGCAAACCTGCAAAAAGATAAGAGAGTTTCTTCACCAGGTATGCGCTTTTAAACAATGAAGTCATTAGTAGAGTCCCTATCCCTACATAAATAACCACTAAGAAACACCTTCTTCGGAGGGGCGGTTAGGTGGCACAGTGCTAATTACCTAGCTGTGTGGCCTTGGGCAAGCCACTGAACCCCATTGCCTTGCAAAAAAACCTTAAAAAAAAAGAAAGAAAGAAAAGAAACACCTTCTTCCACTCCCATCACCTACCCCTTTGCAGATACTGGCCACAGAATTGATGATAAAGTAATGTCTTTAGTGAGCATATCTTACTATTCTCTCGATTGTTGTTGATACTTGCAGGATTGTTTTTTAATGGTGGGACTCAGTTAAGTAACATATAATCCCAACCTACTTATGTCAAAATGCCAAACCCTGACCTTAACCGGAGTCCTAAATAGCTGACTAGATCATTTGTGGGATATCACAGGTACAAGTTTTTAATAATGAAGTCATAAGTTGAGTCCCCTATCCCTATTTAAATAACCACTAAGAAACAGCTTCCTCCATCCTACCACTCTTTTGCTGATACTGGTCACTGAATTGATCAGAAAGTAAAGTCTATGTATATACTCTCCCCCTCCAAAAAAAATGGAAGGTGTGTGGAATATAATATTCAAGTTTTTTTAAATGGTTCGCACTATACCCATAGTGAATAATAAAAATTACAGTTGAAGGTCAACACCCTCTTGATCCCTGAGACCCACCAAGGAAGAAAGCTAGAATACAGGTTTTATTTAAGCTCCCTTAAGAAGCCCAAAGGCTTAGATTAGGGCAGAAGGTAGAAAGAAAACAAATCCTGGGAGGGCTCTTTTGATGTGGGATACTGGAACTGATGGAAACTGGACTTTAGATATGAGGTACTATGTATAAAAGCTTAGAACCCTCACAGAGGGAGGAGTAGTTAGTTAAGAAGGGAAAGATTCAGCAATAGAATTGCACCTACTATGTTACAGATTGGTGTTATTATTCCCATTTTAAAATTGAAGAAACTGAGGCAAATAGAGGTAAAGCAACTTGCTAGACTGGATCTCAGCTTTCCCTGACTCCAAGCCCAATGTTCTTTCTACTGCACCAACTACCATAATAGGTACAATTCATGATGGTCTGCTTTCGCCTGGACCTATGATGGAGGGTGAAGAGACTTGGTTAAATGTTTGCTATTTTTGTGCCAGTCAAATATACAAGAGGATAAAGAGCATAGATTTAAATACATAGCAGTTAATGTTTCCATAATCTGCATCATTAAAGGGAATAATCACATTTATTAGATCACAGGTGTCTAAGAGTATTAATTTATAAGATCCAGAAAAGCCTGAAGAAGTATCCAGAATGAGCATATTCCAAAATAGTCATTTAAAATTTTCATATGACAATGATCTCACAGAGGGCCTTTGCTCAATAAGGCAAATCTGACTCCTTTAAAATCTATACTGATTGCATTAATGTTCTTGAAGAAGCTTTTTAAAAGTTCTATTAATGGAATATTATAACTTAATGTGCTAAAACTTAGATTTATCTGCTGCTTTATAATTAAACATTGATGGATTCATGGTCTCATTAGGTCACAATCCTTTCATGAGTTTCTCATATTGTGTAATTCTTGTCCATGTCCTCCATAAATCTTCCAAAGATCTATCCAAAACATTGGAGGCCTTTTGTAAAGCAAGATTTCTTAACCTAGGGCCTATAATTTTTTTTTTTTTTATAAAGGCAGTGTAGTAAATAGAGCATGGGCCTGGAGTCAGGAAGACCTGAGTCAAATTAGACTTCACTTAAGGGCTGTGCAGATTTAGATAACACATGCATATACACATGGATACATAATTATATTTCAGTGTAGTTTGTAATTTTATTTATTTTATTTTATGCATTTAAAAACATTATCTGAGGAGAGGGTTCATAGGCTTCCAAAGAAGTCTATAATACATATAAAAAAGTTAAGAACTCCTGATCTAAAATTCGTTACTATTTTATATGTATATATGACTAACCTATCTTTTCCAATCACATTTTTACACACTTTTTTTGTTATTGTTTTTGCAAGGTAATAGGGTTAAGTGACTTGCCCATAGTCACACAACTAGGTATTTATTAAGTGTCTGAGGCTGGATTTGAATTCAGGTCCTCCTGACTCCAGGGCCAGTGCTCTATCCACTATGCTACCTAGCTGCCTCCTTTACATCTTATAAGAAAGTCAGTAATATTCTAACCTGCTTATATTCCCCCTGCACTCCTCCATTGATCTTTGGTTTATGTGTAGTTTATATTCTCGGAGACCAGTGACCCACAGTCATAAACAAAATACTACTATTATTAAATATGAATTTTTATGTCAGAAAGCAGCTTGAGATCCCTGAAAACATTATGCAGTCTTCCAAACACAATCTAGACTGTTCTTCCCACACTGAATTCTGAGCCCAAGATAAATGTACAGTTCTAATCTAATGAGCTTCCTATATCATCAATCTAGGAGTATCATCCTTCATCTACTTGGTTTTCTCTCAGTGGATTATCAGCTCCATTTTTTTGAGGGGCCAGGGATATGAGTGAACAGACCCATAGTCTTCTGAGTTTTGATGCGCTGAACAGAATGTCCTTTACAAAAGAAGTTTTCACCATCTCTAAGGATTTTCTCCTCCATTTGAACTCCAAAGAGGATACATTCTCTATAATGGCTTCCTATTTCTTGATTGATGTTGATACTCAGAGAATCATTGTTTTGACTCAATTAGGAAACATATAACTTCAACCTACTTATGTCAAAATGCCAAATTCTGATACTTTAACCAGCTAAAAGTTTCTGGAATCAGTCAATCATTGATCTTGGTTCATTTAGATGTCCTTGAAAGCCATTGAATTGGGGTGGCAAGGTGGGGGGAGAAAGTAGCCAGAGTTTTTTATGAGACATATGACATCTATCAAATGCAGAATTTAACATAATTTTTAAAGGAGATAATCAGAAATAGGGGCCCCATGTACTCAGCTGAAATAAAGCAAGGGGGTAGGGTGTGTGTGTATGTGTGTGTGTGTGTGTGTGTGTCATGTAGTCTCTCATATCTCTTTTGTCTCAGAGTTCCAAAAGGATAACTCATGATTTAACACTATAACAACAAACAAAAGGAAAAAACCCTACATGATTATCTATTTAGAAGTTATCTGCCATGGTATCTAGTGGAAATGTGAGTCTGAAGAAGGAAAATGCAAATATCACTCTCACCATGGTCCCACTTCTACTCAGTAAGTCCTTGGGAAGCATTTCCATCTTCCTCTTTTCCTCTCCTTGCATTCTTCCCTCTCCTCCAGAGAGCCTCAAAAATTCCCCATGAGGTGGGGAAAATCACTAGCTTCCTAGTCTTCACCTTCTGTTAGCTGCTTCTTTTCTAAAACTGAAAAGAAATACAAAGTCCCAGAGTCTTTGAGGACAGCTCAAGCCTTGATGGAGGGAAGTGGAATGACCTTTGCACATGAAATATGCACAAAATACCTGGTGACTTGCTTTAGGGAGAAAAGAAAGTTCTTAAAAAAAACAAAAACAGTTTCACAATAGATAGTCCACAAAAGATAGTCTACATACCATTCATTCTCCAGCACCTCAAGAGATAGCAGGGAAAAAAAAGCAATAGCAGGAAATGTGGTAATTGGGATGTCGTAGAGAAGTGAAGAGTTCAGTTTTTCCTTACTCACTTCCTCTTCTTACCTTTGCTTACAAATCTTAGTAAAAATAGTAAGATCACAGAGAGATAGGCTCATTTGGACTCCAAATATCAGGTGACCAGTATCCGTATATCCTCAAAGCACAGGAATCACAGATGGAAACCAACCTTTTGGTCAATCACTCCAAGGAGAAATTAAAGTTTCTCACACAGGTTTTATCTTCCAACTAACTTTCATTGGGGTTCAACTTATTTTTGTAACCAGATAGTTTTGAAGTCATAAAAGGTGTGTTCAGTGGAACTGACTTCCTTTGGATCTTTAAAAGTTCTCAACTTTGAGCCTAAGAAGTCTGTTTTGTTGATTTTAAGTCACAGGATGTTCCAAAGGTAAATGGCAAAACACCAGAGTACTCAGTCCTTAAAGGAACATTTTATTTTATTTTATTTTATTTTATTTTATTTTATTTATTTTATTTTGCAAGGCAATGGGGGTAAGTGGCTTGCCCAAAGTCACACAGGTAATTATTAAATGTCTGAGGTCGTATTCAAATGCAGGTACTCCTGACTCCAGGGCCTGTGCTCTATCCACTGCGTCACCTAGCTGCCCCATTTTATTTCTTTTTTGAAAGATTTTATTTGAGTTTTACAATTTTTCCCTTCTTGCTTCCCTCCCCCGCCACAAAGGGAGCCTGTTAGTCTTTACATTGTTTCCATGATATACATTGATCTAAATTGAATGTGATGAGAGAGAAATCATATCCTTAAGGAAGAAAAATAAAGTATAAAAAATAGCAAAATTGAATAATGAGATAAGGGGGGGGGTTGGGTTTTTTTCCCAAAAAAATTGAAGGCAATAGTCTTTGGTCTTTGTTCAAACTCCACAATTCTTTCTCTGCATACAGATGGTATTCTGCATCAGAGGCAGCCCAAAATTGTCCCTGATTGTTGCACTGATGGAATGAGCAAGTCCATCAAGGTTGATCATCACCCCCATGTTGCTGTTGCGGTGTACAGTGTTTTCTGCTTCTGCTCCTCTCACTCAGCATCAGTTCATGCAAATCCTTCCAGGCTTCCCTGAAATCCCGTCCCTCCTGGTTTCTAATACAACAATAGTGTTCCATGACATACATATACCACAGTTTGTTAAGCCTTCCCCCAAAGGAAGGAAATTCACTTAATTTCCAGTTCTTTGTCACCACAAACAAGGCTGCTGTGAATATTTTTGTACAAGTGATATTTTTACTCTTAAAGGAACATTTTAAACAACTCATGCAATATACAGTTTGAAATTCTATGGAATACAGAGTAGCAACAAGTACTAACAGTTTCATGTTTTATTTGATGTTTCATATACATTAACATTAAGCACAAATTCCCTCTTATCCAGGGATCAGAACCCCAGCAATGTCAGCAACCTGGAACATAGTCAAAAACTGCTAGAAGAGACAATAATAATAACTGACATGTGGTCTTTGATGTTTGCCAAGCACTTTACACACATTATCTGATTTGGTACTAACAACAATCTTATGAGGTAAGAGTTAAAGATGTTATTACCTCCATTTTAGAGGTGAAGAAATTGAGACTGAGACAGGTTAATTGGCTTGCCTGACATGACATAATAAATGATAGAGGGGGGAAATTCAAATCCAGGGTTTCAGGACTTTAGTTCCAGCACTCAATTCATTAATCCACAATTTCTCATTAGAACTTTAAAAGGAGAAGGGACTTCAAAGATCATGTGATCTAAATCACTTCTTTTTCAAATTACTACAATACTGTAAATGGAAAGAACAACAATAAAAGAAACTGAATTCTTTGTAATTATGATAACCAAGCAGGGTCTCAGAGAAAATGTATCCCTTTCCCCCACACACCCACTATCCAGTTCATATGTCAGTTCATTTTACTGAACTGCTTTTTTCTTTTTTGAATCTATTATAAAGAATAACTCACCGGGTAAGAGGGGAGATATTTTTAAACAAATTATCAATATCAATTGAAATAAGATTTTTTTAAATAAAAATATCAAGTGAAATAAGATTTTTTTAAAACAGGAACAAAACCAAGACATTGGAGGGGCAGGAAAAATAATAATTTACCTCCCCAACACAATTTCTTCACAAAGAGATTTAAAATGTATTGTACCAAGGACAGATGGAAAAATTCAGGGGAAAAACATTGATTCACATTTTCAGCTCAGGTCAGCATAAAGTGATAGAGAGGTCTCTGGATACTGAGGATAGGATATGGCTAGGGGCACATGGACACAGAATTTTTTGTAGATGGTTCACTACCCATAGATAAAAGACAGACTAACAAGGGACCTATGCCTGGAAGTAACTTTCCAGGTTGAGGAGCTATTAAGGGACCCTAAGTTATGTCCTGAGAAAAGAACAACAGAAGAAGCATCAGCTATGTGGCATGGATCTGCAGAGTGGAGCAGGGTCTCAGTTCTAGCCTCTAACCCAGTCTACAACCTGCAGCTAAATAGCAAGGGCGTGAATCCCAGACCAAAAGGGAATTTGCAGTTATAACCTGAAAAACTTTCCACATAGTTAATAGTGACTGAGTTCTGCAGCAGTCTACTGTAGCTTTCAAACAGAGATAAGCTCGCAGGACTGTTGTTCAGACCCAAATGGAGTTTAAGAACTTGCAACACTCAAACTAGGAAGGAATACTATAACAGGCTTTGGGGGCTCTGGAAGCTTGCAGGTCCCCAGATTGAACTGTCGATGAAATGCAGGAATGCACTGCAAACTCCCAAGAAAACAACAAAAAGACCCAAGAGAACAGAAGACCAATTTATATATATTCTTCCCAGACATATCCAGAACCTGCTGGTAACATCAAGTCTTAGTAAACAAAAAAAGAATCCACCATAAAGACATAGTGACAGGGTCACTCAATACTTAAACGCAGAAGGCAAAGATTTCCAAATATATATAGGCAAGCTGTATGGCCCACTGATTAGTGTTGAATCTGGAGTAAGGAAGACTTAACTCCCTGAGTTCAAATCTGGCCTCGGACACATACTAGCTCTGTGACCCTGGGCAAGGCACTTAACCCTGTTTGCCTCAGCATTCTCAGCTGTAAAAAGAACTAGAGAAGGGAAAGGCAGACCACTCCAGGACTTGGGCAACAAAATCCCAAATGGGTTTGTGAAGATTCGGAAATGACTGACACACAAAATATCCCATAATTTATCCATGACATTATACTGGGGTTTTTGTTTGTTTGTTTTTATAGAGTCAAGTAGATGGTGGCACAGTGAACTCTGAATCTGGAATCAGGAAGACCTGAGTTCAAATTCTACCTCAGAAACTTAATACTATATGATCCTGGGAAAGTCAAAAACCCTGTTTGCCTAGAAATGAACTAGAGAAGAAAAAGGCAAGCCATTCCATTATTTATGACAAGACAACCCCAAATGGGATCACAGTGTTGGATAGGATTGAACAATAACAAATAAGCAGGGCTTCAAAGAGAAATACAGCTTGAACACAAATTCAACCAAATTTACTGGAAGAGAAAATGATTTTAAAAACCAAAAAGAACATTAAAGGATAAATGGGAAATAAAATGAGTTATGGAAAACAAAAGATTTGAAAAGAGAAATAACAGCATGAAACAAGAGATACAAAATTTTATCCAAGGAAAAAAAATTTGAAAATTAGAATTGACTAAATAAAAAGATAATTATTCAATAAGAAAACAAGAAATAGTAAAACAAAGTCAAATGGGCAAAAAATTAGAAAATAAAACATATCTGATAGAAAAATCAACTGTCCTAGGGAAAAAACTTGAGAAAAGAATCATTGGACTGACTCAAATCAAATAAGAGCCCTGCAAATCATATTACAAGAAATCATTTCTTAGACCCAAGAAACAAAGTAGAAATTGAAAGAATCCAGTAGTTACCTTCTGAAAGAAATCCAAAAATAAAAACTCCTAGAAATATTATAATCAAACTTCTGAGCTTCCAAGTCAATGAAAAATAAATACTGCAAATATCCAGAAAGACGATAAATTAAATTAAATAAATTAAATAAAATGGAGCCAAAATCAGGATCACATCAAATACTGTATTTCCCCATGTATAAGACTTACCCTTTTTCAAAAAATTTGGGGTCTAAAAACTGGGAGTGTCTTATACAGTGGTTTTATTTTTTTTTTAATTTGCATTTCCCACTTTTTCATGCTTATCTTTCTCTATTGCTTTGCATTTGTTACCAGTATATTTAGGTTTTGCCACATTCTGCCCAGAAATGGTTCAGAAAAGATTCTTTTACAATGCTGAATTCAAGTTCTAAGAGATCCAGTTTGCAAAAATGAATGGAAATCATGCTGCTGAATATAAGCTTTGTCTTCCTTCAACTGAGAAAACTATCTAAGGGAAGAAGAAACCCTACTGAAAATGCCATAGCAGAAAAAGACCATGGGAGGCAAGTTAGCAAAATGGCCTGATGTAGAGAAGGAATTGAAGATATCGATTGAAGTGCAAAGGGCAGTTAGAATTCCTGTGTCCACAAAGATGGTTCAGCAGAGGCAAGAACAATTGGTGGTGAAAAAGAAGTGATTGATTTGAAAGGAGGGCACGATTGGTGCTTCAGGTTCATGAAACAGAGTAGACTGAGCATGCATTCATGCACCAGACTTGCCCAGGGATTGCTTATGGTCAACCACTGACCAGAGTACAGGCAGATCACTGAGAGCCTCTCCTAAGACAGTGATTCATCATCAAACACAGATGAGAACAAGCTAATGGATGGGAGTTTTTTTTTTAGGGTTTTTTTTTTTGTAAGGCAAACGAGGTTAAGTGGCTTGCCCAAGGCCACACAGCTAGGTAATTATTAAGTGTCTGAGACCAGATTTGAACCCAGGTACTCCTGACTCCAGGGCCGGTGCTTTATCCACTACGCCACCTAGCTGCCCCCTGGATGGGAGTTTTGACAGTGATGAGGAGTTATATGAATTTTATGATGAATAAAACGAGTTCAATAACTTTATGTAATACATTTTTTCAAATTTCAGACCCTAAAATTAAGGTGCATCTTATACATGGGGAAATGCAGTATAATATTCTAGGAGAAAAGGATATAGGTTTATAACCAAGAACAATTTACTCAGCAAATTGTGTATAATCCTAAAGAGAAAAAAAATGAATCTTTAATGGAACAGAAGATTTTTTTAAACCTTCCTGTTGAAAAGACCATAAGTGAGCAGACACTTTTCAGGGTAAATACAGAGGTCAAGAAAGACATAAAAAGGGACATATGAATGAGTATATGGGACTAAATAAGAATAAACTGAAAAGATTATATTTTTATCCCCTCAGAACACTATTATCATGAGGGTTTTGGGAGGGAGTCTAACTAGACAGAGGACCTAGAAATTGATTCTGTTATGTCTGATGATCTTAAAAGAAGAATGGAAATACACTGGATAGGGGAAGGAAAAGGAAGGACAGGAAAAATTCTTTTACATCATTTGGTCGACTTGTACACAAGGTATCAAAAAGATCAGTCACCATGGTGACCATCTCAGTATCCTTCAGTTACAGCTAGGAAAGGAAACAAAGGACACACTTGGGAGAGTAGGAAATATCCCTCCAGGGATGAGAGGAGACTCACTTCAAGTATTATTATCTGAAGTCAGATGAAAGAGATGGGATGTGTGAGTATGTTTGTATGATAGAAGCAAATGATACTCACAGCCTGACATGCTTATTTGCATAAACTTGTTCTTTTCCTAGGGTCATAGATTTAGAACTAGAAGGGAGTTTAAAGATCATTGTCATCCTTTCCCCTCCTTTAATTTTTCAGATGAGAAAACTAAAAATAAATTAAGTGTCTTACTGCTCAGTTAGTATCAAAGATAGAATTTGAACTCAGGTCTTCTGACACCAGAGAATTTCCTTTAGTATTAATTTCCAAGAAAGTAGAAGCCTATATAAACAAAAGGGGAGGAGAAGTTCATTTCATTTACATTCACAACTATGATTGCTAATTATGTATTTCCTTCCATCCTATTCTCTTATACTTTTCCTTTTCTTTATTCATCTCCCTTTCTTTAAGAATTTGTTTTGCTTAGGGTTAATTTCTCCCCTTAATCTACCCTCACTTTCATTATCCTCTTCCCTTCTTCCCTTTCTCTTGTTTTCCCATTGAATGAAATGTATTTCTGTCCCCAATTTAGTACTTCTGTATTCTTACCTCCTTTGACTAGTGGATATTGAAAGGAGACTTAAGTGTTACCTCTTCTCCTCCTTCTGGCAGCTCCAGAGCTAGTACACTATCTACTATAACACACTACCTCAAAGATAGCATTATTGTCAGAAGTAGGATAAGTACCCATTCCTCAATGACTTGACCCCTATGCTTTACACTGGATGGTCAAACTGACTGCTTTGCTAGACCTAATGCCACTTTTCATCCACATCTTTCTCTTCCCACCCCATGGCTCCATTGTGCATCTGACACCAGAGAATTTCCTTTAGTATTAATTTCCAAGAAAGTAGAAGCCTCTATAAACAAAAGGGGAGGAGAAGAAGTAACACTTAAGCCTCCTTTCAATATCCACTAGTCAAAGGAGGTAAGAATACAGA
This sequence comes from Macrotis lagotis, assembly GCF_037893015.1. Classification (NCBI taxonomy): domain Eukaryota; kingdom Metazoa; phylum Chordata; class Mammalia; order Peramelemorphia; family Peramelidae; genus Macrotis; species Macrotis lagotis. The sequence continues at coordinate 146,025,904 of NC_133658.1, read as the reverse complement.
AGTACTAAATTGGGGACAGAAATACATTTCATTCAATGGGAAAACAAGAGAAAGGGAAGAAGGGAAGAGGATAATGAAAGTGAGGGTAGATTAAGGGGAGAAATTAACCCTAAGCAAAACAAATTCTTAAAGAAAGGGAGATGAATAAAGAAAAGGAAAAGTATAAGAGAATAGGATGGAAGGAAATACATAATTAGCAATCATAGTTGTGAATGTAAATGAAATGAACTCACCCATAAAATGGAAAAGAATAGCAGAATGAATTGGAAACTAGAATCTAATTATATGTGTTTATAAGAAATATAATAAAACAGAAAAATGTAACCAAAGTCAAAAGGACTGGAATAAAATTGTTTATGCTTCAAGTGAAATAAAAATTCTAATAGTACATAAACTATTTGGGAAAATAGAGTAAAGGGGGTTCTACCAAATTTTTTTCTGTTTTCTTTGTTAATATAGTCTTGATACCTAAATTGCGAAGACTCAAAACATAGATAGTAAACTATAGACTAATATCCCTAAAATATACTGCTGGAAAATTTTTAAATAAAATATTTGCAAGAAGACTAGTATATTACAAAGATTATACACTATAACTAGGTTATATTTATACTTGGAATGCAGAAATGTTTCAATATTTAAAAATATTAACATAATTGACTATATTAATAACAGAACAAAAATCATATGAGTTTCTTAATAGATGTAAAAAATAGCCTTTGATAAGTTATAATATCCATTAAAGTTAAAATGGTAAATATTATCTAAGTACAAGAGACCAGAGTGTCTGTGATAGAGATAAACTAGAGACTGTTCCAATATAAGTGATTTTCTTAACGTGCAGGTGTGATTATATCAGTTCCCCTCCTCCTTTCACCCCCATTCAGTAAATTTCAGTGGTTTCTTGTCTCCAGGAGTAAATACAAAATACTCTGTTTGGCATTCAAAATCTTTTTATACTCTTTCCCATCCTTTTCACTCTTCTTGCACCTTACTCCCAGACAGGTGCTCTTTGATCAAATGACACTGACTGATTTTCAACAAAACATTCTATCTCTTAGCTCCAAGGATTTTCTCTGATTGTCTCCCCATGTCTGGAAAACTCTCCTTCCTCTGTTGTGACTATTAATCTCCCTGTCTTCCTTTAAGTCCCAACTAAAATCCCACTTTTAGGAAGTCTTCCTGACCCCCTCTAAGTTCCAGGACCTTCTCTTTATTAATTATTTCTTGTTTATTCTGTGTCCTATTTCCCTTCTATACATTTCTTTGCATGTTGTTCCCCTTTTAGATTGTAAACTCCCTGAAGGCAGGGACTATACATTTTATATATATATATATATATATATATATATATATATATATATATATATATATATATATATGTGTGTGTGTGTGTGTGTGTGTGTGTGTGTATACATATATATGTATACATATATACATATATATATGTATGTATATACTTTGTATCCCTAGAGTTTAGCATAATGCCTGTTATATAGTAGATAATTAATATCTATTGTTTGACTGATTGAGGTATTTATCCCATTATCATTCAATTTAGAGCTAAAAATGCTAACTATAGCAATAAACTGACAAAAAGAAATTGATGGAATATATATACAGGCAAAGAAGACAAAATTATCTTCTTTAAATGATATAATGGTTTACTTAGGAAACCTTAAAAATTCAACTTAAAAAACAAATTCAAATAATTAAAAAACCAGCAAAGTTGCATGGATAGAAAATTAATCCACATAATTCATTAACAAGGTCCAGTAAGAAGAGATAGACAAATTACATTTAAAATAACTACATAAAAATATAAAATACTTGGGAATCTACCAGCAAAGACACACAAAGAAACTATATGAACACAATCACAAAACACTCTTTGCACAAATAAAAATAGATCTAAATCACTGGAGAAATATTAAAAATTACAACACTAAATTAATTTCTTTATCCATACCATATCAATCTATACTATAACAATCAAACTACTAAAGGATTATTTGATAGAACTAGAAAAAATAAAAACAAATTTATATATAGGAACAAAAAGTTGAGAATATGAAGGAAATTAATGGGGCGGTTAGGTGGCATAGTGGATAAAGCACCGGCCCTAGAGTCAGGAGTACCTGGGTTCAAATCCCGTCTCAGACACTTAATAATTACCTAGCTGTGTGGCCTTGGGCAAGCCACTTAACCCCGTTTGCCTTGCAAAAACTTAAAAAAAAAAATTAATGGTAGGAAAAGGTGAGAAGAGGACTTGGAAATACTAGATATCAAACTGCTCTCCATATCAGCTGGTTTTTGTCCTGTCAAAGAGGACAAAAATGCAATCACTATGTTAAAGTCAAATTCTGGTAAACCAATACAAGTTTAGAATGCTCTACCAGGGTTGGACACAAATTGTCCAAATGAACATTTAGGGTGTATTCTCTAAATCTGTGCATCACACTACTTCAAATTCTGCTTTGCTCATAAAGCACAGCGCCTTCTTTGATGAGGGTACGCCATGCTGAGTAGTCCTGTGGCAGTGACTTCCAAGTCACACAATCAATTTCAAAGATCCTCAAGGAGAGTGTTCTTGTATTGCTTCTTCTGATCACCATGTGAGCATTTGCCTTGTTTAGGTATTCTATAAAATAGTCTTTTAAGCATATTAGTGCTTATCAAAGGACTGCTTGGAGTGTCAAGAAGACTCTTCTTCATGGTTCTAATCTGACCTAAGACATTTACTATGGCAAGTTACTTAACCCTTTTGCCTCAGTTTTTTCATCTGTAAAATGAGTTGGAGAAGGAAATGGTAAACCAGTTTAGTATCTTTGCCAAGAAAACCCAAATGGGTTCATGAAATGACTGAAACAATTCAAAGTCATCAAGAAGTAAAGAAATAAAGTAAGTTGATCAGTGAACACTTTGGGTACTTAATAAACAAGTAAATGACCATAGTAGGCTAATGTTTGATAAATTCAAACATCCCAGCTGTTGGAGTAAGAATTAACTATTTTTTTAAAAAATCCTTTTAGGAAAAACTAGAAAGAATCTAGGAGGAACTAGGCATAGACCAACAGTCTTTTTCTGTCTACCAAGACAGGCTCCTACCCCCTACATGACTTAGGCATAAAGGGTAATATCATAAACAAATTAGAGAAGCAAGAAAGAAATTACCTTCCAGCTATATGGATGAGGAGTATATAAGCAAAAAAGGGGGGGGGGGCGGATAGAAAGGGTCACAGAAAATAAAATGGAAATTTTGATTACATAAAATTTAAAATTATTCAAACAAAACCAATGCATCTAAAATTATAAGGGAAGCAGACAAATGGGGGAAATATTTGCATTGTTTTTCTGATAAAGGTTTGATTTTTAAATTATATACAGAACTGATTCAAATTGGTTAGAAGAATTATAATTATTACTCAATAAATAGTTAAAGGATATGAACAGGTCACTTTCAGAGGAAGAAATTCAAACCAACAATAGTCAAATAAAAAAAAAAAATAGTGGTGTTAAACCAAAATAGAAAATTACCTTTGCAGATTGAATATTGACTTAGAAAACTAGAATTTAACATTTTCTGTGTTGTAATGTATTTCTTTGCATTTTGTTTAGCATTTCCCAATTACATCTTAATTTTGTTATAGAATATGAGATTTATGTTTTTGCTGCAAGATTGACACCTCTACTCTAAATCACAAATAGTTAGAGAAATGCACATTGACACAACTCTGTCCTTCTACCTCATCCCTTTAACATATTGGCAAAGTGCAGAAAATGGAAAATGACAGATGCTGGAGGGTTGGAAGACATACATCAGCACTGGTGGTAGAACTATAAATTAGTTCAATCATTCTGTGATGCAATTTAGAAAAAGGCCCCCAAAGCTATTAAACTTTGCATACCTATTCCCCCAAAGATATAATGGGAGACAAGACCTATTTTTGTGAAAATAAAATAAAATTTCATTAAAAGATAAAAACAGTACTATTCCACTCCCATTTACCCCCTTTTACCTCTCCTTTATCTTTTGAATAAGATTTACCCAATCAGACTCCCAATCATAAACTTTACCATGTCTCAGAAATACCTATGAAGTCAAATATGCCACCTTGTGTTAAGACATTCGATTCATCTTGCTTGTTACCTAAATTCTAAACATTTGTGTGTAGATATTTCATATGTAGATTTTACTTCTGGCTTTTTTCTTAAATTTAGACTCCAACAAGGAACTTCTAGATGGAAACCACCTAAGTGATAGACCTTAGTTCCTAAACTACACATAAATACACACACAAACATGTATGGATTGTGTGGTTATACCATGTATTAAAATGCACGTATTTATTCATATATGTGCCCATATATGTACACACACTTGTCTATAACCAAGCAATAAGTGTACATATATATTATACACACATTTATGTATGTATATATATACTTCTAAATGAGAACCACCTATGCTATATCTCTAGTCATAAAAAGTTAGTAATTATTTTTATTCATATATAATATAAAATTATATATAACTAAATACTGAAATATTAATTATTTCAGTACTTAAATGTATTCATAAGTTTATCAATGTGGGAATTCTTTTCAATGGCACATGTAACTACATTCTCACTTTCTCATCCAGTGTGACTCTTGTACATTTTCTTTTAGAAATCTTCCAAAGAATTTCCAACATTATAAAGACTTTCTTCTAAATTTTTGAACATTCTATTTCTAATAATTCAGTAACACACAAACTAATCATCTATTATCCCTCTCTCATTTTTCCAATCATGTATTTTTTGAGGGGGATAGCTTCCATTTCACTTTTTTCACACCAATTATTATTGGTAATATATGGCAGCGTGTTTATTCTCATATGGTAGCATATTTATGACTATTGCCCCTTGGTTTACCTATAACATTATTTCTTCAAGGGTTGTAGTATTCCATGTTTCACAATCATAAAGCATCCCCAGAAGAATATTGGTATTTTTAAAGGAATTTTCTTTTAGGGAGCAGCTTGAGATGGTTGAAAGTGCTATACAATTTGCTCAATGCAAACTAGTACATTCTTTTCCTCTTACTCAAATTTAGACCCAGATCTTGTTCATATGAAATATCTTTTGATTTACTGATGAACCATTTCTATGAGCTGTCTCATCAACTGCATGTCATTAGACAAATAAGTTTCTTCATCTATTTGATTTCTCTTTGAGAAATTGTTAAACTAAACTTGTTTGAATATTGGTCATCTAATATTGCAAAGATTAACATATTTAACACAATGTCCTGTGCAATCCATCTGTAGGGAATCCCTTTTTTATTTGGACATCCTTCATGATGATGGCAAATATCTCTAGAAAACACGCACATCTCCTTGTTTTATATTATGCATAACAGTGATGGTAGGAGATCACTTAATACATATCTCTGATTAAATCTGCCAAGAAATCTTCTATTATCTTAAATATTTCATGGATAACATTTTAGGATACATTTTGCTCTAAGTCAAATTTTTTTAGAAAACCAATAATTGTAATCAGTTTTAGTCTGTATATTCTATACCTTCTACTCAACTAAAAAGGGTTACAAAGATTTTTGCTGGAGGCAGAGCCAAGATGGCGACCAGAGCAGATCCTGTCTTAGATACTCTCTCATAAATCTTCGAAACTAAGGACTTTAACTAAATTTTCAAGAGACAGAGCCCACAGAGGGACCCAATGAGGCAGTTCTCCTACTCAAGGTAACCTGGAAAAGAGCAGAAAGGCTCTGCTCCCTGGGGTTGGAGGGACAGCCCACCAGAGGGGTGGCCCACCAGAGCGAAAGAACTTCAGCCTCACAGAGGGAGCCCCAGGGCTCTGGGAGCCGTGGTTCACAGCAGCGGGAGAGTTTCCTGAGCTACACCCCTGGGGAGCACCAGGCACAAATTGGGGGAAGGAGGGGACCTCTGCCAGAGTGAGTACATGAAGTCCAGCCTTCAGGGCACACGGGGAGCAGTGTGGCCAAGTCAGGAAACAGAAGCAGGTGGAGCCAGTAAGCAGGAGCCCCCAGAGTATGAGCCCATTGAACCTAGGGAGGGGAGTGAAGAGAGTCTGTTGAGCTCTGTCCTCTGCCCCTGGAACAGGACTCTGGGACTCTGAACACATTCAGATCCTGATCGCAGTCTAGACTCCCCCATACAACAGCAGGGCCCGCCCCCACCTCAGCCCCGTGGCAGAGGGGGGCACACATGGTCATTCACAGACCAGGAGGGAGGACAAAGCCTCACACACTGAGATCCTTGTGGGAGTGTCTCAAAAGCTCAGGAAGCACCCCAAAAACAGGCTTAGGCTGGGAAAATGAGCAAGCAGAGAAAAAAGAGGAACACCATTGAGAAATACATTATCTATGATCCCAAGAAGGATCAATATACTTAGTCTGAAGATGAGGAAGCACAAGCTCCTGCATCTAAAGACTCCAAGAAAAACAAAAATTGGGCTCAGGCTATGACAGAGCTCAAAAAAGACTTTGAAAATCAAATGAGGGAGTTAGAAGGAAAACTGGGAAAAGAAATGAGAGAGATGCAGGAAAAACATGAAAATGAAGTCAACAGCTTAGTCAAGGAAATCCAAAAAAATGCTGAAGAAAATAGCATGCTAAAAACCAGCTTAGGTCAAATGGATAAAACAGTTCAAAACATTATTGAGGAGAAGAATGCTTTAAAAAGCAAAATTGGCTAGATGGAAAAAGAGATAAAACTCTCTGAGGAAAACAAATCCTTCAGACAAAGAATAGAACTCAGGGAGATTGTTGAATTTACAAGAAATCAGGACTCATTACTTCAAAGCCAAAAAATGAAAAATTCAAAGAAAATGTGAAACATCTCATTGAGAAAAACAACTGATATGAGAAAACAGATTTAGGAAAGATAATTTAAAAATTATTGGAATACCTGAAAGTCATGATCAGGAAAAAAGCCTTGACATCATTTTCAAAGAATTACTACAGGAAAATTGCCCTGATATCCTAGAAGCAGAGGGAAAAATAGAAATGGAGAGAATCCACCAGTCCCCATGAGAAAGAGATCCCAAAAAACCAACCCCTAGGAATATTATAGCCAAGTTCCAGAACTCCCAAGTCAAAGAGAAAATATTACAAGCAGCCAGAAGGACACAATTCAAATATCGTGGAGCTGCAGTCAGGATCTCACAGGACTTAGCAGCAACTACATTAAAAGCTCATAGGGCTTGGAATATAATATACCAGAAGGCAAAAGAGCTTGGAATGCAACCAAGAATCAACTACCCAGAAAAACTGAATGTCCTCTTCCAGGGAAAAAGATGGACTTTCAATGAACCAGGGGAATTTCAAATGTTCCTGTTGGAATGGCCAGAGCTGAACAGAAGGTTTGATCTTCAGATACAGGACTCAGGTGAAGCATAGAGATTGGAGGAAAAGGGGAAAATATGAGAGATTTAATGATGATGAACTGCATGTATTCCTGTAAAAAAAAATGACACTGATAATACTCATATGAACCTTCTCAGTTAATAGAGCAAGTAGAAGGAGCTTTTATAGTTGAAGCACAGGAGAAAGCTGAATTTGAAGATAAAATATGGTATAAAAATGGAGTCAATAGAAAAAAAGGGAAATGTAATGGAAGAAAGAAAAAAGGAGAGGGGGAATAGGCCAAGATATTTCATATGATAAGATTTTTCTTTATTACAATGAGCTATTGTAATGATATGGAAGGGGAGAAGGCAAGGAGGAATGAGGGAATCTTTGCTCTCATCAGAAGTGGCTAGGAGAGGAAACAGCATATATACTCAATGGGGTATAGGGTAAGAAGGGTGGGGACAGGGGGAAAGGGGGGGGGGAATGTGAGTGATGGTGGAGAGGATGGACCATGGGGGGAGAGTGGTCAGATATAACACATTTTCGTTTTTACTTCTTGCAAGGGGCTGGGATTGGATGGCCTGTCTGGGATCATAGGGCCAGGTGGATGCTGGGCCTAAGGGGTGGTATGGGGGCTCAGGGCCTCTTGGCCCAGGACCAGGGATCTATCTGCTGCACCACTCAGCTACCCTACAGCAGAGTCAGACTGAAAGGAGAGAGAAAATATAGTAGTGGAGAAATACGAAAGGAGGGAGTTGCGATCAGCAATGGCAATGGTGGAAAAATATGGAAGTAACTTTTGCGATGGACTTATCATAAAGAATGTGATCCACCCGTGACAGAGCTGGTGGTGTTGGAACAAAGACTGAAGCACATTTTATTATTATTATTATTATTATTATTATTGGGGGGGGTGCAGGGCAAATGGGGCTGGGTGGCCTGCCTGGGGCCACATAGCAGGGTTATTGTTGGGTGTTTGAGGCTGGATTTGGACCCGGGTACTCCTAGCTCAAGGGCCAATGCTCTGTCCACCACCCAGCCACCCCTACTATTATTACTATTTTATTTTATTTTGGGGTTTCTTTTTTTTTCTTTTTTTTTTGGTTTTTTGCAGGGCAGTAGGGTTGGGGCGGCTTGCATGTCACATGGCTGGGTGATTGTTGGGTGTATGGAGCCGGATATGGGCTCAGGTGCTCCTGGCTCCGGGACCGGTGCTCCATCCGCTGCACCACCTGGCCATACCTATAATTGTTACTATTTTTTTAATTTTAATTTTTTCTCTCCCCTTTACTTTATTGCTCAAGTGAGCCTATATTTTGGGGGGAGGGGGAGTATTTTGTTTACTCTTAAACAAGAATATTTTATTAATGTATGTAAAATAAATTATTTGTACAAAGATTTTTGCTTATGGGGGGGAAAAAGATTCTTTACACTAGGTCAATATGCACCTTAATACTTATTATGATCTTATTGCAAAGATATGGTAGAGTAGTGAAAAAATATAATTCAGAATTAAGAACTATAAAAGGTTTAAGGTTATTCAGGAGACTAATGTCTATATATCATACATTTTTTTTCTTTATGGAGAGATCAATAAGATTCTGGACATAAGTGTCAAATAATGTTTACTATATGCTAGACACTGTGCTTTAGCCTAATGACACAAATGCACACAAACAAGACAGTCTATACCATTGAGTTTAAATTCTTTTAAGGAAAGCTAACATTTTTAAGGGAATGAAAGTCAGGGTGGTGTGTTCTGACCAGGGAAGTAAGAGGGAGAGGGAATGAAGTAAGAGGGAGTTATAAATGATCTATGCTTTTCATGAATGATAGAGTTGAAAAGGAGGGAAGGATATGTACAGAGCAGCATGACATGGAGATGATTGGTAACTGACATGGTGGACCCAGGTTTTGGACACATTGGATGGTTGAGATGGAAGTACAAGTGACATAGCATGGAGGTACATGGGAGGTGGCATGGTGGACTTTTCCAGACCTGATAAGGTGAATGAACACTAATCAGTGTTTATGGGACTTCAAGTAGGAGAGACAGGTAAAGGAGGTGAAGGTCATAGTTAAGCAGCACAGTATGGAGAAATCTGGAAAGTGGCAAATAAAGATGAATGAAAAAAATAATGAATAACAAACTGTTGTTCACATAACAGGCTGCTACTGGTGAATAACTGAAGATAAAGGAAAAAATAGCTTCATGTTCTTATGACCATTTTCTATAGAAGCTTAATTGACATAAAACAATGGTTGCAACTTGGAGACCAAAGAACACTACAAAAAATCTTATCCCTTTGCTATATACAAAGATATGGTAGTCGAGGATGATATCAATTTAGACAATAGGCTCTTTTATTATACCTTTTGGAGAAGGTTGGAAAGTTTGAGCAGTTTTTATATCTAGGAGAATCTCATATATAAGGAAATCACAGAGAGGCACCTAGGAGGGAGGACTGAGTCTGAAGTCAACAAAGACCTGAGGGTAAATCCAATCTTAGACACTAGTTGTGTGATTCTGGGCAAGTCATTTAAAACCCTCTGCCCTAGTGTGCACAACAATAAAAATGGGGATAATAATATCCCCTACCCTGCCAGAGATGTTGTAAGAATCAAATGTGATAATATTGGTAAAGTGTTTAACACATTACCTGATACATAATAGGGACTTAGTAAGTGCTTATTAACTTTCTTCCAGAAATAAGAAAAAAACAATTTTGGGAAAAACAAGCCTGCAGGACATTTTGGTGTGAGACTCAACTAAGAAAGAACATGAAGGAAGATGATGTTTAGGGAGAAAAACTGAAAAATGTATCACTATTTCTAAAACAAATAATTTTTATCATTAGTGGCAGAAGCTGCAGCTGAACTCAGTCCATGATGTACATATGAAGTGAATAGAGAACCATTGGAAGATGAGAACACTGTGACAAGAGCATGTGTATGCCTGTGTCTGAGTGTGTGTGTGAGTATGTGCAGAAACAATTGCATGTATAATGTGTATGAATATGTATTTATGTATAATGTATATGTATAATATGTAAAGTCCTAAACCCCATTGGTATGAGACTCTCTCCTCATTGGTGGAGATCAATGTCCTTTATCAGTGTGAGATGTGGAGTAAAGTTAGAAATAACAGGAGAGAGAGAGGTTCTTTGGGTTCCACAGTCCTTGAGACACTTCTGGCTTCCACCTTTGAGAGAGATGAACAATACAAAACCCATTTCAGATTGATGAAAGAAGATGGCATAAGATAATCCAGCAGCCTCTATCCTAACCCTATTCCCATCTTGTTACACTAGAGAGCTTTGGGGAACTTTCCCTTGGGTGAGAGCTGGGACTTTCTCTCAGGTGAATTGAGTTACTTCAATTTCAATGGGAAAATTCCTTCCCTCTATATTATCTACTACATATTCTCCTATAAATACTTTCTCTGATTTCTGTCTTGATATCAACTTACATAAATGAATTTTTTTGCTAGTTCCTGTAGGTGTTCATTGTAAAACTTCTATTTGGTGGGAAAAGAGTCAAGATATAAAATCTTAGTTCTAATTTCCCAATAATAAAGAATAACCAAAGAATTTAGCTTGCATCTGAAAATTAGATCTCCTAGACTATTAATATTTAAGAAAGAAGATAGATATAATTCTAGCCCAGTGCCTCCCTTTTCTAAAGAGACCAGACTGATCAACCTCTGTTCTCCATCTCCTGCTTTCCCTCCTGGCAAGAATTAGTCTCCATTAGAGAAAAGTGGGGGAGGAGACATGAGAGATGGATCTCGTTTAACTCCCTTCAGCCACATGACAATCCCATCCCACATGTTAGATAGATAGATAGATAGACTGACAAACTCACTGACAGATGGACAGATGGATGAGCAGATGGATGATGATAAATAGATATAGAGATGTATAGGTGCAGTGTATATGTCTGTATATATATTTAGAGATGTATATAGATATGCATATATATCCACATATATAGTCCAAATACATATTACTCTCTATATAATATATTATTACATATATGTGAAGAGAAAGAAAAGAAAGAAGAGAGAGATTGAGAGAGAACAAAGTAATTTTATAAACTTCAGGCAACTCTGTAAGTCTTATCTATTAAGTTCTAAATAGGGGACAAATACATTGAAGGAAGAAGTTCTTATATCCAAGAAAATTACAGACCATTGACAGCTAAGTGGAGAAGTGGAGAGAACACTAGACTTGGAGTCAGGACTTGAGTTTAAATCTGTCATCTCAGACAGTTATTAGCTACTTGATGCTTGGCAAGTTACTTAACCTCTGTCTCAGTTTTTTCATCTATAAAAATTGAAATAATAGTAGCATTTACCTCCCAGGGCTGTTGTGAGGATAAAAGGAGATATTTATAAAACAATCTGCAAAGCTTAAAAGTCCTCTGTAAATACTATCTTTTAATATGATTATATTATATATATATACATATATATACATACATATATATATATATATATACATATATATATATACACAACACTAACAACCCCAGCAGGGAAAAAATTATTGTTTATAATTTTACTGTGAAAAATAATTATGAATCATCTTAGGAAAGACCCTCTGATATAATTATATACAAGCATAAAAAAATATTGAAAACATTTAAGTTCCAATTATAGAATACAAGAAGTGTGAAAAGTAAAACAAATTTGTGGGAAATTCAAATAAATTACCATTTATAAACAGGCATCAATGACATTAATGAAGGCAAGAAACTAGTTCAAGTAAATGTTAGATTTAACATTAGAAAGATAAAAGGACAAATTAGTATGTATGCTTCCTCAGGCATTTACCTCAGTCTTTGCAGCATCCTTATGTTTTGTACTCAAATAAAGCCATGTAAATTCTGTATTCTTTATCAATTCAGCAAATAGAACTCTAGAATCATAATAAGAGTCTATATATATCTAGATAGAGAACCTATTCTTATTGCAATTTTCTGGCTCACAGAGTGGATACTTTCCTAGTTTTTTAACAGCATCTTGGAAGAGTACCAGTCACAGGATCTATAAACAGTACTTTCCTTCAGATACAGCTTTTATCTTGATTGGATAGAGAAAGAAAGAATTTGGCTCCCTCACTGATAAAGGACTTTTTGAACACTTTCACATGACTCCTGTTCTGAGTCACAGATACTGCTTTGGAGAAAAAAAAGGTTTTGTTATGTTTTAAGAATATATATGCACATATAGATGTATTTCTGTTATATGAACATTCCTGATTTTTCTAAATTCTAGATATACACATATAAGAACATTAAAATAACGAATAACTTAAGAATAAATTACATCTGACCAGATTAAGTTACTCCAGAAAAGAGTTAGGAACTTCCCCAATGATTTCTAAATCCTACTCAACAATATTCCATAAATATTTATTAAGTCCCCACTACATGCAGGATATTGTGCTTAGTGAGATAAAAGATAAATAAAACTTGGACCCAGTGAACAAAGAACAGGGTCTATTATAATGCACAAAATAAATATAGTAGAAATTAGAATATAAGTTCATGAGAGAAACCTGTCACTATCCTCAGAAATCTTTAATGGCTCATATAGAGCTCCTGGAAAAGTTTAAATTCCTTTACCTGGTACACTATTTTTTTCAACAAGCTGGCACTACCTTACCTTTCAAGCATTATCTAAAAATATTCCTCTCTGGGTACTCTTTGCTCCAGTTTAATTCAACTACTCTTCATCCTCAAAATAAATCCCCCATCTCTATATCAAGATACATGTTTCCTGTACCTAGAATGCCACCTTTCACCTGCTGAATTCCTATTCATCTTTTAAAGCCCAATTCAAACATTACCCCCCTTTATTATCCCCACTAATGATGATCAGATTTAACAAAGCACTTTGTTTTATACGTTTATGTATTGCATGTACACATATTTGTGTTGATGCTCAATCATTTTAATCATGTCTGACTCTTTGAATCCCCATTTGGGATTTTCTTGGCTAAGATACTGGAGTGGTTTGCCACTATTAAATGTCTGAGATCTGATTTAACTCATCTTCCTGACTCTAGGCCCAGCACTGTTTGCACTATAGTGCCACTTGAGTTGTCTTTCTCCTCATGATACAGATCCAGAGAGGTTCAGTGACTTGACCAAATTACAAGTAGTAAGTGGCAGAGGTTGTGTCTTCAGAACCAGTCCTCATTTACCTTCACTCTTTTATTCCTATTTTGCCATGAGTCTCTTAGCTTTCCTCTGTTTTCTGATATTATAAAGCATGGGTAATAAGCATCCCTCCCAAAATTCTCCCCCAAATCTCAATAGGTCCAGGGTAAATTCTACAGCATCTTCCCTGGTGACGTTGTGGACCAGTACAATTGCATATCATTTCCAATGAAACTCCAGTTCTAGTTTAAATTCTCCCAGTATATTTAAGAGAATATGAATGAAGAATTCTGGCTAGGATCCCCAAGGGGCTGCTGGAAAGGAAGGAGAAGTTCCAGGTTTCCTAATTCTTGATGGATCAAATATTCCTTTGAACAACTTGCTCACAAACTCACAGTAAATTCAGGAAGGTTGAGTCATCTACTAAGGCTTTACATAATCTGGCCCCCTTAAAGATCTTCATTTCAAGAAGAGTAGGCTTGTGTTTGTATGATAAAGTGACTATTCATTACCAGGCTGTTCCTCTTGTTCTTCTGACCCAACCCACCAGGACACCTAAACAAAATAGGCCAGTTCCAAAGACATTGTTGTTGATTATTCTCTGCAGGTGAAATTCTTAGATTAACAATACCTTCCTAGAAGCAATTGAGGAAGGAACTGAGAAACAGAGAAAGTTGGTCAACTACCCACTCCAGAGAATACTGGATTTGGAGTTAGAAGACATAGTTTTCAACCATGACACCATTAATTCTAGGATCCTGAGAGCATCACTCCACTTAAATGGGTCTTATTTTCTTCAAATGACAAAATTGGACAAATTGTCCTTATGATCTTTTCCAAAATTAAATCTTATGATCCTATAGAACAAGACTCATGCTTACATGTGTCATTTTTGATCAATAGAATCTGCTCCATATCAGATCTAGAGTCTTTTGATCTGGATACCCAAAATTATCATGAAGGGATTTCATAATTCTTGATATAGTACTATCTGCCTTATAATTTTCAGGGATTCCCTTGCTATTCAATATATTACTGTATTTAAAAATATAATTTCTACTACCCTACTAGTTTGGCATCAGTTGAGTTAGACCAAATCATTTTGACATCATGTCCCTTTCTTTTGACCAATGCTACATCTCCTATGACACCATCTTTCAAATAACTTCATCAATTATTTCTATTCAATCAATGTGGAAATTGATAATGAGGGGTGGCTAGGTTGCACAGTGGATAAAGCACCAGCCCTGGAGTCAGGAGTACCTGGGTTCAAATCTGGTCTCAGACACTTAAAAATTACCTAGCTGTGTGGCCTTGGACAAGCCACTTAACCCCATTTGCCTTGCAAAAACCTAAAAAAGAAAAAAAGAAAAGAAATTGATAATGAATTCAGAGTTATATAGTTTACTTCCATACATGGAATACTTTCTAGGAAAATATCAAGCTCTCAGCTTAACTTTGATATGTCAAAAGTTACTCTTCCTTTGAGTCACACAATACTTTCATCTAGGGATTGGGATGGTAAATCTTTAACAACCAGCTCTCCAAAAAGTACACAGGACATACTTTTAAATTTTATCTATATTATCAACATTTTTCCATAATTTTTTACATATGAACAATCAATGAAAGAATAAGTCAATTCTTGATTTGTAGTTTGCTAATTTTAAAAAATGTAAATGTTCATACTGAAAATTTAATTATTGGTTCTAGCTGATATGAGTTGACTTCAGTGTCCCCTGGCTTTGCCCTTTCTATAGAAATCATCATAATCACCATGTACAAACATGATCTACTGAAATGAATATCTGGTTCCATAGTGTTTACTCTTGTTCTACACTGGGACTAAGAAGGGTGGTATTTATTAGAATATTATTAAGGTAAAACAGGTATTTATTAAGCTCCTACTATGTGCTAAATACTTTTGCAAATAGTGTCTCATTTGCTGCTGTTATCCCTATTTTACAGTGGTAAGTAACTAGCCCAAGGTCATAAAGCTAGTAAGTATCTGATACCATATTTGAACTCAGGTCTTGGTGACTTCAGTCTAGTGCTCTATCCACTAGGCCCCCTGTCTGCCTAGAGGAATAACTGGTGGCATCCAACTTAGCACTCATTACAATATAAATCAATGGTCTATTATTTTTCCATATCTGGAATTGTATTCTGTGTAACTAAACTCTAAATTTTTCCAACAAACTATTTTGGAGCTCTAGAATTCTGCATAGAAAAAGGCTATCGTGTCTTATTTGTGAGTCCCTGTGTAGCAAATGCAATAGATTTCTGGCAGTCATCATTTTCCTAGTACAAAATAGTTTCCTAGTCTTTGAAAACTAACCGTAATAGAATTTGCTTATTTAAGAAAACTGTCTCTACCCTGTAATCCTCATCCCACTCTTGAATTCAGTGTAAGGGAAAAGAAATAGATTTTCAGCTCAAGTCATTCTTGGTCACAGACCAAGCAAATTTCCAGACATTAAATAATAAAGCAATTAATGAATCAGTAAGTATTAAGTCCCTACTTATGTTCCAAGCACTGTGCTAAGCCCTGGAGATACAGAGATGCAAAAGACAGTCCCTGTCCACAAGGAATTTATAATCTAATGAGGGAGATAAATGTAAACAAATATATACAAAGTAAGCTATATACAGGATCAATTGGAAATAATAGAAGACATGAGAATTAAGAGGAGCTGAGGAAGGAGTAGAAGATGAGGTTTAAGTTGAGACTTAAAGAAAGTCATGGAAATCAGTATGTAGAGCAAAGACAGTAGAGTTTTCCAGGGTTTAGACAATTTGAGAAAATGACCAGAGTCAATTGATGAAGTGACTTGTTTGTGATACAAGCAGGAGACCAGTGTCAAAAAAGTAGATGATAGAGAGTGAAGTATAAGAAGACTGGGAAGATAGGAGGT
Organism: Macrotis lagotis; assembly: GCF_037893015.1. NCBI lineage: Eukaryota > Metazoa > Chordata > Mammalia > Peramelemorphia > Peramelidae > Macrotis > Macrotis lagotis. The sequence continues at coordinate 146,009,447 of NC_133658.1, read as the reverse complement.
AGCTGTTATGAAGGGCTTTAAATGTAAAGCAATGTGAACCTGGAGGCAATAGGGAGCCCCTGGAATTGGAGGGAAGGATGATATGATCAAACTGTGCTAAAGGGAAACAACTTTTATGACTGAATGAAGGATAGACAGGAGTGGAGAGAGACTTGAGGCAGGCAGACCCATCATTAGGCAATTGCAGTCCAGGGGTGAGATGATGAGGACCTGCCCAGATAGTGACAGTGTCATAGGAAAGAAGGAGACTATTCAGGTGCTGCAGAGGTAAAATCAACAGACTTTGGCAACAACTTGGATGAGAGCAGGGGAGTGGTAAGAGATATGGAGGAGTTCAGAATGACTCCTAAATTGTGAACCTGAAAGTCTAGGAAAGTGGTGTTTCCCTCTTTAGTAATAAGGAAGGTAAGAGTGGAGGAGATTTGGGGGAGGGGGGAATGAATTCTGTTTTAAATATATTGAGTTTAAGCTGTCTACTGGGCACTCATTTTGAGATGTCTGAAAGGGAGTTGGAGAAGTGAGATTGTAGGTTAGTGGAAAGATGGGGACAGGAAATTTAAGAATTACCAGCATAGAGATGGTAATTTAATTTATGAAAGCTAATGAGACACCATGTGAAGCAATATGGAGAAAAGAGAAGAGGGCCTAGGACAGAACCCTGTGGTTAGAGGATATGATCAAGTAAAGGAGACTGAGGAATGATCTGATAGAATGGTGCTCCTAAAAGCTTGGTGAGAAGATAGTGTTAAGGAGGACAGGAGGATTTTTGGTGTCAAAGGTTGCAGAGAAGTCAAAGAGGATAAGGAATGATAAAAGGCCATTGAATTTGGAAACTAAGAGACCCTTAATAACTTTGGAGAGAGAAGTTTTAGTGGAATGATAAGGTCAATAGCCAAATTGTAAGGGGTTAAGAAGAGAGGAAAAGGAGAGAAAATATAAGCACTTATTTTAGATGGCCTTTTCAAGTAATTTAACCACAAAGGATGGAAGAATTAATCAAAGGTTTTTTTCAAGATGGGAGAGATGCGAAAAAAAAAAAAAAAGATGGGAGAGATGCGAATATGTTTGCAGGTAGTAGGGAATGAGCCAGTAGACAATGAAAGATTGAAAATAAGTGAAAGAGTGGAGAGGAGAGAGGGTGGAATGGGAACTCTAAAACAAGTATGAACTAAATATCTTCCTATGAGATAATGATGGAGATTGTGATAGGAGGCATCTGAGTGAAAGGAGATAAGGAAGATGAGAGAAGCGGGGGTTCATGCTGAATAGTCTCAATTTTTTCCTGCAAAATATGAGGCAAAGTTTTCTCCTCTCAGCTGAGGGAAGGCTGGGGAGGAAGCCATAGAAGTCTTAAGGAGGGATGAGAAGTTTGGAAGAGCCACCCTGTTTGAAGAATGAGTTAGTGAATTGATAAGGGAGTTATAAAAAGTTTACCTGGCAGCTATGAGGGTCCAGTTGAGGTTGCACAACATAAATTTGGACCAAGTCAAAACGGTTATATGATTGTCCCCACTTCTGATCAGCAGCATGCATATAAGAGTGAAGGTGTTGAATGTTGAGAATGACCCAGGCTGAGATTTGGCTGACTATGGGAGTCTATGGACAGTAGCTACAAGAACGGTAGTTATCAATAGTGTGAAATGAAAAGGAGGAATGAATACTGAGTGAGGAAGGTAGGGGGAGAAGCTGGAAGTAACAATGAGAAGGAAGGAGAATTTCAATTTCCTCATTTCTGACCAGTAAACTGAGGGGAATGAATGAAGGTACAGTCAGTACTGGAAGTGGGATGAAGGAGACTGTCATTTGTGGGGAGAAAGGCTTCAGTGATAGCTAGTACTTGGAAGGAATGGGAAAGAAAAAGATTTAAGATGAAGTGAAGTTTATTGCCTGTGAAATAGCCATTCCAGAGGACACAGTGAAAGGACTACATAGAATAAGGTTGAAATTTAGGGGTGGGACAATTGAGAGGAATGAGAATGAGAAATCAGGTACTGAGGTGAGGAATGGGGTTTGGATGATAATTTATAGGTATTTGAAGTCTGTGAAAGGTCTGACGAGGTGTAAGAACATTCTTCACTTAGTGAAAAGTACCATTCTCCCACCAGCATCAGTTGGCATCAGGCTGTAGACAAGTGCAATAAAAGAAGGGAAACATTTAATTTAATCAAACTCAAAAATGTAACAGAAAAATTCAATTAATTAATCAATGATTATTATATGTCCACTCTTTGCCAAGGGCTGTGTTTTCTTTCTTGACCCCTTACAGTCAATAGAAACCAATTCTTCACCCAAATTCTGACTTTGTTGGGGGGAAAAATACAAATCCCTATAGGAAAACATAGAGGAAAGGAGGACATACTTGAATTGCTGCTCTAACATCTTTACTCCACACCAGTTCAATACAAATTTTCTCAAGTTCCCCCATTCCTTTTATTATTTTTTACAACTCAACAATATCCCATTACCTTGAGATGCCATAATTCGTTTAATCAGTCCCCAATTAATGAGTAAACACTTAATTTTCACTTGTTTGCTTTTCTTTTTTCCTTTTAATCCCCACTTCATGAAGCATTTTCTAAAGCAGAAGTGACTTTTGCTTGTGCCTAGTTTTTCCACAGCATTACCCTCCCTTTTGACCTCTCCTATCTCTTTCCTGTGTAGCTGTATCTCTACAGAAGATTGTGTGCATGTCTAACTTTCCCTTATCAGATTCAGATAAGAATGATGATGATCTGGTGTCTCTTCTTCCATATTTGCATATTTTTCTTTGTGCAACTCAACTAGGGAAAATGGTAAATTCCACTCTCTTCTTCCTTTCTCCATTAATGTATTCCTTATACCATTCCTATCTTCACTTTTTTCAAACCTTCAGATCAGAACCAATCCATCCCCAGATCCTCTGTTTTCTTATTAAATTACTTCAATATCCTTTGAAGATAACAAGTTTTGAAGATAACCTTTCTTGATTCTTCTGTGTGCATTTCAAATTTTTCTACCTGGTTTTGCTGTTTTCATCAGAAAGGCTTGAAAATCCTGTCTCCTTTTTACCCCTTGTAGGTTTATACTCAACTTTGCTGAGGAAATTATTCTTGGTTTAAGTCTGTATCTTTTGTCTTTTGGAAAACTGTATTCCAAGATCTCTTTTAATTTATGGCAGAAGTTGCCAAGTCTATGTGATCCTGACTATGGATTATTGGTACTTATAATCTTTCTTTCTGGCTGCTTGCAGTATAATTCTTCTATGATATGAGAGCTCTGGATTTTGGCTATGACATTCCTAGAATTTTTCTTTTGAGGGTTTTTTTGAGAAGTGATAAATGGATTCTTTCTATTTTTACTTTTCATTCAGATTCTAATAGATTTGAGCAGTTCTCATTTATCATTTTTTTTTGAAGCATCATAACCAGGCTTCTTAAAATCTTGTATTCAGGGAGTCCAGGGTTGTTGGGTTTTTTTTTTTATCTCTTTCTAATCTGCTTTCCAGGTCAGTTGTATTTTGATAACAAATATCTTATATTTGCTTCTAATGTTTTTGTTGTCTTGTAGGATCATTAATTTCAGTTTGGTCTATTCTGATTTTTTAGGAAATATATTATTTAGATAAAGTTTATCACTTTCTAAACTATTAATTCTTTCCAATTCTCTCCTCCAAAATATTTTTTTGTCTTTTGTTCGATTTTTTTCAAGTTATCCAGGAAGTCTTCGTGGAAAAACCCATTTCTTCCTTTGTGGAAGCATGTTGAATCCCCCATCCCCATTCCATTAGGCTATATATTTCAAAATAATATTAGGAAAATCATTTAGTCAAAAATCATTTTATAGACTTGCCTGAATAAAGGAAACCTTACCAGTATTTAATCAACTTTCTAGGAAACACAATAATTTTCACTGAACTTTTTACTTCATTTTTATCAAAGATCCAACCAGTTTATTAAAGGAGAAGACTAATCAGCCCAGGAAGGGCAACTCCTTGAAGTGATTAAAGTAATAATCAGACTTAGAGAAGGAAGTTTTTAATTGATTCAGCTAATAGAAATATCTCCTCAGTTCACCTTTGACAAAGTGGAAAAGAAAATTCTTAAAGGAAGTTGTTGAAGAAGGATTGAATGATATTAGGAAAAATGATCCTTCAGGATGTCTCAAAGTTTTTATATTATTGTTTTGTTTGAGGAATTAACCCCATTAACTGAACTTTCATCTGCTTTGAGAATACTTTAAGTTGTAACTCCAATATCACTCAAAAAGAGAGATTTTCAAAAGCAGTGAAGATTACTGCTTTGGATTTTCTCTTTCTTTTATGCATTTCTCTAAGCAGAGATGTTTAATGGATTAATTTCAGTAATAAAATTTGTCACTGTCAAGCTTGTGCCCAAAAAGCAAAGTTCCCCCCCCCCACATCTTTATGTCTCTGCTTACAGTTGTAAGGTTACTCTCATCTTCTAGGTTTGGTTTTATGATATCTCTGAATCTATAATAATTCTTTATGTTGATCCATATAGCCTCCTGCTTACTCATATCTCTAGCTGGAGCTTTGTGCCAGTGCCAGTTTCTACCCTCTACTGCAATTTTGGGTGGGGCACATAGCCCTGATTGATCTAGACCTGGGTAAGCTGGTTTATGTCTCTGATCTTCACCTCCTAGGGTGTGTCTACAATAACACTGGTAAATTTTAGATTCCCATGGATTTTTGAAGTGAGAGCCTTGAATCTTCATTGCTTTCTTTGGCATCTCTGTAATGTGCTGTGGACCTGAGAGGTCCTATAGCTACAATGTCCTTATCTCAGTGCTGCTAAGTATTGTTGGTCATTTCTGAGGTCTATGCCTTTTAAACTTCCAACCTCCCAGAGTTTTTTGATGGAAACCCCCTTCTCTTGAGACAAATGCAGATACCAAGCCTTGCAATATACAAAGTGTCTCTGAAAGACTCTGGGATGTTTTGCCTATGGTTGTACCATCTTTTTTATTGGTCACTCTCCTTGCCTATGAACTTTTGGATGGCATTTTGTGCAGTAATAATGTGACTGAAGCAACTTTATTGTTGCTATAGTTGAGTCATTTCCTTCTCCAACTCATTTTACAGATGAGGAAACTGAGACAGACAAGATTAATCCAGAATTAAATAAATAAATAAAGCATCTTGAGGCCAGATTTGAACTAATAAAGATGAATCTTCCTGACTCCAGGTCCAGTAGTCTATTCATTCAACCAGCTAGCTGCTTTGTCATTAGTTTTTTTGTTTGTTTGTTTTTGGTTTTTTTGCTAGGCAATGGGGTTAAGTGGTTTGCCCAAGGCCACACAGCTAGGTAATTATTAAGCCTCTGAGACCGGATTTGAACCCACATACCACCTAGCTGCCCCTTGTGATTAGTTTTTATGATCATTATTAGGTTGGTACTTTTTTTCAGGTTTTTACTGGCAGTGGGGGTAGGGGAACTAGAATGCCTTCTTCCAATCAAAAAAGCTATCTTGAGGCAGCTAGGTGGTACAGTAGATAGAGCACCACCCTGGAGTCAGGAGGACCTGAGTTCAAATCCAACTTCAGATACTCGCCCAAGGTCACACATTCCATTAGGCTATATATATTTCAAAATAATAGTAGAACAATCATTTAGTCAAAAATCATTTTCTAGACTTACCTAAATAAAGGAAACCTTACCAGTATTTAATCAACTTTTTTTTAAAAAAATAATCTTCACTGAAATTTTTACTTCATTTTTATCAAAGATCCAACCAGTTTATAAAAGGAGAAGACTAATCAGCCCAGGAAGGATACTTCCTTGAAGTGATTAAAGTAATAATCAGACTTAGAGAAGAAAGAAATTTTTAATTGATTCAGCTAATAGAAATATTTTGCAAAAAGCAAAACAAAAAAAGCTATCTTGGAGATTGTTTTGTACCAAGATTAGAATGAATGACTTTTTCTTAGGGACAGTCAATATGCTTTTTCACATTGCTTTTAGAATAGTAAATAAACTTTTTCTAAAATAGTAAATAAACAAATGAATTCCTCATTAGTAATCCTTTTAATCCTTATCATACCTAGCTATGCAAATTCTCATAAGGTACCAAGATACCTCTGTGAGGCAGATAGATAGTGCAGGGGACTTAGCTCCAGGCCTGAAGTCAATAAGACCTGGAGCCAAATCTACCTCAGACTTCTTACTGGGCAAGACCTGCACTGGAGGAGGCACCATCCAGGTCCCTCCCCCTAGATGCCTAGGCCCACTGATGCAGCCCTCATACTCATCAAGTCCTAGAGCCCTGAGAAGACTCAAATGTGGACTACCTGCTCCTTTGCTGCTTTCCTATTGCTAGTCACAGCCAGGTATGGGCTCCAAGCTCCAGTGTAATCCATTTTCAGAGCTAGTCAATTCAGCAGGTGAGTTGTTACAATTAGTCTATCAAGAGCCAGGCTAGAGGCTTGGCTAGGTGGTACAGAGGTTAGAGCACCAGCCCTGGAGTCAGGAGTCTCTGAGTTCAAATCTGGCCTCAGACACTTAATAGTTACCTAGCTATACGACCTTGGGCAAGCCACTTGACCCCATTGCCTTGCCAAAGGAAAAAAAAAAACCTATAAATAAATTTTTAAAAAATGAGTCAGGCTAGGATGTTCATATTATGTCACCAGATGTCACATGCTGGTGCTTACCTGGGGCTGTTAGTACACTGTGGTGCCTCATTACTACAAGAGAAAAAGAAACCATTTCAAGGCCAGACTCCTGCAGCAGCCAGACCATCACCAATAGTCCTGTTCCTATAAATCAGGCCATGGGATAAAATAGCTCTGGTAAAGGTAGTGAGTATAATAAACATAATTGTGCAAGTCATGCCATCAATCACTTGGTTGGTTGGCATGGTCCTCTTTGATAACAAAGGACAACTAGTACACCCTGGGCATGAAACCCTGTTTTCTCAATTTCCATATCTGTAAAATAATCTGGAGAAGGAAATGGCAAACCACTCTAGTATCTTTGGGAAGAAAAATCCAAACAGGGTCAGGAAGAGTCAGATACAACTAAAATAAATGAGCAACAAAACCAAAAGACAGAAGAGGTACACAGAGAATCCTCTGTGGGTATTCCTCCATTACAGCAAATCCCGTCTCTCCACCACCACTTTACAATTAGATCAGCAAATAATAATAATAAAGAAAGTAATCCATCCCTTGAAGGCCACACCTCAATTTTCATTATGGTGATGACTGGTGCTAAATGTTCCTGTTATTGGAATGCCATTTCTTTTAAAAATTCCTTCCAATCAGACATCCATGAGTAAGATCATTGACTAACTTTGTAATGATGGCATTTTTTCACAAATCTTTGATAAACCACTAAATTCTAGAAAGGGCTTCAGCATACCGTAGTTCTTTGGGTGTGGCCAGTGTCTTAAAAGTTTTTTCTTTTCTGGGGAATCAAAATTCATTCCCTGTTGAGATACCATGTAGTACATGATCTAGCAGATATTTGGCAAAATTAATATGTAACAGTGCCAGCTTTATTTAGATCAGCAGTTCCAGCCTAATAGCTTCAGTTATCTTTTCTCATATTGTGCCATCTTCCTAGTTCTATAGTTTTGTTGCTGTTCAGGCATGTCCAACTCTCCATGACCATGACTCCATTTTCTTAGCAAAGATTCTAAAGTGGTTTGATATTTCCTTCTCCAACTCATTTTACAGATGAGGAAACTGAGAAAGACAGGGTTACACAGCTAATAAGTCTCTGAATCCAGATTTGATTTCAGGCCATTCTGATTCCAGAACCCAGCAGTCTATCCACTGTGCCACCCAGCTGCCCATTCATACAGATTAATATCTATAAATCAGGCATATCATCTACCATTTTTCCCATGACCTATTCAAAAATGATAGGTGCTTTAGATATCCCATGTGGCATAAGTTCAAATTAGTTAGGATAAATGAAAGTGGTCTTTCCCACTTTATTATCTTCCTCTAATTGCCACACAACAATTTGTTTATTTAGTGTTCTGGAAGAACACAAAGTAAATAAACATTTATTGAGTACCTACTATATGTGAGGCACTATGCTATGTCTCATTTGGTCCTAACAACAAATGTAAGTAGGTGCTATTATTGTCCTCATTACACAACAAAGAAACTGAAGAAAGTAGAGTGATTTTGCCATGGATTACACGGTTCAGTCCTCTGTACCCATTCTGATTTTCTTCTTTTTTTATTACACTTCTGTAAGTTCTATGAGACAGTAATAATGTCTTATATGAACAATTATTTCAGATGGTTTCTTGAGTCTTCCATCTCAGAGAAGACAACTCTGCAAGGATGTCCTTGAATGCTCAGGAATTATAGAGATGAATAGTCTTTAGAAACCAGGGGCACACCATGCATCCCATTCATTCAGTGAAAACATTTCAGACCTAGAACTGAGCTTCTTCATAAGGTATTCTTTCCATTCTTCAGACACCAGGCAATATGAAAAAATCAAATACCCCAGAATTCATCATTAAAAATGAAAACTTAACATTTATATAGAGCAGAGGCTCTTATGTGTCATGAACTCCTTTGGCATTCTGGTAAAGCCCTGTACCTCCTCTCAGAATAATGCTTTTAAATGAATAAAGTAAAATATACTGGATTAGAGAAGGAAGCCAATTATATTGAAATACACGTGATGCTTGCCCCAGGAGTAAGAATTCCAGTTACAGTGTTGGCTAGAATTCCACTTGAATTTTAATTAAGAACTTGCTATGCCTCCAAAGGGGTAATCTAGTGACCTTAAGCAATCACATGCCACAAAAGAAAGGTTATACAAAAGAAAGGTTATACATTTTTACCATTCAAAGTCTCAAATTGCAGGACTTTTGAAGCTTTCTTACAGTCATTCTCACTTTTCTGTGTCTGACATCTGTCACTCTTGTAGCATTTCAGTGGTACGTATCAATCAGGGTTTAAATTTCTCTTCTACTTGTAGGGCAACAGTGTCACCTGAGAATAATGGTATTTTCTCATATGAAATCCATTCAAGATGTCATAAGTTATATCTATCTCAGATTTGCCCAAGGGCTGTGGACCACCTTTGAGTAAGATAGAGCTGGAAGCAAATTCTCCTAGTCTAATTGCTCTGCCATAACTATGAACATATTGCATCTCCCTAATAGAATGTTGGCTCTTTGAGGGTAGTATCCATCACACTTATGTACTGGTACGTTCAGGATCAGTAGCGTGCTTGACACAAAGTACTAATAAATGCTGTTGACTGGTTAGTTTTTGTCTGACCTAGTTTCCTTTTTTTTTCCTAGGAATGTCAGTATCTTTTAGAACTAAATATTTGAGTAGACAGATAGGATTGTTAGGTGTTTGGGGTTTTTTTTTTTAACTACACTTTCTATGTGCTCCATCCCAGTATATGTGGGAAATTCAGAGGATTTCACAATTTTAGAAAACTCACATGAGGGAACATCTGTAAGGTCCTCCTTCAAAACATTCAACTTACCTATATCTACAGCTACCTAGAACCTTTAAAAAATTCTACATGGTCTTTTCAGTATTCCTCCTTACCCCAAATTGTCTTTTGCCATTCCTTCACCATGAATTTCCTTAGATTACTGCTACTCTAAATAAGTCCCTAATTAAATAAGACAGAAGATTGAGTAATAATAGTTGACTTTTTTGGTAATACTTTAAGATTTGACAAATATATCTAAGCAAAGACTATTTATCATTTTGTATTATAATTCTCTGTGTAGGTGTAAAGCTCTCTATCAGACCATAAACTCCACAAGCACAAAAGTCTCATCTAAACTCTTAATCTTCATAACAAAGTGCTCTGTGCAAGTAGTAGGAGCTCAATAAAATCTTGTAGAGTTGAATGACAAAGAAAATAAAATATTATAAAGTCAGATAAGGGGAACAACCCCTTTCATCTAGGAGAGTAGGAAAAGTTTAGTGGAAGGGATGGCACATAAGCTACACTTGGTGGCATAGTGGAAAGAGTGCTGGTCCTAGAATAGAGATAAATCTAATTTCAAATCTAGCTTTAGACTACACAAACAGATCCTAGACAAATCTGTTTGTTTCCATTTCCTCAGCTGTAAAATGAGCAGCAAAGTAGCACTTTCATCTCTGTTTTTTTAATTGTATTTTATTTTTCCCAATTATATGTAAAGATAATTTTTTTTAATTTTGAGTTCCAAATTTTCTCCCTTTCACTCCCTCCCTAAAACTGTAAACAAGTTGATATAGGTTATATATGTTCAATCATGTAAAGTATATTTCCAAATTAGTCATGTTGTAAAAGAGGAAACATATCTAAGGGGGAAATATGGAAAATATAAAGAAAAAGAAAAATAGTATATTTAAATCTGCATTCACATTCTTTCATTTTTTCTCTGGAGGGGGTTAGCATGTTTCATTATTAGACCTTTGAAATCATTTTAGATCTTTGCTGAGAATATTGCTAAGATGATTGCTGGGAATACCTAAGTCATTCATAGTTGATCATGGTACAATATTGTTTTTACTTATATACGATGTTCTCCTGGTTCTGATCATGTATAAGTTCACATAAGTCTTCCCAAGTTTTTCTGAAAGTATCTGCTCATCATTTCTTATTACACAATGGTATTCTATTATATTCATACAATGCAACTCGTTCAACCATTCCTCAATTTATTGTTATTCCCTCAATTTCCATTTCTTTGTCACCATAAAAGAGCTGCCATAAATAATGTTGTACAAATAGGTCCTTTTCTCTTTTTAAAATATCTCTTTGGGATACAGATCTAGTAGCAGCACTGCTGGGTCTCCTCTCAGGATTATGGAGAAGATCAAATGATATAATACTCATAAATCACTTAGCAAAGTTCCCAACACAGAGCAGTCACTTAGTTAATGTTTGCTTCATTCATTCTTAAGTAATAAAACAAGAGTTGAATTCAGTGAACAGTAAGTAGTGTTTGTTTGTTTTGGAGCATGGAGAATATAATGAGGAGTAGTATGAGGTAAGATGGGGAAAAACTGGTTTGGAATTTGAAATTATACAAGAAAAGTCACTTGTTCCCATCTTTTGAATCAGTAAGGGTAAAATATTTAGCCAAGAAAATCAATGATAGAATAAAAGCAAAATATTCTTTGGAGAAATTTTTGTTATAGCAAAAACTGAAAAAAGTGCCCATTAATTATAAAGTGACTGAACAAATTTTCATACTTGACTGTAATAGAATATTATTGTGCCATAAATAATGATGGATGTAAGGAATTCAGAGAAACATCAGAAGACTTATATGAGCTGAGGCAAAGAAAAACAGAATCAGAACTATCTGCCCAGTCACTACAATACCATAACTATAAACATTACTAAAAAGCAGCATAATTCTGTTTAATTATAACAACCCCAGAATTAATAATGAATTCTACCTACTTCCTCTTAGATGTAAGTTAGAGGGCTATAGATTTAGAATGTGGATTATGCTATGAGGCAAGCTTTCTATATCAATTGGTGCTGTTAACTGTTTTTCTCTGTAATAAAAGAAGTGTAATGGGGCTTGCTTTATTTATTTTGCACATGATCAGATTGCCTAAAATGGAGAAGCTCTCTTGGAGATGCCAGGGACCTGCTCCTTAAAAAAGACATTCCTCTTACCCCACCACACAATTGAGAACAGCCCCTTTTCATTGACTACATAATGAAAACAGGTTATAACATTAAAACTAATAAAATGGAACAGATTCTCTCTCCCTGTCTTTCTCTCCCTACCTCCCTCCATGTCTTTCTCTCCCTGCCTCCCTCCATGTCTTTCTCTCTCCTCTCTTCTTTCTTCTTCTTTCCTTTTTTCTTCTTCCTCTCTGTCTCTCTCTTTCTATCTCTGTTTGTCAGTCTGTATGTCTCTCTCCTTTCCTCCACTCCATCCTGCCAGCATCTTATAAAGATGATACCAAGAACACAAGTGTCATAAACTGGGTGAGAGGAAGAAATTTTTAGGTCCTTGAGCCCAAGAAGGACTTTAGATTCAGAACTTGATGGAACTATACTATATAGGAACTGAGCTAAACTATGAATTTAATTCTCTTTTCATCACCAAAGATGATGAAAGAGTAGAATAGATGAAGATTATGAACCCCAGGGGTTGGAAAGTGGGGTAATGTTTTTCTACTATATACCTTTGAAGCAAATATCACTTTTTAAAAGATAATCTGACTGTTATGGTTAAATGGAACTGGGTTTTAGGGTACCTCTAAAATTAGAAGAGCACCATTAATAGGCACCATATCAATGTGGAATAAAGAGTTAAGAGGAAATGATTGTGGTATAAAAACAAAAGGCATCAATAAAAAACTAATTTTTTTAACAAAAAAGAAAAATAAACTGAAAACAGATTTTTTTGGAGGAGCCTCAAATTCCAAGATAAGAAGTATTAACTTTATTTGTAGAAAATGGAAAGTCATTAAAAGTTATTTTTTCCTACAAAATAAAATGATCAGACTTGATCATTAGGAGGCTAGGACAAAGTGAATTCTTTTTCATTGAAGATCTTCAAACAGAAATAGGATGATCGCTTGGTATGTCTTAAAGGGGATGCCTGCTTAGGTAAGAGCTGGTCAAGATAACTTCTAAGGACCTTCTAGCTCTAAAATACCGTAAGCAATATTTTAACATCTCTAGCATGGAGAAATTAGATTCTAATAGAATAGACTACCTTGGCTTACCATCATAAGGAGAGGGTACTTAAAACATTAAGTTGGGGAAGGAATGTCAGAGCAAAGACATACAATGAGACCTGGATGGGAAATTAGAACAATTTCCAAACTTTCTTGCTTCCAGGAGTCCTAGTGTTTCAGTCATTTTTTTAAAGGTTTGTGGTAAGGTCGTTTTTTTCATTTGTATCTGATTCTTTGTGACCTCATCTGGGGTTTTCTTGACAAAGATACTGGAGTGGTTAGCTATTTTCTTCTCCAGTTCATTTTACAAGTGGGGAAACTGAAATAAAGGAAGTTAAATGGCTTGCCCAGAATCACACAGTTAGTAAGTGTTCGAGGTCAGATTTGAAATCATAAAGGTGAGTCTTCCTGACTCTAGGCCTAGGACTCTATCTACTGTGCCACCCAATTGTCCCTTTTTCAAGGTACCCCTCAGCCAAAATAAATACCTAACAGTTCTACTTAAGTAATAAAGTTCTACAATTTAGTAAGTGACTATAATAAGTAATTAGTAACTTTGAAAAAATAATACACATAAATTGAAAGAAAAGAAAATATTTTTATTTCATCCTAAATAATCCCCATTACTCACTAATATCTTGTCCACATTTGTTGGGCACTGCATAACTTCCCAAACCTTGGAATCAGATTGTTTATCACCACCTTCATTTCCTATTCCACATTGATAGTCACCTGGTATTGGCTTTTCATCATAGCAACTACCAAAAGCCCAGTTTCACAAAGATATGATATCACAAAGTAGAAATTACAGATGTAGCCAAAAATACAAGTAAACAAAAACTTATCTCAAACATTCCAGCACATTATCAAAAGGAATGTGGCACTATCTAACACTAGAATTGTAAACCATCTTAAGCAATTATTTGTGCCACCAACAGATATTGAATATTGTTGTTTTCCACAAAAAATGTAGAATATACTCCAGCCCCCCCTGTAATTTTACTGTTGCCCTGAACTGCTTACAGTTTGGGAACCCCATGTTTAGAATCTAGGGGACTCCAGGTAGCTGACCAAGGGACCTGGATTCAAGTTCATGGCTTGGCTACTCCCTGTCAAAGCCTCCACCTGAACTGAAGGGACATTTGCTGGAGTAACGGATGCCTCTTTCTTTGTTTCCCTTCTGTCAGGCATGTCAAAGAAAATCTTCCTGGAAGGGTGGAGTGACTGGAGAATGAGTCATGTCCAGTGAAAGGAGAAGGGAATGTCTGAACTCAGTTGGTAATACATTCTAACACTCAGAGGAGGGAGTAAATACCCATCCCTTTTATTTTTCCCCCATTTAAAAAATTCTGAAATAAACAACTAAAATGAATACTTCCAAAACAAAAAAAAAGGGAGGGATAAATATGGAGTGGTAAATCTTCCTTATTTTCTTTTCAAGTATATGAAAAATTCAACTTTCAATATAATTCAATATTAAATATATAAATATTACTTTCAAAACTGTCCTCTGATTCCTTTTAACCTTCCTTCAGAAACTTGTTTCAGTGGCCTTCTTTCTTTCTTTTTTCCTTCATAACTTTATCACTAGTTTCTCTCCCCAGATTCCCTCAAATCAAGAAAAAATAATAGGCCAAAAATTAATAATACTTTATCACAATGTCATATAATATATGATACATAATAATAATAAAACAAAATCAAATCCCCACATAAGTCATGTCCAAAACTTGAGTCAATCACACCTCTGATAAAAGGTGAGAAGCATGCATTATTATCAGGATCCCTGGTTGGTTTGCTGTGTTGATCAGAATTCTTAAGACTTTCAAAATTATTTGTCTTTATAATGTTATTATTATTATTATATTAATTTTTCTCCTAGTTCTAGTGTTTGTTCTTAACAAATTACTGTAAGTTTTCCCAGGTTTCTCAAAAAAACATTACTTTCATAATTTCCTATGGCACTTGAATATTATATTACATAATATGCCATTCATTCCATAAAGTGATGGTCATTTCCAGTTCTTTGCCCTACAAAAAGAGATTGCATAAATATTTTTATACATGAGTCCTTTTCATCTTTTTTTGATCTCTTGGTATACAGTGGTACCTCTGGGAATGCACAATTGAATGATTCTGAATGGAGAATTAACTTTCAGAATGATTGGACCAATTCATAGTTTCACTAATGCCAATTTTCCCACAGTACCTCTAATAATTATAAATTGTCTTTATTTTTGCTAATCTGATAAGTATGAAGAAGAACCACAGGGTTGCTTTAATTTGCATTTTGTTAGTTATTAATGATGTGAAGATTTTTTCATATTTTCATATCTTCATATGGTTTGGATTTCTAACTTTGAAAACTGACTGTTCATATCTACTGACCATATCTATTTCGTTTGGGAATGACTCTTATTATTAAAAATTTGAATTAGTTCCTTATTTATATTGGATATGAAACCTTTATCAAAGAAGCTTTCTGCAAAGTTTTTCTCAGTTAGCTGGTTCCCCTTCTAATTTTTATCTGATTGCTTGTCTCAGTTTCATCAACTGTAAAATGGGGACAATGGCACCTACCTTGCAGGTTTGCTGCAATGATCAAATGAGATAAAATTTGTTAAAAGTATTTGGCAAATAGTAGGAATTTAATAAATATTTATTAACTAATTTTAACTACATTGGTTTCATTTTTGTACAAATTTTAATTTTTTAAATAGGTTGTATGAGTGTTCATATAAGGTATGTATATCTTCTGTGGGTTATCTAAACATGACTTATGGGTGTTATGAAATGACCAGCACCTCTTCCAGGAAAACCATATGACTATTAAAAAGGGTTTGATAGATATAGTTTCTAAATAATTTAATCATTTTACTAATAAAACCAGCAGTTTATTAACAGAAGGATAGTCATTTGGCATCTCTCTCTTAGACCAAAGACAATCATGGCAGATGAAGTTCACACTTTATATATCTTTGAAAAGTAGGTGTTCAGTGAGGGCCTGAGAGTGACATCATGTGAACTCTATACTCAGAGCAACCTTGGACTTTATAGACAAAAGAATCTGTTTCCACCCAAGCTTGAGTGGAACACAATAGGCTTCCCTACCTTAGATTGAATTCCTTTTGAAGTTGGATAGGATATGAGCAAGATTGAAGAGAGTTAATTCAGTCCCATTATCAGTAATGTCCTTAAAGAGACTGAACTTTTTAAAATCTGGAATTTGGAAGAAGGCAAGAGCTCCGAGTCTCCTCAAGATATTAGTTATTAATAATCATTTCTCTCGACTGTAATATCCAGCTTTAAGAGAAGCAAGAGAAGGGCCTTGTCTGACTGTTATTTCCTTTCTTTAATACCAAAAAGGATATCAATTATATTTACATCTGTCTAACCCCTCAAATGTTGCCTTACTTGGGAAATGAGCCTGGTTCATAAAATAAAAGTTGCTTCCCTTGTTTCCAGTCTTTAGCTTATACTAATTCCTTCTACCAAATGCTGTTTATATAAAAGACCATCACAAATAGCAAATAGTGAATGAGTCCATTTATCTAAGCAAATAATCAAATAGAAGTTGGATAAATTCTTCAGATTAGAATGAACCAAAAAAATACACAAGAGTAAATGAACACTTGGCTGGGAGTGGGATGAGATCTCTTCTCAAACCAAGAAAAAGAACTGGTTCCAGTCTAAAGGACAGTGGCCCCTAAGCTCTTTAGGGAGGTTCGGTGGAAATCAACATGTTAAGGACCCAGCTTGTTCTGCACATTTGCCTTTTTTTTTCCTTTTGCCTCTCCTAAAGTATGTGTGAGGAACTATATTGTCTGTTTCTCAAGTAACTCAAACCAACTCAGCCCTTTCTGTAGGCAGCATGTCTGCAATATCCCCCTGGGGGACGGAGGAAGGAAATAATTATTAACTTATCTCTTACCATGATAAACTAGTATTTTTTTTACAAGTATTGTCTCATTTAATCCTTACAACAATTTTCAAGGTTGATACTATAATCTCCACTTTACCACTGAGGAAACTGAAGCAAAACCAAAGTTAAGTGACTTACCCAGATTCTCACAGCTAAGTAAAGCCAGATTTGAACTCAGATGTTCTTGAATGCAGGCCCAGTTCTATACACTACAGCACCAGCTGCCCCTACCATAATTAGGAATTACATCTCCATCTCCTTCCATCCTCAGCAAGCAGCCCAAGCCTCCTCCATCCAGTTACATAGGCAATCAAAACTGTTTATTTCATTTTCTATGTCTATCTCTGGTCCTTACTGGGTTGTGAATTCATCCCTTATCTATGCCTGGGAAAGATATTTTCTTTAATATATTCATTTGGAAGTAGCCTTGTCATAAGGTGTGCAACATTAGTCTGCATCTCACCACTGCTCCAGCTTTTCAAAGTTCTCAACAAAAAGTGAGTCCATACCCCAGGACCTGGGATCTTAGCCTTTATCAAACTATACTACTATGTGTCAGCTGACTTGTATGTCCCATACTTCTGTTTCATGTACCAATCTCTCTATTTTTAACCTGCACCGTGGTTTTGATCATCACTGTTTTGGGGCACATTGTGAGATTTTGTACCACTAGTTCCCCCCTACACACATACACACACACACACACACACACACACACACACACACACACACACACACACACACACACTGCTTCCTTCCCACTTTTTTATTATTTCTCTTGATATTCTTGACCTTTTGTTCTTCCAGATGTATTTCATCATTATTCTTTACTAACTCTCTAAAGTAATCCTTTGGCAGTTTGTTTGGTATAGTGCTGAATAAGTAATCTAAGCAGTATTGTCATCTTTATTATATCGCCCTCCCTTTCATTTTCAACCAAAGAAGCCTCCCAACCTTCAAACAGCACAGAGACTTCAATACTAAAATCTCTTGGCTGTGATTTATAGGATTAACTGGAAAGGAAAAAGCCTAGGCTCATGCAGTAAGCAGTATGAGTGAGAGATGATAAAGGCCTACAGTCTTTTATGATATCTAGCATATTATAATGTGTATTATAATAATTTGTGTATTTGTATTTCCCTATACTTTCTTTGAAGGCTGATTCTACTTACATATATTCAAATCCCCTATAACAATTGGTCCGGTGGATTCCAATTCCTTCTTACTATAGTAGTTTGGGCATTCATAGGGATTTCACAGAAGAATCAGACCTGCCTTTCAATGCTGAAAGTCATATAACAGGTCTTCATTTGGCATATTTAAAGGAAGAATATATGGCTTAATTGGAGATATCCAGGATAGGAAGCATGGAAGAGGAGCAAAAGGTGGGGACACTAGGGCAGTAACCATCTCTCAAAGTAGGACAGTATCTAATATCTCAAAAATAGGATTGAGAAAGGAAGAGAAAGGACTCAAAGAGAGATGCCACCAGAGCCTTGGGTGAAGAAAAAAAGTTAACAATGGTCCTGGGAGGGGCTCTTACCTAGATTTAACATAGGGTTATACCAAACCCTTATCAACCCCATCTTGGTGCAATGGGTGGGTTTCCTGAGGGGAAGATGTCTCAAGCATCAAGACAGCTAGCAGATGAATAAAGTGGGGGTAGGTCTTTTAGAGGGAGCAGCAGGATTTCTCCCAGGTAGAGCTGATTAGATTCCTTACTCTGATGTCACATCAGGCAGGGAAAGCACTAGGGATGCAACCTGGGGCATGGAAGATTTTAGGATAGATTCCAGGCATAGAAAATACCAGAAAAAGGAGAAGGTACATGCTGAAGGAGCATGGGGAACAAGGAGCAAGGGAGAATGTCGCAAGAAAGAATGACAGGTCCAGAAAACCAAGAGAAATTTTTTATACTTATACAACCCTAATATATATATATATATATATATATATATATATATATATATATATATATATTTGCAAAAATGTGTATATGTACACACATATATGCATTTTATACATATATATGTTCATATGTGTAAAGAAAACCAAGAGAAATTTTCTATACTTACACAACCCTAAAAAAATGAACACATATATGTGTATGTATGCATGTATGTGTAAAATTATCTACCTCTCCCTCAGGTTAGTAGTCTGAAAGCTATACCTAGGTTCAAAGTCCTATTCAGGACTATTCAAAACCACAACTCTATCTGAGCTTCCCTTTTCAACAAACCAAGAGTTAAATATTAATTTATTAATTCAAATATTTAAAAGATTTAATTTAGCAATGTAAGAAGCCAGGAAAAATTCCTATGATCCTGAATCTCCTCCCCCAAATTCCCTTGCCACCGGCGTGAGGGGGAATGCTGTACATCAAGGAACCCCCCAAGTTCTGTCTCCCCTTGCTGCTTTCCTCCGGGGCTCCTGAGGGGCTCTGCTGTGACACTGCCGCTGCCTTGCTGCCATCTGCTGGTCCTCTGCTGAATTGCTCCTCCCACTGGATGGTCCACCTAGCATCCACCCAGACTTTTCTGCTGAACTGAAGCTGACTTGAGACTTTAGGAAATATTTACAGCCTTTCCCTACAATCTCATAGAGCCAACAGGAAGAGAACCTCTTATTCAAGCTCGTCTTTTTTCATTTTTTATTTTTGCTGGTGTAGTTGGAGTAAATTCTTTTCAACCATCAACATAACCAGGGGCAGTAATTTAAAGTCCACACAAATTACCCCGTGGTATAAAATAGTATGGACATCTAAGTGGTGCAATGGATAGAGTATACTCATATCCTGAGTTCAAATTCTGCCTCTGACACTTACTAGCTGTGTGACGCTGGACAAGTCACTTAGCCTTTTCTGCCTCAGTTTCCTCATCTGTAATATGAGCTGGAG
The DNA here is from genome assembly GCF_037893015.1 of Macrotis lagotis. NCBI lineage: Eukaryota > Metazoa > Chordata > Mammalia > Peramelemorphia > Peramelidae > Macrotis > Macrotis lagotis. The sequence goes on along the minus strand of NC_133658.1, from coordinate 145,989,998 downwards.
AAGGAAATGACAAACCACTCAAGTATCTTTTGTCAAAAAAAACCCTAAATGGGGTTATGGGGAATCAGACACGTCTGAAATAACAGAGCAACAACAAATAGGATAGGATATATCATTTTGCCAATCTGAAGCAGGGAAATAACTGAAATCCTTTCTCCTGAGATCCTGCCAGTATTTCTTATCCTTTCCCTTACACCATTAATCCAAATCTGCATTGTTATTGTTAGTGTTGTTGCTGTTCAAAGAGCATAAACAGAGCAACACTGCTCTCCTGACCAACCGCATGTGACTCAGCACTGGAGGATGATGAAGCAATCCTCTTATTGAACCCTGAGTTGAAAGCTATTGACCCAACTCACCTTTTTTGGTCATTTTCTTCTCTTCCTAGTTATAGATCATGTCAGGTCTAGTAGAGTCTATTACTAAATGTGTTAGGGAAAGAATATGGCTCCCCTCCCTTCCCACTCACCCAGAAAAAACGGTAACTTGTTGGTTGTGTGACCATGGATAAGCTACCACTTAATAGCTCAGTGGCCATATGCAAGCCTCTCCAATCTTGTTTTTTATCTATACAATGAGTATGACTCTGCCAATCACTAGGGCTTATGGAAAATTGTCAAAATTTGTTTGCCCAGAGAAGGTCATCAGTATTGTATAACAATTTCATGATGGCGTCCTTGCCTAGATTTTGGATAATGGATGGTGCTCTCAGCTTTCCTGGTCACCAGTGGAGTGAAACAATGCTATATCGTTGCTCCCAAGCTTTTTAGCATGCTACTTTCCAGTCATATTTTCAAACGCCTTCAATAAGGATGAACACAGCATTAAGGTCAGCTACTGCACTGATGGTAAATTCTTCAATTTGGAAAGGTTATAAGCCAAGACCAAAGTGGAGGGAGTGTAGGTGCATGATTTTCTGTTTACAAATGATTTGCTCTCAATATTCTCAATGCAATCTCTGAAGCTTAGATGCCACAAAGTTTGGATCCATTCTCTACAGTTTGTGTTCTTTCTGACCTAATACCCAAGAAAACACAGGTACTCCATCAGCCAACACCACATCATCAATGGAGTAGTTTTTAATATTGTGAATAAGTTCACTTACCTTGGCAGTATATTTTCCAGGGATGTACACATTCATAATGAAGTTGACACATGCATTGCCAGAGCTAGTTTAGGAGGCTCCAGAGGAAAGTGTGGGAAGTAAGAGATACTTGACTACCAAACTGAAGATCTACAGAGCTGTTGTGCTGACCACATTGTTGCATGTCTATGAAATCTGAGCAGTCTACCAATACCATGTCAGGAAACTGAATTGCTTCCATTTAAATTGCCTTAGGAATATTCTGGAGATCACCTGGCAGGAGAAGATACCTGAAACTGAGGTCCTGTCTCAAACTAAACTGCCACACATTCAAACCCTACTACAAAGCACAACTTTGATGGACTGGTCACATTGTTTGAATGCCAAATGTACACTTGCCAAAAAGACTATTTTATGGAGAACTCATACAAGGCAAATGCTCACAGGTCAGAAAAAGCAATACAAGGAATTCTCAGAGTCTCTCTTAAGAACTTTGTAATTAATTGTTCAACATGGGAGACACTGGCACAGGACCACCAAGCATAGTGTGCTCTCACAGAAAGGGTGCTATGCTCTTTGAGCAAAACAGAATTAATGTAGCTCATAGGAAAGATGAGATGCATAAATTTAGAGCATCCACCCTAAGTGTTTACATGGACAATTTGTGCCCTACCTGCCTTTATTAGTCTGATCAGCCACAGTCAGACACATTGTAAGATTCTTACATAGAGATGTCATTTTGGTCCTCTGAGAATGAAGGATAACAATCAACCAACCAGTTGTATTAATTACCTAACAGATTTATTGTGAAGATCTAGGATCATATATGTTTGAAATATGCAGACAATAAATAATAATTATTATATAGCACAAGGCAGAGTGTATACAAAGATGAAAAATGGTAGCATGACTGCTTAGTAAGGGGGTGAGGCATAGATACAAATAACTATAATACAAGATCAAATGTGATACCTGCATAGGAGAGTTCAGAAAGGAATGAGAGAGTCAAAGAATAAGTCCAGGAAAAAAAATAAATTCAGAATCATCCAGATTTAACAGATATATAGACTTTTTGATAATGGTTTTCTATATAATTTTTTTACTTTATTCCTCTGGATTTCAAAGTTAGGAACCAGCAAAAGAAAACTTTGACTTGATCTTAATTGCTACTCACACATGGAGACTAATTTCAGCCAAACAGTTTTTTTAGAGTTAGAATTCTGAAAAATCTAGCCACATAAACATAACATCATCCCCAGTCTTATCAGATTCTTCTCACTGGATGTTTATAATTTTTCAGTACATTTTCAAAAGATATAATTTTATCCTCTGCATCTAAATCTATCCCATACCATGTTTTTCTAATAAAAGATCAAGAAGAATCTTCAGATTTTGAAAGGCACAGTTTTATAATCTCCTTTTTTTATTAAAGTCCTAGAGTATCAAATTTAAATAATCTTTAGAGAAATAAGAATGCTGGGTATGGAGTCAGAAGATCTGGGTTCGAATTTCTGGAAAAGTTATTTAATCCCTCTGGGTCTTATGTTCTTCATCCACAAAATGAAGGGATTGAACTAAATTATTTCAAGCAGTTCTTTCAGTAAATTCAAGATTTTCTTGTAGCCTGATTCTGACACCAACTCTTCCTGGGCTTTCAATTCCCTCCCCCCCCCCCCCCCGTCTCTCTCTGTCTCTCCCCCCTTCCTCTTTTCCCCATGCCTTTAGAATGGTTTCCTCAACACACTTGCACTTATGTTGGGATGATTCTTCAAAGGGACAGCTATAGGGTTACATTTTATTCTCAGAGTTCTAGGGATAACTGTTGGATTTCAAAACTTAGTCCACCCCCCACCTTGTTTATCATATGAGGAAACTGGGGTCCCAGAAGATTTCATTGACTTGACTAAGACCTCACAGATGAAAGTGGCACAGCTAGAATTTGAACCCAAGTCCTATATTCTTGTCACCATACCAGGAGAATAGGCTCTGTCCTATTTTAAAACTTAAACACTCAACTATTCCCTTAATCTCTCCTGAAGCCACTAGCCAGAATCATGAAAGGTTAGAGAGAAAAAAGAAAGAACATTGCTATTTGGTCTGGTGTTTGAATTGCTCTATGAATCAATTTATTCTATCTTACTCCTTCCTGTGGTGGAAACAAGAAAAAAGATAAGAAAGAGGGTAGAATGGTAAAAAGCTGAATAGCTTTCCAGCTCCTTCTGAATCTAATTATCACAATACAGCTTCATTGTTTTTATTCAAAATTCAGTTCATTCTGACTGATAAACAATAATGGAAAAGAACATTAATGCAGATATATGAAACACAAATGCTAATAATCCACTCAGCAAATCTGGGGGCTGTGACCTCATGTTCCATGACAGGGAAGCTATTTCTGTGTGTTTCCATCTGTTATTGCCATTTTACTATGAAAATAGATAGTGTTAGGAGAAAATAATGTGATTAAATATAGAATGTTCCCTCTATCACCTAAGCTAATATTTGATACAGAGCTCAGCAAATACTGACTACTCACTATGTGCATTTTACTATATACAGGAATCCTGATAAACCAAATTTTTATTTTAGCAACTCAGTTTTGTAACTGTTGACATATCAGGAAGATGTAAAATTAAAAAAAAACTTTTGACAAAGTAGGAACATATTCAATATATGTTACCTGAAGAATCACAGTTTGGAACTTTTCATTCCTTCCTTTAAAAATTCAAGGAGATAAAAATTTTCCTATCTGACCTGATCCCATATATTCCTGCTAGACCTGTTGCTATCATAATTTCCATGTCTGATCTCCCCCTAGGGAAGGTGCCTCATAAATGGCATAGTGCAGTGGTTCTCCAAGTGTGTGAAAGACTATTTCAGGGGTCTGAGAGTTCAAAAATATTTTCAGAATGATAGTATATATTATCTGCCTATTAAAATATTCCTTTTCCTGAATAGAGCACTGGCCCTGGAGTCAGGAGTACCTGAGTTCAAATCCAGCCTCAGACACTTAATAATTACTTGGCTGTGTGGCCTCGGGCAAGCCACTTAACCCCATTGCCTTGCAAAAAAACTAAAAAAAAAAGAAAAGAAAAAAATATTACTTTTCCAGTCTGTGTGAGGATGAATTTTCTTCATAGTCTTCAACAAAAATAACATTGCAACAGATTGAATAAAGTGGCAGATAAGAAAATCCAGTTGTCTCCTACTGTTAAACATCAAAGAACTCTGAAAAAATATGTAAAATAATTCTATTCTTTTCACTGTATAAATTTTTTGTTTTGGAAAAATACTTGTTTCAACATAAAAATGTTATGTTACATGTAATAAGTTATTGTTATTTTAGATGAATTAGTAAATCTATGTTTTAAAATTTATTTTAATGTCTAATACAGTAAATAGACATAACCCACAGAAACAAAAGGTGTGTGTAAAGGAGTCTTAAGCTCAAAAACATTGAAAATAATTTTTGCTATTCAATGACTTTCAGTCATGTCTGATTCAGTGACCCCGTTTGGGGTTCTCTTGGCAAAGATATAGAAATGGTTTGCTATTTCCTTCTCCAGTTCATTTTATAATTGAGGCCAGATTTGAACTCAAGTGAATGAGTCTTCCTAATTTCAAGCCCATTCCTCTATCCACTGAGCCACCTGTTTACCCCTGAAATGCACTGCCTTAGAAGAAAAGACCTGGACCTGGAGTCAGGAACTTAGTTTGCATCCCTTCTCCAATATTAACTACTGTACAAGATCAAACAAGGGTAAGTCACTTTTCTCAATCGCCAGTTTCTTCAGCTATAAAAATGGAAATCCCAATAATAAGTT